>NC_063985.1:10295150-10900300 GCF_932276165.1 Plutella xylostella
TTTATGCCAAGTACTCTGTGATTTACGTCATAAATGTCTAGGTTGGATCTCAGTATAATGATAAAAATTGACAAAACCAGAGCAGAAAAATTGAAATGATAAAAAAATGTGTCATGTCAACAACTAAACCATAGAGAAAAAATAAATATTTGTGAACTAAACGTCAACACTTGAACAACATAAGACGAACAACGTGAATAATAATTTGATAATAATATTATTATGTTAGGTATATCAAGTTGTATGTTTACGTTTAAATAAATACGGGACGTGCAACGTACATAATAAATAAAATGATTTTATTAATATTATCGACTAGATCAGGCTACTACTTTCATTATGGAATAATGTTATACTTATCCAACTTCTGAAGTTTTAAATTGCCATTCCGCAACAGGGATCTGCTATGCCATTTCGAAATGCTATATGTAAAGGTTCTACTATATGGGTATGCATTTGGCGAGTAATGTAATGAAATAAAATATACTGTTTAAAAGATCATTGTTTTATTTACATAACATAATTTGCCTGGAATCAACTTTAGGAATTTTATGTTCCTATTACCTACTCTATTCTATTCTCTGTTGGGGTGTAAGTACCTGCACCTGGCTCTCTAGATGTGCTAAATCTAGATAGGTATGCAGGTTTCCTTCACTGTAAGTGTGATGGTATACATTTTAATTAAATTCAAAGAACACATTGGTACATGTCAGCGCCGGGATTCGAACTGCAGAACGCAGTTGCTCTTCTCATATTTGACTTAGGTATTTATCATCCTATGGTTCAAAGAAAATATTGTCAGAATTTTGCGTGTTCTTGTTCTGCTGCATCTGCAGGTTCCTGATGAAGAAGTGGGACGGGAGCCTGCCGGGGAGGTGGAACAGGAACCGGGTCTGGTTCTCCCCTTTGTCACATTTGTTCTATATCTTCAGCAGTTTCAGCGGTATTCAAAATATTAAATAATTAGGTTAGGTAATGGAAAATGAAATAACAACTACTATGACAAGATTGACAAGCAAGATTCAGTGTTACTAGATTTAAATATTAAAAAAATATCGATGATAGTGAATCGAATAAAGAGAAAAAGAAAATGGTTTACTATGGATAAAAGTCTTCAAGACTTAAATATAATCATATTTTATAAACCAAATGTACTAGTTTTGGCACAAATAGTACCAGAACATGTAATTTATTGATAAATAAAATATCTTTTGTATTTAAGAATGTATCGATATTTCTATTCGATTCGATTACTTTTTTGCTCGGATTTGCTGGTTATATTCCGAGGTCTGGCACCACTATTGTTACGTTCCGTTCTCTATATGTTTGTTTTTACGTTCCATTATCCTTAGATTTAAATATTCTTCATTTATCATTTTTTCTTTTCCCCCGACTTCTAAAAATATTGTAATTACTGAAAATACCTTATCTACACTGTATTAATAAATGGTGAAAACATGGTTCTGAAACGCTCCAAAAAAAAGGCGGTACGCCCACTGCCGTTCTCCTTATTGAATTTTAATCAATTTAAATCGCACGCATAAGTGTATTTTTTTCAATAAATATCTGTAATTGTATGTATTGTATTATATTTTGTATATGTTTCACACACGGATAAAAAGGCAGGGGGTGACTCGCACGCACATTAAATGGGCCCCCCAAAACAGTCGCTAGTACATTACAGTGGCGTAGCAACAAGGGGGCAACATGGCATGAGGTGGTAAGGAAGGAGAGGTATTCCACGGCTCTCAGAGCAATCGCGTTATCGGTCAAGACCCCTACAAGCACCTTACTGGGTAATACATCCTACCTCGAGCATTTCTGCTCTAGCGGTACATCACTCAAGCCAGCCAATGAAGGCAAGCAAGAGGTGGGAAATCCTGTTCCTCGTCAGTTTTCTCTCTGGACAACCAATAAAGGCAAGACAGAGATGAGGAACAGGGGTTCTCCCCGGCATCGGGTGGGTGGTATTATTATTTTTTATTATTAAGATACCAGTAACGCCATCTGTTGGTCAGTAGCGTGAAACAACACTCATCGCAATAAAATAAAAATAATTTAATATGCTGATGTAGTTTCTAATGTGGATTTGAACAATATAAATACATTTTGTCTTGGTAACTTTTATTTACATACACTGATAAATAAAATTATTTTAACTAGCTACTGGATCAATATATAATACTTAAATGTAATTATTATTTCAAAGTAAGTTGTCATTCGGTATAGTTGATTTATGATGTTTATTGATACACTTAGTAGTTCATAGCATCATGATGCGTCATCAATTCATAATCAAATACGTAGGTTAGGCCTAATGCTAATTATCATTGCGTCTGCGTCATTTTACACATAATATGTATTAAAGAGTACAAGATAGTTAATTAAAATGTATATAGATGGCGCTTTTATGAGATGTGTCACCTATAAGTTATACTTAATACATATAATTATGTTTGTACACACCCAGCTTGCTGATTTTTATTCTTATCAAGGTTTAACTTTATTTACAAAACATAATATTTTCCTATCTGCACCCATTAGCAAAATTAAATTTAATGTTGAGCAGTTTAACATGTCGAACATCCATCAAAAACATTAAACGTTAAATCCCAAAACACTGCACACTATCAAAATAAAATAAAAGAAGAAAAACGCTTTACACTATCAAAATAAATAAAATACAAAAAGAAAAACGCTTCACACTAATAACATAAAACAAAAGAAAGATCCGCGGTGTGTCGCGAACCAACGACTTTTAAGGACAAACGTATAGATCTCTTAACCAACTAGACCACGGTACTGATAATTGATTCAGTGAAAAACTCCTTCACATTCTTTCCTAGCCTGACTATTTTTCAGTTACTTACAATTTAATTCATTATTTTGAAGTCCCTTGACCATGTACGCATGTAAAGTAGTTATTGCTACGATCTATATACCATCGTCTATCCATTACATACACTCGGTGAGTGGTAGATTTAGTTCTTATCAAGTTTTAACTTGATTAACATAAAATTTTCCTATATGGGCGACTATTTTTTCATAATTATTAAGAAAAATACCAATTCTACACGATACGCTTAGCACTACATGATAGAGGACACTGCAATGAACTTATGGGCATACAAAACATTTAACAGCGTGCTCCCGGAGATTAATTACATTACAATTACTTCGGCGTTATTAAAATCGCTGCCAGCCAGCAGCGATTTTGGATGACATGACGTCATCGTCACACACCCGCGCCTTAGGACACGCAGCTAGCAGTTTAGCAAAACTGGTAACTGCTGCTAGCTGCACTTTATAAGGCGCACGCCACGCCGTAAAGTAATTGTGACGTAATTAATCTCCCGGAGCACGTTGGTAAATGTGATATATGTCTATAAGTTCATTGATATATTCTCTAGCATGTAGTGCTAACAGAATTCTGCTAAAATTGCCTTTTTTTGGCCATACAAAAATTGCTGCTAGTTTCTGCTGCTAAATTCACAGACCTAGTCAACCGGAGGTAAAGGAAAGTTTTGAAAATATGTAGGTGTGTAAATAATATGTCTTTGCTACTAATGTGACGTATTTATGCATTTCTCGGTTCAATTTCATAACGCAGTCTTCTTATCAAGTTCGTGACCAAGAGATTTATTTACTTATTTGTAATTTAGTTACTAAATTCTATATGGGTAGGTACAATTATTGTTTTGATATAAGTAATGCATTCAAACGTGGCTTTACACTGACTATTTTTAAAGTAAATAATAGTCATCGGTTCATATCAATAACAATGATTAATTTTAGTTTCATTTCCACTAGGATTTCAAAGAGCGGCGGATTGGCACGCGATCCAGACGTGTAGTCGTTGAGACATTTGACACGCTAATGACCAGAAAAACTGTCGTTTATTTGATGAACATCAATTAATATCTTTTTCAATCTCATTATCGCATGATTTTGTAAAAAAAACTACCAGCACACTTACTAAAGGAATATTTCAGTATTTAGGGCTTTCAGTTGTTATTTGAAAATTGAAACTTACATAAATAGTTATAAACACAGGTGTACACATTTACAATAACGACAAGTAGCATTGTGATATATATTTCTATTATCATAATTACATCATAACTACTTTGTAAGAGATTTGATTTGATAAACTGTACTGGCTCCCTATCGCGAACTTGTTTTGACAAAGTTATTCGGATTCATGTTACTTCGTTTTGACTTCGCGATAACGTACAGACGCTACTTTTATTTTTAAAAAGAGGATATAATCCCATCGTTCTCAGACATAAAAAAACGAAGACAAATACGTCTACGATATATTGCAAACTTTCTAAAGTGTTGCAATTGTTGGCTGACACGCGGTGGCTTAGCAGGAAAAAGTCAAAAGTTCGATGGACCGGTCTCGCTGACTTCTGATCTAGGCCAAGCCGGCACGCTAACACACTACCAACACCTCTATTGACTCAGATCAGGCTGAATTTAGGGTTCCATCACAGAGTAGTAATGGTTCCATCGAAGTTAACATTTACATACATAGACATTAACCTCAAAGAACAGTAAGGACTGAGGAAAAAAAAACTGAGCCACAACCTTCTATGGCTACTATCATGAACTACGGCGTTTTCGGGTTTCAGCTTTCAAAATGCGTTGTACTTTGGACTTTGTACTGTTCTATAGAGTCGTAATACTCTTAATTGAATTGAATCATATGTTTATAGGATATAATATGTGACAACATAATAATATAATAAAATCATTTCTTGTACTATAACGGTGTGACTAAAGTAAGTAAAATATCTCACTTTTGGTAACATTAACATTAACATTAACGATCGTACATATCTTTTTTACTATCTATCAAATCGAAATGTTAAGGTACGACGTAATACTGAGATAAATAACACAAATTAGGACCTAATACATACCACAGAAAAATTGCTGTATTATAGCTTAGCAGTGATTTGAGTATGAAAAGTGTAAATACAGGTGAATTCAATGTATTATTGTTGCCATATTGTTTTCTGAATACCTACCTGAAACTCTGAGTTTAAAAATAAAGCGGTAGTTGACTGTATGTAAGTAAAACGTATGTAATAAATGTACCTCGTTGATGCGCCGTGAACGATGAATAATTATGGAATTCGTAATGTACTTTGTTACACTTAGCGTTATCTTTAGTATTTAATGCTTTTGTTATGGTGGGAAGTTAGTTTGCTCGTATCTTAAATAATTATACTACAGTACCTATGTCTGAAGTGGGAGATAAGGGAGTACCTAGCGCGTGCATATAATATAACGTAATTAGCAAAGTACGTAAGGACTTACATAAAAACTTCATTGGTAAGAAAATATTCATTAGCATGAATTTTAAATATTTTCCTTCGTTTCATGCCTTGATGGTTGAAAATTGACTCATCCAGAGTCCTCAAGATGTCCCTAAAATCGTCTGAAAGTTATGTTTACCACTTCAGCGGCGTTATTTACATACTACCGCACTTCAACTGAATGTCACCGAAGATAACGAGATTCAAGAAAATTTGTATTCACTTTAAAACGTCACCAGTGCCATTGTTGTTTATTGCTGCTGCTGACTTGAGGTGAAAACGTTCAGCGACCACCGCCGGCACAAGCGCGGGTAAGCGACCTTACTTGAAACGGGTTTCAGGAAAAGTTTTATTTACTCGGCGTCACGTGGTGGATGTAAACAAACCGGTTCGCGGAACTCACCATTGTCGACGGAGTAGCCCCAGTCCTGTTCCATGGTGTTTGTTGTCGGTCACTGCACAGGTCACTAGCGGCGGTATGGCGGCGTGCGGGTCGCGTGGCGAGGTCGTGAGGAGTGTGATGACGGGTGCTGATAGCGGGGGTTATATACCGGCGGCGGTGGCGGTGTGCACGGCGCGCGCTCCGGCACTCGACTGATGCCGGCCGCGGCTCCCCGCCCGCGGCCGCACAGATATCGCTCACTCTTCACTGCATACTCACAGTACCACACAGTACTAAATTCGCAATTACTGAGGCGATATCGCTATGACACTTTTTACTTTGTTCGTAACTTTGCGAGGCACGAGATTTGAGTAAGTTACGTCGTGGGTCTACAGTACAGAGAGGAATGTGCAAAAAGCCGCATTCGGTTACATAACGCGTAAGGTAGGTTAGTTAGTGCGTGCCAATTAAAAATAGCGCAAATTAAGATAAGTGTGCCTTATTTGTTGAAAGATAATGTTTGAGATTTTTTACGGCGCCTACCGTGTTTACGGGATTAAGTACGCTTTTCGCGTCAGTCAGCTGACTTTTCCGTAAGCCATTATCGTGGCATGGTTTTATAAAATAAATATTTCAGACGTCACCAAAATCAGAGTTGTTTTCATCGCTTCTCTCAATTTTATTTCATGAAGTAGGCCTACCTATTGTAAATATTGATGATTCAACGTCGAAGTCGCGTGGTCTGTGGTTTAGCGAACAACTTGTTGTCGCGACGCCCTGCGATCGGTAAAATCTCATACAGCTACATCATGTTATACATGGGTCAAACACAATTTCAGTCATGTGTTGAACTTAAACAGTGAAATGTGCAGCTGCATAATTACCAGCTCATTATGCAATATGGACGAAGCATTAGCCATCTAAGTACTTACTCGAAGGTACTTAGGGTGAAACCTAATGATAATCATTAATCACATAAATCAACAATAGATATATAAGAATCTAAATAACTAGGTAAGTACCTTATATTTTTAAGAAACCAAATTATAAATTTAAACTTTTAAACTTTTAACACATATAATTTAATTGTACCTACCTATGTATATTTAATTAAATACATAGTAAGTATTTAAGTAAGTACCTAGGTACTAAACCTTTATTACTAACTCAATTAAGTAATACTCATTTTAGCACATTAAACTAATTCTTAACATCCACTTTAAAGACAGAACATTTATATCTAAAATCCCTCAGTAAAATATTGTTATTTCGCTCACTCGGCGGCAACACTTATGCTATGCGTTGAAATCTTTTGTTCCCGCGACCGAGCGACGCGCTATTCTTAGCGTCCCACCGTCCGCCCGACGACGACGATCGGACCGACCACTAAGGACTAACTATTTAGGATAATATTATTTTATTTTTTACCAGTTTCCTAAATAAGTATGCCTTTTAAGTACAATATGAGTAAAACTAAGTATCTAGAATAAATTAAATAAATAATGTCCTAAGTTAGTATAGTTTTAGCTAGGAAATTAATGTAAAAGTAATATATTATTGTATTCTGTTAAATTCTGATTTTAGTGTTCTTAGTGTTCTTAAAAGGTGTCATTTTATTATTTAGTGAACATC
Organism: Plutella xylostella; assembly: GCF_932276165.1. Lineage (NCBI taxonomy): Eukaryota > Metazoa > Arthropoda > Insecta > Lepidoptera > Plutellidae > Plutella > Plutella xylostella. Next base: position 10,302,489 of record NC_063985.1, read on the forward strand.
CCAATAATAAGTACGTACTTAACTAAACTGTTGTTAGTGAAAGTTGAAAAATACAAGTTTACATCATAATAATTACAATAATTAGCTTTAGGTAAATATAACTGCAGATAATAAGATCACATGACTATCTGCCTCTGCGTACTCACATAAGCCGATATCTCTTAGCGTATGTGCTAAATACATAAGCGAGTACATAAGACAGTGCCTCTGTGGACGATAAGCTATCACAAACTGCTAATTTTCACAACACCCTCATCAAGGTGAACCGCGAAGAACATCTTTTATCTTTTGAATTATTATTTATTATTATCTGTTTGTAAATCAAGCTGCTGCAGCTGTTGTTATTACATACAAAACAAAAAAATATATGTATATGTTCTCCCTTTGCCATATTTTGTGACCCGTACAGGATAGGTATAGTTCGATCCACTTAGCTTGTATTAATTTTCCCGTGACATTTAACTTTTCTATTATGTAGCTTATTAATAGGTTGGTTTCCTTTAGTAGTAGGTACCTAGGAGGTGCATAAATAAATGCAAGGACGTAAACACGGTGCTGTGGACATTATGCCGGCATTTTGGTCATCTTTCGTGAATCGCAGTATCGGTTACACTGGTGATAACCTCCTGTAGCTAAGTTAATTTACTAAGTTATTTATTTGTTAATCTTATTTTGAGTTCAGTTCGTTTACTGTATATAGTGATTGTTTATTGATCCTTATTGTCGGTACAGTGGTACAAAGGCGAAACATCTTTCTTTTCTTGATGTTTTAGAAGTAGTTAGTATATAGGTAGGTACAATACATAGGTGCTAATGAGATAAAGCAATAACAATGGGGTAAAATTTAACGTGGCGTAACGTTAATGTCTATCATTATATAAGTTTACTTCACGAATAAATAAATAAGTAGATAAGGTATTTGCGAAGCATTCTATTTCTTATTTAATTCAGCATATGAATAAAATATATTTATTCTAAATCTATTTGGGGGTAGCCCCTTAGCCCTTCTTGGCTAGAATACAATTTATTTCAATTTAAATAAATAACTGGGTAACTTATATATATTTTTACTTTTATTCAATTGTAGCTATAACGAGCTCGAATGCAGTTATCAAAATGAGGACATTGCCAGACGGTGAGGCTATAAATAAGATATTAAATGAAGGAAATAACTCAACACAATAAATAAAATAAGTACACTTAATTAGCAACTTACAGTCCATTATTAACTTAGTTAATGTATTCGATATGTAGGACAGTGACTTGTCATCCTATGACCAACTAAACCAACAAAATTCCGAAAATTATATAACATTATCAGTTAGCTTCGATACTCCCGATCTCGAATCTTAAAGAAAAGCCAAATTAATTAATGTTCTTCTTAACCAAAAGCAAAATGGGCAAATACAGGTCACAAATATTTATTGTATTTTTTAAGTATACCTACTGACCTGGTCTATGTTTTACCATAGAATAACGAGTACTACTGTATACATTAGATCCTAAGAGGCGTATCTGTAAACACCTATCGCACCTGTAAAAGATTCCACCCATCTTTTACAATAAAGAAAATATAAGAAGATATCAATTCTAGTTTTTTTTCCCCTGTGAACGTAAAATTTCTAATGTTTCTCGCGAATTCTCACTGAAGATAAACAGTGATGATAGTTCAGTAGCGGGAAGTGCTTGTTATATTTCACTCCTTGTCTTGATTTGCTTTCGCCGCAGTATAATGTGGGTTATGTGGGCGAAATAAATGCTCCTGTAAATTTTAATCTCCAGATTAAACTCGGCGTATAATATACCGCATTCCGGGTACAAAGTTTACATCTTACCTGCTATTTTAGTGACTCGGATTAAGAGCAACCGTTGGAATTCAGTGCACTTTAAAAATAACATTGAATTTGTTTTACTTCAAGACATGCTAGATCCTCAGGCTCAATCATAAAATATAATGGGCATTGATGACCGAATGGCGTAGTGGTTAGTGACCTGACTACTGAGCCGATGGTCCCGGGTTCGATTCCCGGCTGGGGCAGATATTTGTTTAAAGACAGATATTTGTACTCGGGTCTTGGGTGTTGATATTTATATTTAGTATCTATCTATCTATGTATTTGTGTAGATATATCAGCTGTCCGACACCCATAACACAGGTTCTGCCTAGCTTGGGGTCGGATGGCCGTGTGTGAGATGTCCCCACATATTTATTTATTTATTTATTTATTTATTTATTTTCATTTGGAAAGTACATATAATATGTCGCAGGCATCTGGTTGAATCTCCTTTTTGGTTGAATTGCGTTCATTGGATGGCGCTTGATTGTACAAGCGTCACAAAACGTCCAACTAGTTAGCGGACTTAAAATCAGTCAGGTGGTGAATAAAACAAATATGGTGTCTAACAGCTAACAGCTGGCACAAAAATCACCTGTATTGTTATTTTTTGCAAATAAATTAGCTTTAATTGTATCATTTGTGTACAAGCACATGAGATATACATACATATAGCCTTCTTCTCCTTCCCAGGGTTTTGGTGAGAAAGCACTAGGAATTCGGTTTTGTCACCGTTGTGAAAATAGGTATTAGCCAGTTAGAGAAGCCCTTAGAATTCTTTAGTACACTTGACCCCTCTTTGATCATAAATATTCTTCCACCCTAAGGTTGTCTTTAAAAAAATCGCTTTAAGCGATAAGACCGCAATTTTTGTACATATGTGTTAGTATTTAAGTTACTTATGTATATGTTTATTTTATGTGTGTGTACAAATAAAGAATATTCTATGTGTCTATCAGTCAGGGTAGGTCGATGTAGTGAAACTTGGGTATGAAATGCCACATGTCCCACGTTTCTTTGAACTTGGGATTCATTGTCGACTGCGCCAGATCGTCACCATCGAAATTGAGCTGCCTTCGGAATATTTAAGTATATGTATTTCGGAAAACTAAACTAAGACAGAGAACTAAAGTCACCGACATAGCTCACTGAGTTAGTAAGCTTAAGTGGCAGTGGGCTGGTCACATCTTTCGAGGAACCGTCGACCGATGGGGTAAACGTGTTCTGGAGTGTAGGCCGCGACTAGGCAAACGTAGTGTGGGACGCCCTCCGGCTAGATGGGGTGACGACTTGCGAAAGGTGGCTGGTTATGATTGGATGCGGAAAGCTAAAGATCGCATCCAGTGGCGTGCTTTGGGAGAGGCCTACATCCAGCAGTGGACTGCTATAGGCTGATGATGATTTCGGAAAATGTTAAATGATTAAGTAAGATTCTTTTAATACTTATCTATAGTGCAGTGGGCCCCAGAGTTTTCCTTGTAAGTGTACGACGAACGGGTATTCCCCATGTTCTTAAATGTAGATTTGTTGAACCACTTCTTGATCTTGTTTCCAAGTTTCTTTTTGCTTTTACCTATGTTACCTAAGATATATTTTGCGTATTTTTTGTCTCATAACTCTGTTGAAACTCTGCCTTGCAGAACTTACAATAGCTTTTAATGAGATTTACGAAAAAATTTAAACAAAATAATTTAAGGTTTTGAGAGCATTAAAATAAGAATTAAATGCCTTCAAAATCGATATCACTGTACCATCTACCAAATAGCCGAAGTTCATGGATAAAATTTCCCCCTTCTTGATATTTGTAAAAGTCTAGACACGAGTTAGTACTTAATCAATCTAACTGCTCAGGCGTGATAATGCATTTTTACAGCAAACTTATATTCACGAAAATATATTTAGTGCTCATGAGAACGTGCAAATTCGCCAGATTATATAAATAAAGCAACTGATGAAATTTTCACGATTTAAAAGCGCGGTTTTCATCATTTCATTTAAAGTTAAATCCTGAATTATTTAAGTTTTCCTCGATGTTTATATTATAATAAACGTGTAAATGAAGTACTTAATCTGTACACTTTTAAAAAAGGCGTTTAAAATAATGAAGCGACTGGCAGTGGTTTCCGTTCTCATAACATGGCCGTTGATTGTTAGTTCCATCTACTATCTGAAAAACATCTTTCATGACTTTATGACAAAAATTATTTTTTCTGTAAACTCCCGAAAAACTATGAAAAATCTTTAATCGCGTACCTAAATTTTATATTTTGCACATGTTTTTAGAGTGACGAGATGTCATCAGACCATCACGAGGCCTGTATAAATAGTTAAGTGCCAGCAACACCACTGAGTACCACCTACCTATTACTTGCTTGACAATAGGTATAAACCACGTAATTTGATATAGTGGGTGAGGCGTGCTGAGGTTCATTTGTGTGGTGGTATAACATTACTGATTGCCAAGGTCATTACATGTGCCATTGTGTGTAAATATATCTGTATATCATAAATAAAGTTTAGGTTTCAAAATGGCATAGTCCAATCACGTTTTTGATCATCGAAAGACTTTATTGGGAAGAATAATAGCGTTTGTCAAGCGTTTGGCTCATTGTAATACTAAGTGGTGCTTACTGTCAGTCCATGCCTCCTGATTCGTAATAAATAGTTGTATAAACGACTTGCTAATGTGCTATTTCAACCAAGTGGACAACTGGCGGCATATTTAATTAGGTAGGTTAGCTATACAAAAGCTGGCAGGGTTACTTATATCAGAGGCAGGTCTCACTTGCGATTCCAAAATTACTTATATGAGCCGGTAGACTATATGAGTGTACATAGGTATCACTGAAACAGAATTTTATGATTATGAATCCATTTTACTTACCTACCATAAAATTCTGTTTCAGTGAACCACTCGTACAAGACTCGTACCTATGGTCGACCTACAGATATTTTGATAAAAGAACATACAGTTATACGCTAACTATGACAATCTTTTCCTCGTTGTTGATTTACGACATCTTATAAACCATCCCTTGTCAAGTCGACAGTACCTAGGTAGGTTCAGGTACATTGAACTAAAATTGTAAATAATATCTCAAATCCTATCAATTAAAAAATTGCATATACCTACATAGGTATAGTACTTATTTGGTACAGTAAATCTACATGAACGTACCTATGTGCAAATAAGATATGCTAAAAGTGTCGTCGACACTTATACCACATTCACAAAAAACATTATCATTGCCTATTCAAAAGATGTTGTAATCAATAAATTTAAACACAATAAATTTATTCTTCAATGACTTTTATTTGTATATAGGTAACTAAGTATAAAATGTTCATAAACTAAACTTAATTATTTAGGTATAGAAAAAGTTACAAAAAATATTGAGACTTCGTGTTTTTCCCGCGTATACAATTTGAAGTATTTCGACTTTTGAAAAATGAGCTTTTCCCGAAAAACACAAAATCTCAATATTTTTTACTATTATTAATTAGAACATACTTACTTGCAGTAAGAAAAGACTAGCTTCAGGAAAAAATATAAATGACATGCTAAATCACCCCCTTTGTGGGTTAGGTCGTATTTACAACCAGCTTGTAGTATTTACTTATAGTCTTTATTCTACAAACGGTAGGTCATATGAAAAGCTCTGAAAATACCACTGTGGTGAGAGGTAGGTGTAGGTGAGGTGTGAGGTACCACTACCAAGTGGACAGCATGATATAAAAAGATAGTAAAGGATCGCCTTTTAAATGATGAAATAACCCGTTTTTTACCTTATATGATTAATGTTCGATAGAGTAACTAAACTTAAACTATAAATAAAAATATTGTAAAATAATACTGGGCAAGTAATACTACGGCTGTATGTAAGTATTATAACATTATTATCTAATAAATGCAAACTTTAGGTTATCTGTGTGAACAGTCGTGAGTCCGACTCGACGTTGGTATGAAAAGCACAAACCTACAGACTTGTACTTATTAATCTAATTATGTTGGCTAATGATAACGAAATGATCGTACCATGACTATCACACCTTGTTGTACAAACATTCGTGTTTTATTTTAAACTATGAATAGTTTTGGCAAGATAAACTTAAACTCAACAAAATACCTAACCATTAGACTTAAATGCTAATTAATAATTTCTAAGGCACTTTTCAGGCAACACATAACTTTTCACATTCTGTAACTTAGTTTCAGTAAATAATGTCAATGGACGAATTATCTATTGTAAAAATACTCTATAAGTAGGCATCGAAGTAGTAGGTATAAGTTTAAGTAGTTTTAAGAGTCATAAAAACTCAATAAATTTTTCGTACACCAGCTGAAAGTGATCAGTATCGCTAGGTGTCCTGGAAAAGACTTTCTAGTACCTTTGTAGAATGTTCAGGCGTGGGCCCTCTTGGCTGATGGTATATCGACGTAGTCATCCACTTCCCAGTATTCCTCAGGCTCGTCAGGGATCACCGGCGGAAACGCTGACCTGCACATTATTTAATTTAGTAATAAGTATACATATAAGCAAAAAAGTGAAATGATTCTCGAGGAGTTTCTTTCGCTGTTTCTTTCCTCCTTAATGACGGAGCCTTTGTGAAATGGTGATATAAAATTATGACTATCGACAAATAATAGTAAAATTTTACGTCGATTTTTATTTGAAAAATATATATTTGAATTTGCTTTATTTGCAAGAAGGAAAATATGTTCTGGAAACGCTGAGTTGATCGAAATACGACTCTTCATACAGTCATGCACCCCAGAATACACCATGCTTCCTAGATACCTTTGGGGTGCACGAAAAGAGCCTCCCCGAATCAACTGTACTTTGCCTACTTCCAGCGCACCGTGAGCAGTCAGCGACTGATATTCTGACTGGCTAATCTGTTCACCACGTTGAAGACTATTTAACCTCTAGAGACCCCCGGGAGCCCGTGACCTCATATGATGACATAATGGGGAGACCCACCACAGGGTTCAGACAAAGCAGGAGTTTGCAGCCACCGAAAAATTATGGTTGTGATTTTTTTTTGTCTCTGGTTCTCAAGAGGTTAAGAGATACCTGGCCAATGGCACGCCGTCGTCATCCAGCGACAGGTACCTCCGCAGCGCGTCGTCGGCGGGCTCGTCGACGGCTCGGGCTCGCGCGTTGAACGACCCCGCCAGGTCCTCGCTGGGCAGCTCCCACACGTGCCACTCGGCCGTCATCTTGAAGTTCTGGAGGAGGTTGGACAGTTGTCATGAAAACATACGGGAGGTGTTCACAAAACTCATCTCTTCATCAATACATATCCTAAGTGCACGAAAGGAGCCTCCCGCTCCCGAGTGACGTACAATATTATATTATCGTACATAATATGAAATGTACTTAATTTTATACTATGCTACATGCTATTACATAGGCTGGGAAATCAGCAACTGACGCCTATATCACCATAGTTAGTGAAAAAAAATGTATTTCATTTTTCAGCAGAGGTGGTGGTGGAGGAATACACTCATCATTATGAATTTACTTCATTACTTACTTTCTTGCTCTATATTCATTTAATCCGCACTTAACAAACTCTTTCCTAATTAAACCGAACACACTAACACCTGAATACCTGTAGCATAGTGTTACACGTGTCTACATAATGAATCAACAGCAAATAAGTGTCCTATTATTGTTTCCCAGCATTCGTTATAATGAATATGTGGTACAAATCACCACAGAACACATTTTGCAAATACTCTCTTGGGTAACATGATAAGTTTCGTTTCCGAAATGAAAATTATTTCTTTAAAAATGACTGTCATAAAAGTAATTAATCAGGAAACATTCTTAGCGTTGGCAAATTTAAATGTAAATGTATAATAGAGTTCGTATAGAAAATACTAAGCTACATTACATCTCGACGGTCAGTGTTTCCATGCTCATGTCAGCTACACGGGTGCCGGCACCAAGTCGTGCTTATGTTCGTCCTCGCCCATTTCCGCTTCCAAGAGACAGATCATGCCGATAATACAGATTAACTTATATTTTATGTATTAAACCTAACCAGCATGTAAACGCTGGGCTATTTACACTTCACTTTACGTAGGTAGGTATTAAGTATATATCTCCTACTGAGTTTACATGCAGTAGGTAACTTCCTTCCTGTTTATAGATTAGGAACTCAGTCACTTCTAGATATATATCTCCAGTTTCCCAATTCGTGATTTAAATAAAAAACAAAGATCTAATGAAATAAATGAATTTTCTTACATTTACTTACCATAGAAAGTGCTCGTGTTTATTCCAATTTGCACTATCAAAAGTAAACACTGACGTATGCCGTCAGTTCAAGCAGAACAGATTTATCATGGCCTCTTTGAGATAAAATTCATGACAAATTACTTAACAATTTAGTGTGGATTTAGCAAATATCATAAAGATGATGATGACGCACGGCTCTGCTCGGTGTTTGACACTCAAACAAGGTGGAGTTGTTGTGGTGCCGAGTGCTTGATGGATCGGTCGAGAACATTTATGATCTACATAATACACTCGCGAGCAACCAAATCGACTCAAGCCTTGACGGCGCAAACATACATTAATACAAGTAAAATTATGAATAGAAATAATAAAAATGATATGTCATTTAAAAGCTTAAGATGTCAGCTTTAATTTGATATCATTATTATTGAAATCCATTCATCATTTTTGAAATAAATGATGTCTGAACGCAATTGTAGGAAAAACGGGAATTTAGGAAAAAAGGGTATGGGTATCGTATTATACAAATTAAACAAAAAATGTTAAGATAAAAATTTATTTATTTAAATCAATACTTTGTATTGCCCCCTCTTGCCCTAATTACAGCCTGCAGCCTGTTTCTCATAGACCTTATCAACTTTTTGACAGTTTCCTGAGGAATGCCGTCCCACTCCTCTAATAAAGCTGTCTTCAGCTCGTCCACGCTTGCAGGGACTGGATTCCTGGCCCGAACTCTTCTTTTGAGCTCGTCCCATAAGTGTTCGATGGGATTCAGGTCAGGACTGAGCGCAGGCCAGTCCATCGTGCGCAATTCCTTCTCTCTCAGAAACTGCCGACTGACTCGTGCCGTGTGGCAGCGGGCATTGTCGTGCATTAGCACGAAGTCTTCACCGACAAATTCTGCATAGGGCACAACATGACCGAGTAGAATGTCGGTGATGTACCGATCAGCTGTTAACCCGCCTCCTCGGCCGCCTCCAGGCACGAAAACAAGTGCGGTTTTTCCCTCTAGAGAAATACCAGCCCACATCATGCAGGAACCGCCGCCATATGCTACTGTTTCAGCGAAACAACATTGGGCAAATCGTTCCCCCGGACGCCGGTAGACCCGGCCTCTCCTGTCACTGCCATGCAGACACACTCTGCACTCATCAGTAAACAGGACCGACCGCCATTGCGCAATGCTCCAATCGAGATGCTCTCGAGCAAACTGAAGACGCGCTTGTCGGTGGCCTGCAGTCAATTTGGGGCCTGATGCAGGTCTTTTTGGTGTCAAGTTGGCTTCCTTCAAGCGTCTTCTCACTGTCCACTCGCTGACAGCCACTTGTCGTACACGTCTCAGTTCTTGCTGCACATCAACGCCCGTAAGGTGTCGATTGCGCAGCGAGGTTGAGACAATGAAGCGGTCGTCTCTCTCTGAAGTGCAGCGGTGGCGGCCCGTTCTTGGTCTTCGATTGAAGGCACCAGTCTCTTGGAACCGTCTGTATACTCGGGATACAGCAGACTGGCTCAAGTGGAGCTGGGCAGCGACTGCTCGCTGACTTAACCCTTGTTGCAGCAAGGCAACAACTTGAGCAGCTTCTTCTGGTGTGGTATCCATGGGTTTGCGAAAACAAGGAATACAATGCAACGAGATGTGTACCGGTCAACTTGCAACAAGCGACTGATAAGGTACACCGGATGTGGAAAGGTTTTATAGCGGGATCAGGTAGCGCAAGGCGTGGATTCCTAATGAGGTAATTAACACTGACGGGCAATTAAAATGCGTCATTAAATCTGCGCTTAGTTTTTTTTTATGGTATTGATCTTAATTGAAAGCCTAATTCTTCAGCTTTCGAATGACATATCACTTTTATATTTACCATTTATCGTTTTAGGAAAATCAATGTATATGTGCGCCGTGAAGGCTTGAGTCGATTTGGTTGCTCGCGAGTGTATATACCTACCTATAGTACGTAGGTACTTCTATTTACCAGGAGGGTCACTCTAGCTATGCTCTAGCTTGACAAAAAGGAACGATCAAAGATTGTCATGCTATCGATGCGGCTCATAGAACGTCGGCCGCGCACGACTGCCATTTTGTCCCCTATATGTCTGTCGCATCGCAGCAGTGCCATAAATTTTCATACTCTGACTGTCTCTGACAGTTGTAAGCTGCGCGCGAATAGTACCTTGTGTTATAAGTGACTTCTTTTTCCCTAACCCAGAGTGATCCCCCTAGTATACATTATACAATAGCCTATACAATAAACTATACTAAACAAGACCTATATCTCGACCCATCTCGAGTAGCGTTTGTCGCGTGGTGCGAGCGCGTGGAAAACAAATGACACGCAGCCAGATAGCGCGGCCGATAACATTCTTCTCGGCGGATGGTCGCAGGCGATGTCGGTGGACCATTCAATCAAGTACTTGGTGTACCCTAAACATAGATATATTGGTTTTTCTATGGATCTTTGCAGATGTTGAAAGGGTTTTACTTTTATTTAATGGAAGGACTCGTCAAATGGAACGGATTTGCATGATCAAAGACGATTACAGAAACCTTTTGTAATCATCAAAAATTTATGAGGATCCTGTGGACAGTGCGTTCCTTGCATCAATGTCTTGTAGCACATTGCTCACCTAGGACTTCGTTAGACGATAGACATAATTTAATTGAAGCTGAATTTTTAATCCCCGTCGGAAAAGGAAGGGTTTTTATAAAGCGTTGTAAGGTAAGTCTGCAAGTAGATACCCAATATTTTCCTGTATGAGTAAGGAAGTGTCATATGTCACCGCTCCGAACACGATTACTATTCACGCACACAAGCTTACTTCCCGTTCTGCCCCGAACTTCATCTTGCCCCGGTCTCCCCTACAATATGTATAATTAAACTATTTTTGCTTTGGTTTGTTATTCACAAAACATCAACATAAGTTTTGCAACAATAGAGCTACAACAAGTATGATATGGTGATGTCAGTGCGTCATCAACCGCGCACAATTGCACTGTTACAGTAATACCGAAGCTATAAATAAATACAGTTTTTTCATAAATAAATTCTTTGCATTGCTGTTTAATTATATTTATAAGTTGTTACTTTGTTCCATTATCAACGGATGAAATCCTCACCTTCCTGGGATAGGTCCATTCAACTGAAGGTCTGTGGTTATTAAAAATTATACTTCTCTTAAACTTGACTGAAATAAGGTATCGTCATTTGTGATTTGAATTTGTGTCGAAACTCCGCTATCACTTCCTACTCAAAAATAGCAGTAAGTAAAAAGGCGTAGCAAAATCAATCATCTACCTCAGGCCAAAAGGTATCTCGGCAGTGATGCTACAATATACACTCACGAGCTAAACACTGTTCCAGTTACAAAATGCAGACACCAAATGGCCTTAAACATCTTATATGAAATTTGGACAAAATATTTATATTAAGTTGTTAATATTCTAATTGCGTCGTTAAATGTAGTCAAATATTGCAATAAGCGTCATTAATTTAGTTTTTTTTACGTTTTGTAATAATTTGATTTTCTGAATGGAACTTTTTCATTGCCCGTGAGTGTACTATGGAGTCAAGACCTACCTCAGGCAGGCAGTGATGCTACAAGATACTATACGGAGCCTAGACCTACCTCAGGCAGGCAGTGATGCTACAAGATACTATACGGAGCCTAGACCTACCTCAGGCAGGCAGTGATGCTACAAGATACTATACGGAGCCTAGACCTACCTCAGGCAGGCAGTGATGCTACAAGATACTATACGGAGCCCAGACCTACCTCAGGCAGGCAGTGATGCTACAAGATACTACGGAGCAGACCTACCTCAGGCAAGCAGTGATGCTGCAGACAGTAGTAGTGGGTCTCGCCGTCGTGGTGGCACCAGGTGCCGTCCGGGAAGTACGGGTCGAGGCCGGCGTCGTTCAGCTCCACTCGCGGCGCGTAGTACCCTCCGCTGGAGAGGCGGCGGCAGAAGATGGCGCAGCCCATCCACATGCGAGCTGGTGGGGAGGTAGAGGTAAAATAATGACAGAAAGAGCCCCCCTTATCCGAACGGAGAGTAGTTTGTAAAAATTGACATTCATCAGAAAATTTTATATTTTTACGATGAATAAAAAATTTTGAGTTTGAGTTTGAGTTTTTTAATGGTTTTGGTTTTAAAAAAAATGCAGTAAGTACCGTATCTTTCATAATTAAATAATTATATTAAGCACAGGAAGATTATAAGGGTAAAGAGAGTGACTCAGGAGAGTTGGATAAATACATTTTGAAAAACTTTAGTTCTAACTAGTTACGACATTTAAAACTTACTAAATTTTTTCTTGTAAATAGATATTTCGTTAGTCACGTGACTTTTTACGATGCTAATATACTAGTTACTAATATACTATGTTAGCTAATATACTTACTTAGTTACCTAATTTGGGAGTTATGGTACATACCTACAGACAGAGCCAAATTATCCCAGGGTAAGTAGTATTACTCGACTGCTGAATTATCTTAACCTATTATGTATAGGTATTGTACGAACAGATGTGAATGAACCGAACTTCAGCTACAGTAACAGCAATTTACACCGAAAATAAATCATGCTAAAATTATTCATAATTCCGTCATTTTGAACAGGCGATTTAAAATGATGATGACACGTCATGGTCCCTATTGTTACATGACGAGAAATGACGAAGCAGCTGAAATTATAATGAACTGTAGGTACTGAAAATAAATTGTTTTTGTTCAGAAGTTGTGTGATTTATCTTCCATTCTTACATGATGTTTTTAATTTAAAGCATTATTCAAATAATCCTGATGACGTAGATTTTAAGGACAAACGAATCGGAAGACATGAAAACATCCTTACATGTTGGATTAAAAATACATGCTGGGCTGGGAGCCATTGAACATTACACTTGAGTAAACCAGATGTATCCCCTTAATTTACCATCGGCCAATAATATCGTCCTCTGTTGGACATACGCCTCACTCAAGCAGCCCTGTCCTCCACCTTCGTCATCCATCCACTAAAGGCTACCTGTCTAAGGTCTTCGGTCCAGCGGTGGTGGTGGTATGTGGTGTGGTGTCCACTCGAGAACTCATCTACATACGGATATTCGATATGACTGATGTGATAAGTGTGCCACTTCAGTGCAGCGATTGGATTTTAGAACCTCCGTTTACGTTGCGTATCGTCAACTGTCACTGTCAAAATATAAGCCAATTTGTTAGTTCCAAAAGTGACTACGTTGGCGCTGTTCTTTTTTCATATGTTTGTGTAGTATTGAAAATACTACAGTTTACAGATTTTCAGGCAGGTTGCTTCTTGTAGAGGGAGTGGTGCAGGGAGGTACTCACTGTGGTTGTATAGAGAGTGTAGTGCAGGGAGGTACTCACTGGAGTCGTAGAGAGAGTGTAGACAGGGAGGTACTCAAGGGGTCGTGGAAGGAGTAGTGCAGGGAGGTACTCACTGGGCTCGTATAGAGGGTCTAGTACAGGGAGGTACTCACTGGGCTCGTATAGAGGGTCTAGTACAGGGAGGTACTCACTGGGCTCGTATAGAGGGTGTAGTGTAGGGAGGTACTCACTGGGCTCGTATAGAGGGTCTAGTACAGGGAGGTACTCACTGGGCTCGTATAGAGGGTCTAGTACAGGGAGGTACTCACTGGGCTCGTATAGAGGGTGTAGTGTAGGGAGGTACTCACTGGGCTCGTATAGAGGGTCTAGTACAGGGAGGTACTCACTGGGCTCGTATAGAGGGTGTAGTGTAGGGAGGTACTCACTGGGCTCGTATAGAGGGTCTAGTACAGGGAGGTACTCACTGGGCTCGTATAGAGGGTCTAGTACAGGGAGGTACTCACTGGGCTCGTATAGAGGGTGTAGTGTAGGGAGGTACTCACTGGGCTCGTATAGAGGGTCTAGTACAGGGAGGTACTCACTGTGCTCGTATAGAGGGTCTAGTACAGGGAGGTACTCACTGGGCTCGTATAGAGGGTGTAGTGTAGGGAGGTACTCACTGGGCTCGTATAGAGGGTCTAGTACAGGGAGGTACTCACTGGGGTCGTATAGAGGGTGTAGTGTAGGGAGGTACTCACTGGGCTCGTATAGAGGGTCTAGTACAGGGAGGCACTCACTGGGCTCGTATAGAAGGTGTAGTGTAGGGAGGTACTCACTGGGCTCGTATAGAGGGTCTAGTACAGGGAGGTACTCACTGGGGTCGTATAGAGGGTGTAGTGTACACACGTAGGTACTCACTGGGGTCATGGAGGGTGTAGTGCAGGGAGGTACTCACTGGGGTCGTATAGAGGGTGTAATACCGGGAGGTACTCACTGGGCTCGTATACATAGAGAGTAGTGCAGGGAGGTACTCACTGGGGTCGTGGGGCGCCTGCACGCCGCCGCCGCGCGGGTCGAGCGCCGGCACGCGCGCCGCGTACTGCGCGCACCGCCGCGCCGCCACCGCCCCCGCGGCAACGCGACGCTTCTTGCCGCACACCTGGCAATGGAAACAGATGGTGGAGGTGTATGTTGATTTATGGGTAAAAAGGTGGTTTGGAAAGATTATCGATGGACCTACGAAAAAGAACACCATGACCATGATGGCAAATGAAAACTCTGTTCGTCAGATATACGTCGATCTTATAAACCTATTTTTCAGTCGGAGGTATATGCCAGGTAATCGATCATATAAAAAAAAATTTCAGTCGGAGTTATAAATATGTCAGGTAAAATTCTCTTAGAGTTTTCTAATAAATGATTTGTGTAACGAGTATCGAAAATAAAATAAGCCAATCACCTTAGTATCATCACACAGCGCGACGTCATACCCCGTTCCCTCACAGTCCTGGGCGAGGCACTGCCGCCGCCGCTCCCGGTAGCCCTTGGACCGGGCCGTGCAGCCGGACTGGCACTGCCCCTCCTGCCAGGGCGACCAGGGGGTGGCCGGGGCGGGGGAGGGGGCGGGGGGTGTCGTGGACGAGTTGAACACTTCGCCTGACGGGATGCAGTCGCCGCCGTAGCATGACTGCAAGGGTGGAATGGGTAGGAAGGAATTTAGTGTAGGTAGATGACAAAAATATGTTGTGCCTGAGAGTATGGTTGAAGCCAAGTTTCGCAGAGATGAGAAATTGCAGTCAACGGTTCATTGCTGACCAACTTCCATAATGGTAAAGGATTTTTGTGTCAATATTTGCCCATTGCATCAAAAACTCAAGCTTTCATGGTTGGTGACAGATACTATAGTGACAAAAAACAGGTTTTCTGTTAAACACAGAGATGGTATTGGTGCCTGATTAGATGCTAGCACAACTTTGTCCAATCTCGCGCACTATAGAAGAAAAGAGTATTATGTAAAGGCGCTGCATGAATAGGCGGGGGTAATCTGACAAACACAACAATACAAGCATTATTTAATATTATAGCAATGCTCCTTCAGTCTTGGAGGAGGCTCATATCCTGCAGACCCTGCAGTGGATCATTAGAGGGCTGTATGTATGTATGTAAGCAATATGCATATATAGCCTACCATAGCAGGTCCGCAGGGCGTGCCGGGCAATGCAGGGCCGGCGTAGTAGAAGCCGGCGCGGTGCGGCGAGCGGCAGGCCAGCTGCTCGCAGTGCTCGGGCGACGGCGCCGGCGGCGTCGGGGACGCGTCCACGTCACGGAGGAGGAACTGGGGAATGGAGGAGAGATGGTTTTCGTGAATGTGTGGCTATATAGGTAGCTAGTTAAGTGTGTCTGATGGGTGGTTCTTCAGAGGGTTGTTAGGTTAGTGGTTGCACAGATACAAAATAGATTTCGAGCTACTCTTACATGGATAACTTAACGCCCGCCCTCTTTTAATTTAGTTTGTTTCTAATGAATTTGATAAGATGATTCATGCTGCACGGATTGGAAATTGCCATCCTGGATCTGAATTTTCACTGGATATAATTAGCCACTACCAGACCATTATTGTTAGGTGTTACGTATACTATATTATTAGTTATTTATTAAGTTCCAGTTGTTTACCTCGCATTGCTTCTTTGCATTCCAAACATTCCCTGGAGCGTCTCCGAACCGCTCATGTTGGAGTTCGGGTGGAGTGTCTAGATCATCACCTCCATCTTGCAGACAGGTGGCCCATCTGCAATCGTCAAAGATTAATAATTAGTGAAGATAAGGTAGGTGCATATATTAGATAACTGTGCGCTGTGGTAGACAATATACTTAATTAAAATTTACTCGATGCCATTCGGATAGCTTGCTCGAGTTGGGTGACAAATTTGCAACGCAACGCAAGTTACTATTTGATGGGATTCACCCATTGATATAATCACGAGCATCTTACTAGTTACTACAGTTAAGTTCTATAATTATAAGCCCTGCTATGCGGCGATTATGTCAAATTAATCCAGCCTAATTTAACCTAATCTTCCTCTTTTTCTCTCGAAAATGGACAAGATTGCTTCTTACTCTAGTTCTGCGACGAGGCGCTTGCTGCACGGCGACCGGGCCGCCTCGCCGCGGGTCCCTCGAGAGGGCGACATGATGTAGCCGCCTCGCCCCGTGCTACTAGCCTGCTACAAGCTACGTGTGCTTACTCTAGTTCTGCGACGAGGCGCTTGCTGCACGGCGACCAGGCCGCCTCGCCGCGCGTCCCTCGAGAGGGCGACATGATGCAGCCGCCTCGCCCCGTGCTACTAGCCTGCTACAAGCTACGTGTGCTTACTCTAGTTCTGCGACGAGGCGCTTGCTGCACGGCGACCAGGCCGCCTCGCCGCGCGTCCCTCGAGAGGGCGACATGATGCAGCCGCCTCGCCCCGTGCTACTAGCCTGCTACAAGCTACGTGTGCTTACTCTAGTTCTGCGACGAGGCGCTTGCTGCACGGCGACCAGGCCGCCTCGCCGCGCGTCCCTCGAGAGGGCGACATGATGCAGCCGCCTCGCCCCGTGCTACTAGCCTGCTACAAGCTACGTGTGCTTACTCTAGTTCTGCGACGAGGCGCTTGCTGCACGGCGACCAGGCCGCCTCGCCGCGCGTCCCTCGAGAGGGCGACATGATGTAGCCGTCGCGCGCGCAGCCGTTTCCGGTGCCGTCGTGGTGCATGCCCAGGCTGGAAACCACGGGGAATTAGTATGGTTAACAGGTTTAAAGGTTTTTAAGGTAGTAGAAACATTGGCCTAATTATAATTATAGTGTCGTAATGTCTACTCTGTATAACTGGTCGCCTGCACCTAAAATTATACAGGCGGAGTGCAAACAGCGATGCTTTCTACTGACCAGCTACAAGGCATCGCTGTAAACGTCGTTGTCGCTGCAACGAACTCTCTTATAAATCCGGGGATGTGTTGTGTGTGCCAGTGGTGTTTATGTGGATGTCTTTAAGCAGCACGTTAGCTTATGATCGCTATATTAAATAATCCGCTTGTATACTTCTAGACACAGGCTACCTATACAAATATCAATCGTCACCCTTTCTCACAAACCTCGAGAGACTAGGAATTGGTAAACAATCTACATGTGCAAAGGGATCTGATTAATTCCCGCATGTGGAGTAATCTAACTTATACCTACTCTGCGGTGCTGTGCTGCACGGTACTACATGGCACTGCTTAGTTGTAAAATCAATAATTCGTTGCTTACACTGAAGATTGTTTTGTAAGATTGTGTTAACCAAAGTCTTTATTATCGATGCATGTGTTGGCCATTAGTATTCTGAACACCCACATCAATGACAAATGCGATCGTGCTATGCAGGTGCACGGAGTTCAATATCCTTTACTACACTCTTTTGATACAGTACCTATAGTAGGTACCTATCTATCGATTGCACCACCATCATCTCTTCGAGCTGCAGTCAATAAAATTTCTGGTTAGTATTTATCAACCGATTACGAGTACTTATTAAGCGACGGGCGCACAATTATTAGCTGACGAGTCAGATGATGATAATCGCACAATTTATATACCTAGGTACTGAAACATTGTTTATAGAGTAGGCGATATCAGTCATCACATCACGAGTCACGACCCATCACATCCCCACTACTGGGGCACGGGTCTCCTTCCGAAGAGAAGGGTTTTAGGGCTAGTCCTCGGCGATATCAGTTGCAAGAATAGGAAGCATAAAAAGAAAAGACGACCGACTTGTGTCCAATCTCGTGCGCCAGTATGTAGACGGAGGTGAACCCGGCGGACGGGTAGGGGCGGCCCAGCGCGTCGGCGGCGCCCAGCTCGGCCACCACGCACGCGTGCGCGGGCAGGCACACGCCGCCCACGGGCGCCAGGCCCATGGTCACGCCGTTGCGGCGCCCGTTCTCTTCGGAGTAGAAGTCTAGCCTGGAAGGAGGGAGATGGGAGAGTTAAAAGTTGGATGGATGGGTGAAGATTTGAGGAATTTGATTAAGATGGAAATTGATAAAACGTTTAGCTATCACATATGGTTATTATTAATATAATGTAACGAAAGAAACAGTAGAATACGGGCACCACTTTTCTTAAAAGTTACATGGCCATAGTACAATGGCCTCTCAAGTGCCTCCTCCTCCCATAGCCGTGAATAGAGGACTGTTAGCCCAAAAAACCAGCCAGGCTGTATACGTTATTACCTACGTATTAAAAAATATATATACTTGATCGAAGATATACTTAATTAAATATAAAATCTTACCCCGACAGCAACAAAGCCATGTCCCAATGTTCAGGATCCTCATCATCATCCACGTTCAAAGCCCTCTGGTACGCACAGAAGGAGTCCAACAAGCGGCCCCGCTCAGCGTTGGCTGTCAAGGAGGCCGGCTGAGTCCTCAGCAGCGTCAGCCGGACCAGAGAGAGCTGGATGCGGGTGCCGAGAGACTCGTGGTGGTACAGCGCTTGCACCTGGAATGGTTTTGGAAATTGTTTTTTTTATGTTTGGCGTACAATCGTGTACCTAAACACATAATGTAATGTAACATCAAATAGTCATAATAACCTGGAGGAGGTGGATGGATCGCTACAAGAGTTTGACTGCTGTGTTAGTTATTTTAGGCGTATTGGAACTACTGTGATAGTAGAAAATCTCTTTTGCATGTGAATCGTCCCGGCCATTCAAATTCTTATAAAAATCTCTTATCGGTATGAAAACTTACCCCATTAATATACGCCAGCAGCATATCTCTCAAATCAGCCTCGTTATAATTGAAATACGGGTTGAAGATCTTATAAGCAGCTTCATCGACGAACAGAGCTATCTCTATAGTATAATTGGGCGGGCCAGGTTTATGCTTGGAGTTGCGTGGTCTCCGGGGGCGCGGGCGCAGGGGGCGGGTGTCGTCGCGAGTGAAGCGGGGCGGGGGGGCGCGGCGGATCACGTGCGGGGTGCGACCGCCCTCCTCCGACCGGCCCATGCCTGCGTCTAGGGGGCGCACTTCATACGTGGAGTTGTCTACTACTATGAGGCCGTGCTGTGAAGGAGATAAATAGAATAGTCTTTGTTTTGCATCGTCTTAGCTGGTGTAAGGTCATGAAGAGAAAAAGCCAACGAATCCTAGACTGATTAGATACATAGGAAACATATTGAATGTTTCAGTGAAAACTGCTTTCGTAGCTAACATTTTTACGTAGATTACTGTAAGCATGGAAGTAGTATAAGTAGGTACTTAGGTACTTACTTAATTTTAAAATAGCAGATTACGACAACCAAAGAAAAGCAGCTATCAGATCTTCGGTTTATCCGGGAGCGACTATGTTCATCATTGAACGACTATGATGATGAAAATATGCTTACAAGTGCATGACTCCGGCAAGCAGACAACGCGGCGACGGCGCCAGGGCCGGCGTGCAGGTAGTGGCACGCGGGGGTGTCATCCGCAGTCTCCGCCCCCTCGGAGCCCCACACGCGGAAGTGAGGTGACAGGAGACGGCGGTTCGGCACCAGCTGAAGGTCGAAGCTCCTGAAAGGAAGAGTGTAGGAGGGGAGTAACGGGGTTTTATTTTTGAGTTGGGCGAGTGAGAAGGGGTCGTATACACTTACAAACTATATGGGGTTCGTGCTTCGTTCATAATGTTTAGTAGTTAGGTAAGTTAATTTAATTATCCATTACAAGGAGTTGAAGTATACCGTCCGTGGTCAAGCTAGCTAAAGTAATCGTAACCGATCACTGAGGTTAAGCAACACATGGTATAAAAAATGCTGTTACGTTCGCCCATTGACTTATCTAGCGTCTGCATGATTTTAAATTAAGTTAAAACAAGGTGCTGGCAGCTAAAACTCACCGTCCAAACGCGTCGAACTGGTACTTGAAGGGCACGTCCTCCTGGCGGCCGCTGGCGGACTGCGCCTCGCGCGGCAGCAGCGCCGGCAGGTACACGACCTGGCGCTCCGAGTCCGGCCCTGCCTCCGACCACCACCGGCCTTGATCCTCCTGGAGTGAGACAGATTGTTCTTAATCTGCGTACAGACCGGGCCAACGAACGCCTAACGAACGCCAACGGTTATCCCAACGATGGATATTTATCATACATAATAGATTGTAACAACAAAGGTCAACGAAACCCGTTCGTTGGCGTTCGTTGGGCCGGTCTGTACGCGGCTTTAGAATATAGCGTTGACGCAGAGATACAATGAGAAGACAAATGAAAACGGGTACCTCTACCTACACAGCTATACAGGGAATGCAGCATAATCAGTGTCTTTTATATGAAATAGTTAACTTATCTCGAAAAATACTTAAATATAAGTAGGCAACTACTTAAGTAACTACAAGACATATAAGTACCTACATTTCTAATGATGTCCTCCTTTATTCTATCTTGTATCTAGTTGTATTGTAACGGCCATAGTACCTAATCGATGGTGTCACTGTCAGTGGCAGGCGTGGCAGCGTGCTAGCGATCTGGCGCGGTTCCATAGATGTAATTTGCTTTGTGGATGTAATAAACGCGCTACACAGTACGGTAAATGCAAAAGTACCTACGAGATTCCAACGTCAGAGGGCGCGTGACTCGGCTTCTTCGCGTTCTACCAAAGAATAAGAATAATAGCTTATCTACTGAACTACGAACGTCCCGCGCGCGTCCCCCTCGCGTTCTACATCCACATTCACACATACACGCACACAGCCCCACCACGGCAGCATTCCGGCCGCGTCGGTCAAACGGGACGCCCGCGGTCGCGCGTTCATTTCATTTCAGTTCATTTGTCTTCCATCCACCGTTTTAAACGATGATCGATGTTAAGAAATTGACAAGTTTAGTACGAGAAAAACGTTTTTTGTACGACAATAGAAATATAAATTATCGTAACCGAGTAAAATGTACAGAGGCGTGGATAGAAATTGCCGTGAAAATGGGTGGGAATAGTAAAGACGGTAAGTTTTTTATTTGTATTCTCTATGGCTTGGCCCGGCGGCTGCGGCGCGGCGGGGCGCGGGGGGAGGGGGGCAGTGCGACAACGGCAACGCGCGCTCTACGTGACGTCACGCTTGGCAGTGTGTGGGTTATCATGAAGTAGACTTTTGATCAAATTCATTTATTGCGAAATTTATAATTTGTGTTTCAGAATTGCTACTAATGTTTAATTAAAAACCCCTAGAGTAAATACCTAGGTAAGTATATAATACTGTATACTTACATAAGTACCTACTTAACAGAAATAAGAAGATTATTTTGCACTTTTTGCAGGTAAAAAATGGGCGGGACGATGGAAAAATTTAAGAGATAACTACAAAAAATACAAGCGTTCGTGCGCTCATGGATCAATTTACCATAAATACAAGCACTGGCCCTGGGCTGAACATATGAAATTTATTGACGACTTTATCGAAAAACGCACAACCATCGCAGTTGAAGCTGACGCGGCTAGTAGGACAGTGGACGATGCGGACAGTGAAGCGGACAGTGAAGTGGACAGTGTAGATCAATCAAACAATCCGCTTATCGACCCCAGTTCTTCGGAGACAGACCGGCCAGTCCTTGCCACTGACGACCTCAACACAAGCAGCACCGTGGGCCCACAACGCTCCACCAATAACAAAAGGAGACTGCAAAAACGTCCAAACACTCAACCAGTGCTGAAGAAGAGTAGAATGGATGGTATTGATCATTTGTTCCAAGGTTACGCAATGACGCTGAAGGGAATGCCGCCGCGTATTCAAAGTATGCTCAAATTGGATATTGCCACATTGTTTGCTAAGTACGAACTGCAAGTCGAAATAGGTGAGAATGGGAGTGGTAGTGGAATGGCGACCGACCAAGATGATGTGTCTGCAGACGATGATATTATTCATGTTAAGGAGGAAGATGCCTTAGAGAGCTGCACTATTCATGTCAAGGAAGAAATGGAAGAAAGTGCCAATGATAATTATTGTGATACTTAATTAAGAAAGCTGGGCCGTTATTAAGTTTCACCAGTTTCTATAGGTAATTAATTAAATAAAGGGATTTATTTTTGCAGAAGCGTGTAATTTACACGTATAAAGTTATCTAATAAACTCTCTATTAAAATATTTAGCTTCAGTCTTTCTTCTCAAAAACCCTTAAAAAAAACGTCATCGATGCGGAAAAAGTTTACAGAAACCCGCGTTCGCTACGGCGCGGCGTAGTAGTCGGCGTAGCAGCGTGTAGCGGAGGCATCTTCATTATATTAAGACCGACGTGAAATTACGTATTCTTACTTCTGAATAAAATAATAATAAAATTGCTATCATCCCCCAGCTGTAACTCCTATCATTAGTATCTATACTTATTCGTAATTTACGTAGTTTTAAGATAGGCGAGTAGGTATAATCCTGAAACATGACCGACACAAAATAAAACTGGCAGTTTTTTTAAATGAAAAAGTTGTGAACGATTGTTTTTGCATTTTCGCAATAAACAACCAGTCTAGCCATTGCATTATGTACTCGTACAATGTAGCCATTCCCCAGCATGTCTAGTCCACCGCATTGAACCCTAGCAAGTGCACAAAGCGCTACCCCGGTGGGGCTGGGTTCGAAACATTGCATGCACCGTATCGCCACATTCGCCACCTGCCCTAAATTCTTACAGAGCAGGGACTTTTAACAGCAATCAATACTTATATTAGAAATGTGCAAGTAGGTAGAAGTACAGTGTATCCCCCTTATTCATAGAAAAGTTACAAGACGTTTTAACTAATAAACTGTTTTATCCCTCTCTGTCAAAGAACAGATTGTTCTTTGTCGGAGAGGGACAAAACAGTTTATTAGTTAAAACGTTCTGTAACTTCTCTATGAGTAAGGGGGTTAGTTTGTTTGTCTTTCTTTCACACATTTGTCCTTACTTATTTTACTGTGAGTGGGCTTCCTGTTTTTTTTTTTGGACAATTTTTGGCATAGATATATTATGTATAAGTACTTAAGGATATTAATATACATATTTTATACTAAATATTTGGAGGGCGTCATTACGCTTATTTTTACTCATACCAACTTAAGCACCTAATTCAAATGGAAAAAACGTCAAAGCTCGTGGGAAGATCTCTTGCGTGTACTTGTACTTAATACAGTTCTTTCAGATAGTATATTATGTATATAGTTATATAAGTAGGTACTTAAGTTTGTACTAAGATTCCACATCGAGTTCATTGTGCTGGAGAAGACCTTCGTCTAAATTACAAAGGCTGTAAATCAGTAAACGATCTAATCTTATGTAGTAAATACGTAGATCCTAGTGAAATCCTGCTGTCTACGCAACCACTTATCGCTAGTGGTAAGGTAGTAAAAGGCCTATTGCCAAAGGTCTAGTTTCGGAATTACCACCGGAACCCGTAAGTTCAATGAGTACAAATAAGTCACTTTATCTAACCACAGCCACCCAGACCCAAGCCTCGCATCGTAATAAAATTATGATAACTATACCGATAATACCTAGGTACAATTTGATCGCGTGACGCAATAAAATTGATGTGGTCACGAAACACGAACACACTACTACTGAGAAACACCTAAGTACTTTACTTACAAATTATGGCAACTTTATTATTTCCAAGCCTTCTTTGCAATGTTATTTCGTAGAAAATTATTCACGTGATGGACCCTTTCGATTGGAAGAAGTAGTTAAATCACAACATACATTTTAGGGCATACCTTCTAAAAAGTACTCTAATAATCCGGTCCACTGGTAATCGAAAACTTACGTACATTATTAAACCATGGATTAAACTAAGCCTTTGATAACATTTTATCGAGGAAAAGTTTCTTCGTAACTAGATAAGATTTCCTTTAGGATTAAATCTCGGGGGTCGTCGGTGTCCCAACTCCATTAGGTAGCAGACTCGTTGAAAATTTCAGGTTGGTTTTATATAAGTAATATTTATAAAGGGAATATAAAAGATGAAAATAGATGTTAAATTATATAAAACTGCCTGTATAGGCGAAGTTGATTGCCGGAATAGCTTAATTGGATATTTTAGCATGACTTTCATGAGTTATTTTCGTGTGGGTAGTTTAGTTGGAGAATTTCAGACGATTACTAATGGAGCGTCGCTGCTGTAAATTGCCTGAAGTGGTTGTGGCGGCGCGGCGCCGTCTATATTTGCCCGATCGGTGCACCGATACTGTATGTATAGCATCTAACTATTTAGTATAATCTGTGACTGTACACTGTTTACATAACAACTGTAACTACGCTACGTAGGTATGTAAAGTAGCGGGTATCTGACTTACCAATTCTGAATACTCAGAGCACTCTCATGAAGACACATGTCTTGTGAATCTTTACTGAAATTACTAACCAATTTCAGTATCGTTCTTTATGTCGCCTCGCAGCATAGGCTACGAATAGTTCACATCACATTTCGGCAAGTCAGTCCCACTGATAGACGCGAGTGAAAACGAAATGATGCTCACATGAGTCAGCTAAGTGTTAGTAAAGGGGAAAGTTAAAACTATTTGTTTTTCCTTTTCTTTATACAAGAACAACAGCGAGTGAATTACTTGGCTTACGACTTATTAGTTTTTTTTCGTCGTAATCATTATTAGATTCTATTGTGAATGTTACGTTTGAATATGCAGTGATGAAAGTTCGCATCAATCTAAATTACGCGGATCACGTCCGGTGCTAGTGGGAAGTAATAAGCGCGGTAATGTTGAATGGAGGCGCCGCCCGCAGCGGCAGCGTCCCCGGGTTTCTATAGGCTCTTGTGTAATGTGGACGTGACCGAGCGACGCTCCGTCTGTTACTGCATGTTACATAATCCATGCTCTCGTGCCACTGCCGGGGAAATACTGCAAGCTGAAAACTCTAGCGTTGCTGCGGTCTTGGCTGAACAAACCGGAAAATAAAACGAACAGCAGCATTAATAATTCACCTAAGGTAAATGATGCAAACCTAAGGCAAAAGGTGAATCTTAGGATTAATAATAAGAGTTCACTCAGCCTATTTTGATGATCAAGGGTAGCTGACTTTCCGTCCTTATCCCCTACTCTAGGAAGGAATAGTCTAGTAGGTATATGCAAAAAAAATATCTATTCAGCTAAGTATACAGCAGCATCTGCAAATCTGCATACATTGTTTAAAAATATTAACATGACGACGCAAGAACAATGAATATTCAGTACTTATACCTACTTAAAATTAACTTAAAGTTTTTAATAACTAATTAATAAAAATCACCGACTTGGCTTTGTTCTTTATAGGTACTTATCTTCATAGGCTTTGTACACGAATGAACCACTCTGTTTATTTAGCAGTTGAGCAAATAATAACATATCTGCATGTAGCACAAAGAATATCCATGTGAAAAAGCATTTTCATTACTACCTCATCCATCAAGTGATCGCGTCAAGCGGGAAAACTCTCATGTGGATGTGGTGGTAGGTACCTACCTACCTATAAACCTACTGTTACGTAATCCGTATTAGTATTATTTCTTACGAATACAAAGATGAATATTGTCTGAATTCTTGATGTGTTATCGACACAGTTACTTATAATTATGTACATACATATAAGAACGAACCTAATAACCACGCAGACCTCCAGACCAGAGTTCCAGACATTACTTACTAATAATATTATGATTCATAAAGTTGTCGACATGGAATATGGAATGAATCATTATAGCGAGTGGGGAGTGATGAATATATCAAAGAAGGTTGAAATGTAGATAAAAGTACGGCTTAGTTAATTATATTAATTACTGAATCAATGAGTCTTTCAGTTTCACGACCTAAGACATGACATTAGTTAGATGCGTAAGCTTAGATCTATACTAGGTATATATATAAGTACTTAGGTAGGCATAAATATGTAGTCACACACTTTTCGCTAAAAGCTACCTTCGTTCTCTAATGTACAACCACGAACAACAACAAACTCAGAATGCTAATAACCTGTATACGAACGACACCGACACCTCTACCTACGTTTTGTTTACGTATAATTCTGCAGAAAAACAAGCTTCGTGAATTTTCCACGTATCGAGGGCGGGCGGCGTCCTCCCCGCCCCCGCGCCGCCCGCCCGCCCGCACTCACCCGCAGCCGCGCCGCCGCCGCGCCGCCCAGCACCGCACACACCACTAGTAGCCACATCTCTGCACATCACCCACCGCACTGGCCGCCTCGACAAGAGCTGCAGCTTATAACCCGCCGCAACATGCAGGTGCTTTGAATATCGCGGTGCACCCGTTACGCGCGCACACTAATGCCGGGTTCGCTACCGAATAAGCGTTTGTGTACTGCGAACGCCACCTTTCGCACCTCCGAGAGAAAGTCGAAGGAAAGTGCAGATTTTGGCAGCGGAGAGCGCCGCCCACACGCCAGGAGTCGCGAGTCATCCGTCATCGCCGCTGCTGATCACGACTAATGAGCTCTAATACGCGCCGCCGCGCCGGCCCGGTCCCCACACACTGGGCTCTCTATAGTCTGCTATAGTTCACACTTATTAACAAACACATGCCGCCGCGTCGCCACCGCCGCCGCCGCGACGCTATGAAGCTCCGGCCATGCTGTAACCATGGCATCCTTATATCACACATTGCAAAGCGAATAACAGCCCGCCTTATTGCTAATTGCATTTCGTATGCAGTAAGGTCTATTTAAAAGTCATGCACCTCCTTATCATCAGTTCGCCAGAGTTCAAATACGACATGTTGATGTCGCCAACATAGTTAGGTACTTACCTATATTTTTTTCTTCGATTTTAGACGGTAGATTTTTGGCTGCCGAGGTTCCGGTTTAGGTAGAAATCAATAAATGCCAACAAAATGACTAAGTAGGTACCTATATACTTATTTACCTAGGTGTTCTGTATATGTACTTAGATAGGTCGAGGTACCCATTTAGTTAATGATAGATTTCATATACTTAATAATATAAAAAAAATCTTCTTCTACCTGAGATGAAACCTGGGTCTCAGTGGGAGGAACAATGATTGATGACTCGATGAGACAAATTCGGAGAATTGCGAGAGGCATAATTATCATAGGTTATTTCTTCATTAAGTATATTATTGAGCACTCCACGAGAGTAGATGTATCTTATGTGCCTACCTACCTAGTTTAAATAAACTACTTAACTGTTTGATTAGAAACGCTCTAGATGTCTCTATCTATAGGTACCTAATTGTATACTTACGAGTACTTAACTCCTAACATAGCAAAACTTAATAAACTCTAAACTGATAGGTGAGCAGTGGGCAGGCAGCTCATAGTAACTGAACGAGAAAGATGGAGAAAATAATGCTCATTAGGCCATGCATGAGGTCAGGACAGGGAAGGGGTTCTTGGTGCCGGTCATCACGAGTTGTATTCACCACCATTTCGTTGATCATTCCATACTAAACAGTGCCTGCTGAGGCAAAGGGTCGAGTTATGGTTTGATAAAAGTTACAGAACTCCATACAAATTCAAAACTGGCTAACGGAATACAAAAAGGTTTTAAAGTAAAGTCCCTACCTAACGGTTGGTTTTGTTTGTTACTTATTATGTAAGGAATTTAGGGCACTGTTTGCCAAGTTCATCGTTGGCATAACTGCCTTTTTGCCCTTTGTTCATTTCCATTACCCTCACCATAGAACAACGAGGACTCGGGTGATCCTCATCTACTTATAGTTGTCCTGAAAACAAATTTTAACTTTACGGCGTACAACCTATATTATCAAATAGGTATTCTGGAAGTAATATACATTATTGTACCAACCTACTCAAATAGATGGGAGCCCACATATGCTAAAGTTCAAGACTACCAACCTAAATATGGTTATGACGAACGTAACGGCTTTTCGCCGGTCTTCACTTGCAGATTTGAGTCTATGTTGCGAACTTTGAATAACAATGAGCCGATAGCTATTCAGAGAATCCCGCCCTTCCCGCGCTCACACCGCCGTGCGTGTGCGCATCGATCACTTGTTTTACTCATATTATTAAAGGAGAGAAACAAGAAATATAAGTATTAACGTGAGGGTGATTTCGTTCGTCTCGGTTCTCTCGCGCATGTGTTTGTTGTGAGACTTGTGAGTCACAAGCAAACAAGTGAGAATAAAAAAACGTGCGTCGGGGAACGCGGGGAGGAGCGTGGAGGCGTCTGGCAGTCATTGCTCCCTGCGCGCGGGCGGCGGCAGGACGGCATGGGCTCCGCGCTGCTGGCGCCCCTCGCGCTGGCCCCCGCGCTGGCCGCCGGCGCCGGCGCCGCCGCGCTCGCCAACTGCGCGCTGCTCGCTGCACTCTACAGGCGCTCCAGCAATGGTAAACTTTACTTCTTGTCTGATAAATAAATAATAATTAAACAAAGAAATAACCAACCCACTGAACTAAATTAAATCCTTTTGTTCCCAGGACTATTCTCCATACTTATTCAACTGATGGTCGCTGACGTCATTCTGCTTGTGGCCGTTATATCTCCCGAGATATGGACGTTTAATTCAAGGACATGGAGTTTCGGCTTCGCCGGTTGCGTCGTCTACAAGGGCACAGACGTGTTCGCTTCCACGGCCTCGCTGTACTTCATCGTGACGTTGGCGCTGCACTGCCTCGCCACGCTGGACCTGGAGACGCGGGAGGAGCTGCGGCGGAGGAAGAGGAGCTCGGACGTGGAGGACGAGGAGGTGCGGTCGTCGCGGCACAGCCTGGTGGCGCCCAGCGACTCGTCCACGCCGCGCGGGCTGCGCGTGCCGAGCGGCGCGGCGCGGCGCGTGGCCGTGCGCACGCCCAGCGCCTGCGTGTGGGTGCTGGCGGCGTCGCTCAGCGTGCCGCAGCTCGTGATGGCCACCACGCGCGCGCGGGACCACGCCACGCACTGCTACGTGACGGACGCCAGCCACCGACTCAACATACACACCATGCTCGCAGTCTTCAACCTCATTTTTCCCGCGTTCATTTTCTGTGTAATCATCGCATTAGCTATCGCTAAATTGAAAGCAATCAAGCGATTAGCCGTTATCGATAACGAGGAGACCGTGGCGGCGGTCAAGTTATCTCTGTACCTTATCATTGTTTACGTAGTGATGTGCGCGCCGCGGTCAGTGCTCACGATGCTCGGGGTGCTGGCCTCGTCGCAGGACGACGTTCCCGCCGCGCCCAGCGCCTCCATGGCAGTGCTGTCACTAGCATTCACTTGTGTATATCTTGCAGCCTTGATGTTGCGTCCAGTGTTGTGTATTCTAACGTTACCCCGTTTGAGGAAGATTTTTACAATAGGCGCTAAAAATGTCGATGTTGACGAGGTATAGGCTCCGTAAAAGAGTAGGTTGGATGGACATTGGACAGTTGCATTTAAAAATGACGGATGGTTAGTGAAAGTCGGCTCACTGTTGTGGATTGATCGTTTCTGGATGGGATTGTAGAGTTGAGTGTACATTAATTCACTCCCCTAACTTAGTTATAAATAGAGAAGACTGCTATTTTGTTTGTTTTTACAAATGGGTAGGTACTTTTGTATTCGAATAAAATATATTTTTGTAATTTTGTATACAATGAGTTATTATTTTGTTCCTAGAGACCCTTTTATATAAACATGCATTTCATAGTAATATGAACTAAGGAGGAGAACCGCAATCGATGTAAAGCTCTTACTTAGGCCCCCCGCGCACTAGGCAGCCTGGCTGCGCAGCCAGGTTGCGGAAGCCAGTAAAATATATGGGAATCCGTGGCTGCCTAGTGCGCGGGCTCCTATACAACATCATATGTTTTACTGGCTGCCACAACCCTGGCTGCGCAGCCAGGCTGCCTAATGCGCGGGGGTCCTTACTGAACTTGTACTCCCTAGCGAGGTTGGCATTGCTAAACCACTACTGTATTTAAAGTTAATGTATAGAATATGGGTATTTACTTTGCCAGTCCGGGATCGAACCAGGGACCGTCGGTCGTCGGCACCATATATTTATAGTCGCCTACTTACCTATTAGGGATCAGGAAACTAGACAGGTAGGTAAATACTTAGGTTGATGGACGCTCTCGTAGCTCGTAGATCCTCTTTCTGGTTAGGAGCACACTTCGTATTGGGTCAGGAAGGGGGTGGCGCCAGTTATTACTTTGCTTTCTTTATCGGTTAAAATTTTTGAGCTTGGTATTGATTTTCGATTTGAATCATTGGAACCATGGTTTTGAATCCCATTTGTTAAAATCCCAAACGTTTCCAATATTTCAATCTAGTTTAGAAAATTGTTTATAAATAATATTTCAGATTACTTCAAAAAAGTCCTTCTAAAGTAGTGTGACTTTTAACATTTAAGTTTTTCAAATGGGTTGATATCAAAACTGCAGTTGTAGATAAACATCGTTTGGGTTAATAGGTGGCGGTTTATTTAAATATTGGTTTCTAAAACTAAAAATTGTATTTAATACAAAAGTTTATTGGTGGAAACATGAAAAATATAATAGATTAATGGCTGATAAAATGCAGCAGAAATGTTACAATATCTGTTCATCACAAAAAAGACTATTTTGCTAGTAAATGCCTGAAAATTCAGAATGCTAATAATTAATCAATGACGGGCACAACAAAATGGTTAATGTCAACAATAATAACAGTTGCCTTTGGTAATATTTAAAATTTAAGAGGACATCACAAAAACCACATATAACGACACTAACAAGTTTTTTGTGCCCTAATTTGATACAGCCTAGTAGTAGGTTAATTCATGAAAAATCTAATTTCATTGGGTCAATGGGCGTTGATTCAACAAATGTTTAGTAATCTAATGCATATTTCCAACATTCACCACTATGATCCCTCGCGGCTGACATGCGGCGGTAGGA
The DNA here is from genome assembly GCF_932276165.1 of Plutella xylostella. Classification (NCBI taxonomy): domain Eukaryota; kingdom Metazoa; phylum Arthropoda; class Insecta; order Lepidoptera; family Plutellidae; genus Plutella; species Plutella xylostella. The sequence goes on from NC_063985.1 coordinate 10,333,735, forward strand.
ATGTTGCTCAGGGGCCGACCGGGCTGTTAAAATTAACACTTATCGAAAGGAAAACACTTTTAACTTAAGAAACCGTAATTTTAATAACTTAAGTTATAAATATTTATATTCATCAGGTCAGCTCGATATCTGTAATCCAGTGTAAATACAGAAATACAAAACCGTCAAAGATGACACATAACATTTAGACGGAACGTGAAGGTCCGCTGCGAACGACATTTAACATTTTTACAAGCGGCGGCTCAGTGTGTGTGTGTCGCGAGAGTCCCCGCGGCGCGACACTGTCACTCGTACAGAACACCGATGAGAACAAATGCGAGAGAGGGGGCGGCGAGGCGGTTAGTTGTCGCCGCCCTCGGCAGGCTCGTCGCCGTCGCCCTGCGTGTCCGACGTCCACAGAGTGAGGTTGTCGCGCAGCAGCTGCATGATCAGCGTCGAGTCCTTGTACGAGTCCTCGTTGAGGGTGTCCAGCTCGGCGATGGCGTCGTCGAACGCCTGCAACATAGCGCACGTCAGAACTGTGCCCAGCGACACAACATGTCCACTGCATGGTACTTCACTAATCAAATGTCAATGTAATTTACAGTTGATATTATTTTATGCTTGTTATTTGTAATTTATGACAGGGGGTGGTAATAAAAAACCATGAGATGTTGTGTCGATAATTGAAGTTGTTAAATATTAATTAAAATATAACTCCGGTACTGGCTGGGTCGAGTTGGTATTGTTAATCATGAGACATGCTAGGCAAACATTAGTCGAGGACAATCGGTTGTTTTATTTTATAAGTGAGGTCAATGAAGGCATTCAACCATGCAGACGCAGGATTATGTATCACAAGTCTTAGTAGGAATTAGTCCTGGTTAAGATCGAGTCACACGGTAGGTGAGAGATAAACCTGTTTAGCTAAGTGGCACGCGCGCGCCGGGGAGTTGATAATCTCGTAATAAAAGACTGAGAAGTTGAGCGCGAGGCCGAGTCTGATGGGGTGGGTGGGTTGCATTTTGGCCTTAGCAATGTCGAAGGCTTCCTGGTAGGCCTTCTGAGAGTCCTCGACGACCGCTGCGGAAAACGCGAGCCATTAGTACCTAGCAGGGAACGGACCTCGCCCAGCCAGCACAGAGACTACTCTGAGCCATATTAACCTGTTTAGCGAGCTGACACGCCTTGTCGGGTGAATTTAATATCTCATAATAGAAGACGGAGAAATTTAACGCGAGCCCCAGCCTGATTGGATGTGTGGGCTGCATTTTCGCCTTGCTGATCTCGAAAGCGTCCTGGTAAGCTTTCTGTGAGTCCTCTACGACGGCTGTAATAAATAGTTGTATGTTAACTCCTAGCAAAGTAAAAAACCTTAAGTTTCAACAATGAAGTGTGTAAAGGTAAGTATGTATTTCGAAAAATAGGTAGAATTTGTTCAAGTGAGGTGTTCTTGGGAAGTTAGCTTAACCTGGATGAATCATTAAATAAGGAAACTTACTATTTCTGGTTTCTCCTGTGGCCACTTCTGCGAGGTACCTGTAGTAATCTCCTTTCATTTTAAGGTAGAATACTTTACTTTCTGGATTACTAGCCTTAGGGATTAGGTGTTTGTCAAGCAGACCCTGAAATGGAGAAGAATGGATGCTTAGGAATTGGTAGTGATAGAATGAACACTTGGAGGACTTATCAATAATTCTCTTCAGAAAGACTAATCGTTAAAGTTCATGTTCACCAAGTGAATCCATATTGGGTAATTTTTCATCATGTGATAAGATCTAACACCTACATTTGCATTGTAAATTGAAGTTGAATTGTAAAAAGAGGGGACTCCATTCGATGACGTCACTTGTGTAACATTCGCGACATTCTGAAAGGAGTCATGCGGGCTCACGGGCCTTACGTATGAGTCATGCGCCTAATCGCCGAAGCTAAGTTAAACTCTCTATAGTATACATGTAATACGATATAATCCCTCTGTAAGAAACTACAGAGAGGATAATCTCTGAAAACATCGAGTTTCAGTTGCAAGAAAATGGTTTGCGAAATTATTGATGGCTGCAATTAATATGTTATACGGAGGGGCAACGGACGGGAGCGGGACGGCGGCGGCGGCGCGCGCAGTGACGCGCTGCACCCGCGCCGCCGCGCCCATCCCCCTGCACCCCGCGGCACTCCGCCAACCCAAGGACCTGTGGAATATGTCGTACCTAGATGTACAATAAATGATTCTTACCAGTACATCATAGCAGATTTCTCTGAGCTCCTTTTCTACTTTAACCCTATATTCTTTAGCCATCTGTTGTTTTCTTTCGGAGCCTTCGGTTTTCTGTTCAATGGAGGAGATGACCCGCCACGAGGAGCGGCGCGCGCCCACCACGTTCTTGTAGGCCACGGACAGCAGGTTGCGCTCCTCGTTGCTGAGCTCCACGCCCGTCTCCGTCACCTCCTTCATCGCGGCCGCCATGTCGTCGTAGCGCTCCGCCTGCTCCGCCAACTTGGCGCGCTGCACCAGTTCCTCCTTGTCGACGGACATCGTGGACGATGGGTGGCTATTAATTCACTGATGCCCCTGCAAAAAAGTATGAGTCACGGTCAGCCAACGTGGTCCGCGAAGGCCACTACGACGCGAGCGTAGTAGTTTTTTTCTCAGAAAGACTAATCGTTAGATGTCACTTCCACTGATGTGAATCCGAATTGGGTAATTTGTCATCATGAAACAATGCGCACCTTAGGCTACGAGCGCACTAGCGCAGTGAAAAATGAACGCGTAGCTCAAAGAGCGGTCAAACGCGACATCGACGCGGCGTCCGTTCGGTCTGACAGCATCTCACAGACTCGGGGCTGGGCCGGGGGCGCGCGACGCCGCTGCCGCCGCCACTGCGCCACCGGTATTGATCCGCCGTCGCCGTCGCGGGATAAACACTCCAGACGAAATACGACGAGCGGCCGCCCCCCGCGCGCCCGCCCGGCGCCGCCCCCGCAGCGCCCCGACCCCTCGCTGTTGCTAGGGTGCGGAACCTTGCATAGTTACCGAATCATCATCAATTATGATTCACCTATTTAAAATTACGACCTCGACTTACGGAGTCATAAACGCAATAACTCGAAAATGGCAATGGCGCCCTCAATAATGCAATGCAGTTTCTAGAAACTTCCTTCAGGGTTATCAACTACATATTTAGGTAGCTATCTCGTCCATATAAGACACGTGAAATTACATGATAGGTAGGTGTATATCATCGTTATTGCATACTTTAGCTTGGCATGGGTACCACCTACGCATTATCTATTCAAGGCCATGGGATGAGAGTACTCTTTACGTTTTTATGCTTATTTACTATTACTATGGTGTTACGAAAAAATACACTATTCTACATTTTGTATGTACCTATGTATATTGTATAGGCAATCCGAGAAAGAGCATCAATACATAAAGTAGGTATGCAACATAAATTGAGTTCATGACCTTTAGGCTATAGAGTACAGGCTCGTAGCAAATCTAGGCACGCTGTTATTGATTTATGCACCTATACCTATGCTTCTCTTGTCCAGGGTCTAGGCTTGCGTAGTGCGTCTGTGTGCGTAATCTAGGTGCACTGTTTGAGTGTAGTAAAACCATGTATAGATTTTATTTGGATGAAACAATTCTGCCAAGGTGGTAGCTAGGTATAGTCATTGCATTACATATTGGTATGAACTACAACATGTCATGACTACTCATACTATTATAATGATAAAACAAAGTATAATAATTGAACCGGTTCATTGACATAGGCAACATGAATGGGAACAATTGTTTAAACAAGTGTATGCAATATTATTGTATTAAACCAAAAATTGTGACAGCGGAGCGGACACATCTTTGCTATGAGTCATGGAATCTCCATTGGAAATCAGATCAATAAAATGCACCAGAACGACATTCAGTTAAATCAGGGCAAGGACACAATAGAAAAGGCCAATTTCCTGGTATTTATTAAACTCTTTTTGCTTTGAGTTTCATGGCATAAAATCAACAATAAGATTTACAATCTATTCTTGTAATAAAAAAAATTAGTTAAATTGCATTGAATTTTTTCTTTTATGAACTATTTTATGTCTATCTGAATGAAACTAGTGAGAAAACATCCATGATAGCACTATCACATGATAGCTATCTTATCAAATTATCATGTACCTATCATACGGGTATCACATATCTGTGATCTCAGCTAACAAGATGCCAAACAATGGGATCAACATAAAATCTGAGGAGAAATATTATATGGTGAAAATCTGGACATATAATTATTAACAAATTAAATGTGAAATCATTTACCATGAGGAAAGGCTGATGATCTTATCTAATAAGGTGCCGATAATACACACATTCTTTTAACTCAGAACCTAAAGCCACAAACAATGAACCAAAAGACATTAGAGAAACTTGATTTACCAAGCCAAGGTAAAGAGAGGTATAAGTAGCTTGATGACTAATTGAACAAGATGATATAGCTGGGATTTCTCACACAAAACCTCGCCAGTGATGCAATGAGGTAAGCCCTTGAGTCATTGACAAACATGTGCTCAATAAGGCAAGGTTCCCTTGGAGACAACTCGCAGAACTGACACTAACGACGTTATCGACTCAGATAACGGAAAGCATGAATATAGGTACGTACGCGCGGCGAAATTGCGTCGTACTCGTACTAGACCATTAGCTAAACCCACATTCCAGACAATCTCGTCGGCGAATCATCTGATAATCACACAATTAACGGCTTTAGAGACAAAAAAAGTTCAAAGATACATTTAATCTACGACAGAGGACAAGGATTACTCATATCCATAAAGAAAGTGGGCGCAAAGGAATGGAGTAAAAGGACAAAAAGCAATACCATTCAAGTTATTATGTCCCAGACTGGTTACCTCAATACTGTCTCGGAAGAAATCCAGCATGCAACGACGATCAAACAGAACTTGTCAATCAATAGTTATCTGTAGAACTTGTATCCTAGCCGGAGATTAGAACCGCGCCGCGGAATCGTGTCGCCGGTTGAAGCAAAATGGCTGCGAGGGGCACTCCTTCATGCGTCACAGTCACAGTTGAAGGGAGACGGTTTCTTTACTATGCACTATTACTACGATATTTTGACACATATAACATCATTCACTGAACAAAATTTATATGCACTTACTTGATGGAAGGGTAAAAAGTAATTAAACCAGCAAATCGCTACACAATTTCAGTTTTTCTCTTGCGGCGAACGATACACTACACTGACGGCGGCGGGGCCAGAGGGGAAACAAGAACCGGAAGAGGGTTCTCATGACAGGTCGGCCATGCCAGTTTGTCTATGGAGGAAACGAAATATCAGCCCGCGAAGTTCAAATACTCATTATTATCAAAGGTATTGTAATTTTTATATTACATGCCTCGTTTATAAAAATATTTTTATACAAGCTACTTAAAATAAGTAATAAAATAAATAAATAAATGAAATATTTGCTAAACAATTTTCATTACAGCCTGGCAAATGTTATTAATTAATGTAAGTTTATTGTCGTTTTCTAGGTTTTGAATGCATTCAATTCAGGGGTCTGCGAAATACCCGTGTTCTCTGTGTATTTGCGAAAAAGTCCCATTTGTTACCTCAGAATAATGACTTCATATTCTGATTGATACTTATCAAAGAAAGCTGACCCCTAGGTCACATTGTATTGCTGGTATTGTTACAGTCTGTCAAGTCAAGCACATGTTGGCGTCCCTGTGGCGTAAAATTTTATGTTTTTTGTTCAAAATGTGGTAATAATGCAAAAAAACTCACACACTAGAACGCACAAGCACGCCAACTTATGTTTGACAGCATTGACAGACTGTATTCTGACAGGGAGATTATCAGGTTTCTTTGCCTTTCCAAGGACTTTCTATTTTCTATAACCTTTTCTAATACACGGGCAGATGCTTTGATTTGCCGTACCCTTTGCCCATCCTTGGCCGCACCCAGCTTGCACCCAGGCTAAAACTAACAGAGTAGAAGTTCTAGTTTGCAATGAAACCATCGATCCTTGTCAGTTGTCACTGTCAGTGTCAGGGTGGTTAGCTGTCATTGTCAGACAAGTGTCAGTTCTGTCACTCATTCAAATAACATGTTTTTGTAACCACGTGCGTCTTAATATTTTATGTATTTTCAAGACGAATTCTCTAAATATATTATTTAAACAACTACTTAATTCCTCTCCATCAAAATGCCAAAATCAAAAAGGGACAAGAAAGGTACGTAACTTATATATTCGTGTATAACCTTTCTTTTTTAGGGTATTAATACCTCGATTGGGGAAACGTATGTAAATTAATTTTAGGTTTATTTAAATTACAGTTTCTCTTACCAAGACAACCAAGAAAGGGCTGCTATTGAAACAGAAGACCATAGAAGAAATTCGTAACTCAATTTCAAAGTATGAACATATATTTCTTTTTACTGTTAACAACATGAGAAATGCTAAACTGAAGGATTTGCGCAATGACTGGAGCGATTCAAGGTTTTTCTTCGGAAAGAATAAGGTGATGGCTTTAGCACTCGGCAAATCAAAAAGTGATGAACTGGAGGATCAACTCAATTTGGTAAGAATATTTTAATTGTTATCTATAATATTATCATTAGCCTGTAAACCCACTGCTGACTATAACTATCCATAAGAGTGCCAAGATATTTTGTGCTACATATATTTTTCAAACTTTTATGGCACATAACATTCATACAACTTGGCTCACCTTAAATATTATTACTTCATATTTGAATTTTATTTCAAATCATATACTTTGCAGCTATCAAAAAAACTGAAAGGACAGTGTGGACTTTTAATGACAAACAAGGATGTGTTTGATGTGCTAGAGTACTTCAAGAGTTATAGTGAGAAAGAGTTTGCACGAGCAGGGTTCGTTGCTACAAAAGATGTACTATTACCAGTAGGACCTCTCACTGGATTCTCACATGCCATTGAACCACATTTAAGACGGCTGGGACTGCCCACTTCACTCGAGAAGGGTGTTATCACATTGATAAAAGAGTATCAGGTAATTATGATGTCTTAGTTAGCATGTATGTATAAAATGGGTTGGGATAACATTTAGTCCAAATATTTTTACATGAAAGTGTGACTGATTCTGTACATGTACAGAGAAGTCCTCATATTTCCCTCAATCTTGTCAAGTACTGGATATCAGCTTAAATTTACTGTCTTTTCTTTCTGAACAATGAGAGCAAATTAATTATTTTAGATTCTTCTTCTTTTGTGTCAGTGAACATGTGAATTTTTAAATTTGTCCAGACCAAAAAGAAGCACTTGTAACTATTATCTGAATGAGGCAGTGTAAAAACAATGGTGCTTTAATGTAAAAAGAAAATTGCAATACCTTATGCCATTGTTTTAGTAGCATTAAAAACATACATTATAAAACCTATTGTGTCTTCCAGGTTTGCAAGAAAGGCTCGCCACTAACCCCAGAACAGGCCAGTATTCTAAAGCTTCTCGGTAAACAAATGGCCAAGTTTAAAATTGTGATCAAATGCCACTGGAGTAAAGGCAAAGGTTTCCACAAAGATGATGACAGCCCGAGTGATGATGAAGCAGAAGCCGATGAAGAAAATAATGATGATGCAGAAGTTCTTGAAGATGAAGAGATGGCCGAGGATGAAAGCTAGTTGTAGGTGGTTGATTATTAGGATTTGTAAGTAATACATACTTGTTACAACCATTTGGCTATTTTTTTATTCATCCATCATTTATACCTCTTTCATATTCATACATCATGTACCTAGATTAATTTTAGAAATATTTGTCAGGTTTAGTTAGATTCAGCTTCTTGTTAGAGAAGTTACTTTTCATAGATGCATAAAAATCCTTAATATAGGTTGTGACTGATATTATTTATGTGCTCCAAAATGACATAGGTAGTCTGGTCAAACTGAACAACCCACAGAAGTGAAGTTCATTTATTGATATAAAATTCCACAGTAGGTAGAATCTGACAGCTATGTAGGTAACCTTGGGTAAGTTGTCCCCAAAGACTTTGTACAAAGTCCTTGGTTGTCCCATAGTAGTCATAGATAAGAGGCTCTATACCTGGGTGCTAGGGATAGGATAAAAGAAACATCATATTTTTATAGAAGAAATAAAACACTGAATGACTGTATAAAACACCATTGTATTTTATTTAAATTAACTTTAGTAACCAATCTCAAAACTAACAAGACTTTTATTGCGAATTGAAAATATGTATACAAAAATAAACCTTTGCAAATGAATGTCATGAGGTCCCTTTAGGGAAAATCATTTATACCTAAAATGTTCTTCAAAAAAACAGCAATAATCATCACAGAAACAATATATTAAACTATAAAACTTACCAAAGCCTAGTTCAGGCAAAACCCAAAGTCTAATATTTATTTTAATTAACTTAACTTTATAAATGTTATATATAATTCACTATTTCCATGTTTCTAGACACCATCAAACTATGTATTATTGAGAAGCCTCTGGCCACATACTCTATAAGGATGTATAAATAACACAAAGACAACTTAGCATACAAATAATAATAATCACAGTATAAAAATAAAGCATTGCTAATCATCAGTCATCACAGAGCCTACATGATCGGCGAGAACTAAACAGACGCGAGACTTAAACACTAAACAAAATTTACATTTATGTCATTGCAATCGTGGTACATACAGTCTTGGTATTTGTTTATTACATTAGTCTACATAATGGTGATTATAACTAGCTCACTGCAACCAGGCATGCCTGTGGGTACTTATAGATAGACACAGCGTCACGAAGCCTTGTGTCGCCACCAGAGGTCGCCACTGTCAACAGCTCATGAGATCACCAGTCACACTCTATGGCCGACAGCGAACACAATACAAGCTACACTACTCTTTAAAACGTACAGACCTAATACAATAATGGTGGAAAGCTGACTGAAAGCAGAACGTAAGTGAAGTTGATAATATTGTTCTGCTTTTTAAATCAGTCTGGGAACATTTTGGAAGCTAGGTTGTGAATTTAGGTATTTCACAGCCTATTTAAGCATTTATAAAAGTTCCCAGTACCTAAAACATGTCCATGATAGCACAGGAGCAGTGATATAGCTCTATAAAAGTACCTACGGCATAAGATCAGCTGAAGGTACACTGGAATAAGGTAGTTTTTGCTTATAGCACGAGCATTCTTCACTGCTTAACCCATGCTATCTGTTAACATGTCTGGCTATGGAAAAATGTACTAATCACAATTTTCAACAAAAACGATCAAATCGAATTATTTAAGTAAGTAACCAACTCATCTGAATCATCAAACGAGACATCCAAAAAATATTCACATCCCAAAAACTTGCAATACAAATATTTTTTATCCCCACATTTTTGTTAAAAACCGCGCTTACTACATTTCACCGTCCCACCGGCCTACTGCTTAGGTTTGGCCACGGGCGCGGGCGCGGGCGGCGGCGGCAGGTCGAGGGCGGGCACGGGGTCGCGCCAGTAGTTGGTGTGCGAGAACTCGTCCGTCCACTCGCACAGCGCCGGCGGGAACACCTGGTCCACTAGCACCGACATGTGGGAGTACCTGGGGGTAGGAGATTGAGGGGTTAGGCTTTGTGGTAAAGAGGGAGGGTGTGGTTGGGCAAGAAGGCAACTTTGGATTGAAAACAGAACAGAAGATGCTATTATTTTCATAGAAATTTGAGATATTTTATGGAGTTTTTGCTTTCGTAATTTAATCACATAATTTAGGTCTGTTTTTACCGTTATTTTAGATTGACAGCTAATTAAATAGATTTAAATCTATAAGATATTAACAAAGAGTACATTAGAAATTATGATGATAAGAGAACTCCTTCGCAGTACACTTTGCATTTTAGAGTTTTCCAAACCAATTTTGATAATGATTAAGATGTTAGAAATTGATCAGTTAAGCATTTAAGAATCCGCATAAATTGTCCACGTATTTTTGCGAATGAAAACGAAGGAAGACTGTTAAAAGTTTCAATGACCCGCTACCGGAATATCTTGTTAAAATTATCAACACCGAAAGAATTAAGAATAAATTGTAACCAGAACCAATATTAACTTAGTAGACGTTTCCCGTATCAATGATTGAACTTTACAAGTAGTCCGAAAGAAGTAAAAGTAATGACCATCACAAAACAAAAGCAGAAGACATATTAGCGGAGCTAAAGTTGAGAGAACAACACAGATGACATGGCGATGTTTTAGATGTTAATTTGTCAGCTCGTTAGATTAGCGAGTAGGTATGTGGTCGATTTGTGACTGTCACAGATGATCTAAGCTGTAGACATGCCTCTTACCGGAGTGACTATCAGCTCTAAAGTGTTTCCTAACGTTTGTTATTAGCTTTGGACTAGAGTTTCGCGGTGTGGGAAGAAATCATCGACCATGTCACTTTGCACGTGGTAGCTGAAATAGAAATGTTCGCCGAATATAGACAGCTGAGTGTACACATGTTAATTCACAATGCCATCCACCCAGGGGTTAACCGTACCAAAAAGTCACGACAGGACACAATGTAAGGATTTTATTTAAACTTCGGTTGCTCTAGCGAGCCAGTTGGGAACCCAAATGCTGCGGCATGATTGGCCCACTTCTTATTCCAGCCAATAGCGTGCAAGGGACGTGGTCTCGTCTGGTGATTGGCTGTAATACGAACCTCAGGCCGATCATGCGCAAGCATAATATTCTTTCTCAACTGGCTGAACAAAGTAAACGAAGTATAATAACGGGACAAATAGGGATAACAACCACGAAACCAAAAACATATAGCTACGTCGTTCATCTATTCATCCACCACCGATCCATTAAGAACAATGCAATCTAAATAATAACAAGACCAAGAAACTGGCATATTTTTCATTTATAAATAAGTACTCATAGTTCAGATAAAATACTATGTTAGGTACTTTTTTTATAACCCTTACTTGACGGGGTCTAGATAGATGAGCGACAAGCGTAAGTAGTAAATAGACAGTAAACAATACTCACGTGGATTGGAATGTCTGCGTCAGTTCGTGCTTGAGCTCGCCCTTGTAGTTGATGGTGAATATCCGCACTATCGGGATGCCCACCGCTTGGTACGCGCACACGTCCTGTCAACAATATTTATTATTGTTAAAACCTACATTTATCTAAAGCCTGGTTACTTAAAGTTCTGGAATAAAAATGTATCATGCATTTAGCGCCATTTTACCCAACATTTTATAACATGGGCTTGGTGATTATGAAAGTTATTAATTTGTTATAAATGCAGGATACAGGTTATATGTAGGAATAATTATAAAAAAGGAACTAAAATTATTTTATTTTTGATAGCAGGTATCCGATTGCCTTTTTAATAAACATACTCTATCAAGTGACTTAATTCTACTAAAATATAATATAAAACCACTCACATTAACCCTATTCCCATATCCAGCATAGAAAGGATTAGACCCGTGCGGGAACAGCGCCTTGATGTCAGCCAGGCACTGGATCTTGAACTCCTCCGGCTTCTTCTCGATGACCTCCCGATGGAAGGCGCGCAGTAGAGACGTGGGGTTCAGCAATAGTGGTCCGTCGGGCAGACAGACCTCGCCTTGCCGGATTGAGCGGAGGTATTCACGGGTAACCTGGGGTTAGAAGAAATGTTAGATTAAGCGCCAATTTCACCATTCTCGGTTATCTAACCGACAGGGATTGATTTTTAAATTAAACGTCATCTCCATATAAAATTCATAACAGATGTGTCAAAAGTTAACCATTACTCCCTGGTTATGCTCTAACACAGTTGGTTCAGGACTGGGTATAAAAAGAATTATTTACTTCACGGATAACTTTTTTACGGCAAGCCAGGCATTGTGTAATACTATTGGTGACCCCCACCTAAAACCAGTGTATGATACAAAAAAACCGGTTTAACATTATTAGGTATATTGTTGGAATATTATGTGACATGATATAAATATGTACTACTCTCTCGAGTTAATTTTGAAACCAACTATAAATAAAACACTATCGAATCGGTCCTTACTTTACAAAGCTATGTGGCAGAGAGACTCACATCCTTCCTTTTCGGCCATCATTAAAAAACCATTATTAAGACAACGCCTTTGAACTCCCACGAAATGCCTGTTCCTATCATTAGCATTCTCAACCTTAACCCAACACACACAAGACTCACCCTCGCCTGGCCGATGGCCCGCGCCGACAGATACAGCAGTTGGTAGCCGTTGTTCTTGATCTTGGTGAAGAGTTGAGCGACTCCCGACTGCGCCCAGTCCTTGCCGACCAGCGGGAATATGTGCCCTAGGACGTCGGACCTAGGGGATATAATGGCTTGGTTAGAGGTGGTGGATACAGTTTTGGTGTAGGAATAGGTATATTTTATACAACAGCAATAGAGAAGTGAAGTAGCGTATTCTGCAACTGAACTGACAAAACACAAACGCATCAATAATATCTGCTTAGATATTCCCGATAGAGCATTTTTAAGGAGGAATTTTTATTTAAACATATTCGATTCTGGTTCTACAGAATCGCTACTTCATAAGTTCATACCTACCACTTTTCTTATCTTTGTTTTCTCTTTTAATGACTCGTACGTTAACTGATTTTCCAGTTTAGGGAAAACGTATGTCACGTGTTAAAACACGATTTAATCGGTCGCACCAAGACTTGTTTTCGCCCGTAGCGTGCTATCAGTCATCGTCTTACGTTTGAGATAAACAGCTGCAGTAATTACGTACGTGCGATACGGATAATTGCACTATCAGTACTCCGTATCAAAATATATTCTATTCGTTTATTTATTGAACAACATTACCTATCACAATGGTAACGATAGCCATGCAATTTTGGTGAAGCCTACAATTTATCAAGGGCGGTGACCTGTTTTGATATCCTACATTTTTGACAATATTTTATTTCTATTGCCATCGGAAAGAATGTCATTTATTTTCAGTCAGACTGACCTAGCGGGGCCTAAAACTTATATGACGTCTTGTCTTGCGCTCCTGGTACTAGTCACTGTGACAAGGGTGCAACTCACTTGGTGATGGTGCCGTCGATGTCCGAGATGACCACCTTGTCGTCGTGCCGCCAGCGGAACACGTTGCACTTGCAGCGCGTGGTGCCCTGGTACTAGTCACTGTGACAAGGGTGCAACTCACTTGGTGATGGTGCCGTCGATGTCCGAGATGACCACCTTGTCGTCGTGCCGCCAGCGGAACACGTTGCACTTGCAGCGCGTGGTGCCCTGGTAGGCGGTGGTGACGCTGAACACCATCTCGTTCATGCCGGGCAGGAGGTTCAGCTTTTTCTGGAGGGAAATTATATTTATGTAGTATAGAACTGGGTCCCAATTTTTCCCTACACATACAGCCTATAATCCCCACGCTTAGCAGGCGGATCGGAGATAACTCTAGGTCGTTCACTCATAAGTTTCGCTAGGTATGCACCTAACTATTGTTGGATTATCGCAAAGGCTAAAAGAGTAATGAAGAATACAAAATGTATTTTAGAAACTGTTGATGCTATTTTCTCTTTTACATACTTTATTCTGCTGAACCGTTAATCATTTGAAATAATCAGAGCTTGTAGGCCAAAGCCTTTGACTAACACTTCAGCTACTGCTGTGCTGTATTATTTACAATCGTAATTACTTTTCCTTAAAATACTGTGCCCATCCACTGAGACAAATATGAAGTGCATCCAAGAAATGCATGACGAACATCATTCAATAAATCAATTAAGTTTTTTCTTTGCCCTAAATAGTTGAGATTTAATAGCGGAATTGATGCGAATTCACCTAGATTAGAGAATCATTATAAAAAGTATGTATCATATGTTCTTGCTACGGTTATCGGATTTTGTTACTAAGTGACAGGTCTAGGATAGTTTATTTTATTAATGTGTTAGTATTAGTACCTATATGTATAAGTTATCTAACTTCTGTTCTTGTTTGTTAACAAATCAAGAACTTTCTATGTATCTATGTATTCTATTCTAAGAGGGGACAAAGTTTTCGTACGTGTGTCTGTCGAGTGGAACGTTTGTACATATCTTATAAGTACATAAAAACTTAAAAATAGGTACTTACAATCTGATCAGAAGAGAGTCTCAAGGTCTTCCTGAAGGTGGAATGTCTCCGTGAGGGCCGCTTGGACATGTGCGGGTCATCTGAGTCTGACGAGCTTTGCTCTGGGTGGTCTGCAAAGTTATGTAATCAGTTATATTTATTATGGTCCGCCATCATCGTTCATCGTTTACTACTAAAAGATGATGATCATCATCCGTATACAATCGTGGACTACTGGACATAAGGGATAGATGATTTCTCGACTAGACTGGCTCCTTACGAAGCGCAGGATGCCTTCAAACTTCCATAAATGCGGCAACTTGACAGCGCTTCTACCTCTATAGTAAAATCAACTCTGAGTCGCTTATATATGGAAGGCCAGTCAGATTAAAACCTGAAAATCATTCATTAACAGACTTAAATCGTATTCAACTGCCACTCACCTCGCTCATTCCTCTCTTCACTCTGATCCAGCACCTCGACAACTTCGGGTGGTTCAATAACTTCATCAATATTGGCCATGGTCTCCTGAGCCGGCTCCTCATTGGCTGGCTGCGGCTCGGCGCTCACTTCACTCTGCTCTTTCACCTCGGAGCTAACTTCGGCCGGGACTTCTGTAGCGTCTTGAGGAAGTTGGGTTGTGGGCGCGGTAGATTCGATGCTGCAATCGGATGATAGGCTATTGGATATATTGGGGTTTTATGAAAATTGTGTGGTGTTTTTGTAATATGTGGGGACATCTTATACATGGACTTTTGAAAACGAAGTCAGGGTCTGTAATATTAGTATCAGGCAGGAGGTATATAGCCTGTTTTCATTGTTTTAGGGGAGAGCCAAATGTTTTTGGGAGTAAAGCTGTGATAACTGATATGATAAGGTAGATTAGGTTCTTATCACTATTATGGTTAGGAATTCCATTAGATTGGCAATGCTTTGAATTACGATAGTGTTACGCACAAGTATCATCGGCTTAGTTTATCTATGAGCTGTCAATATTCAATATGTTTATTAGTGTGAACTGATAATAAAAGTGCGTAATTTTGTACATACAAATAACATACCACCTTACACAATTTTTATTAATATTAGTCGAAATTACATAAGTATTTCCAATAATTTGTGATTCATGGAAAATTCTTAATTACTCATTATCTGGATGGCGGTAGTTAGGTATAGTATACGCCATGTCGCTGACGGGATGCCTTTCTATGAACACAGATAAAAAAAAAAAACTATAAATAAAATAGCGGCCATTACCCAAGTGGGAGTAGGAGATTGTATGAATCGTTCAACCATTTTATAATCTTGCCTTCGTCTGCCCGCATCCTTACTATCTCTCTCATTTCTATAATTATGTACGGTGGCATGCGCTTAAAAGTATACAGGCGGAGTTTTTAAAATAGCGATCCCTGATGCTGAAGGGACTAGCTACATCTGTTATAAATCCGGGGACGTGTTGTGTGTGATGTGTGTAGCAGTAGTGTTTATGTGGATGTGCTTGAGCAGCATGTGAGCTTGAGCTCGCTATTTTTAAAACTCCGCCTGTATACTTTTAGGCGCAGGCCACCGTACCTTACTGTCTTCCTGGAGAGTTCTTATTACACTAGTATGTACTATAGACTATAGACTCACTGTTTAGTGTCCTCGTTGGAGCGGCGCCAGCTCCACCACGAGTAGCCGCGCGGCTTGCCCCGCGCCTCCGCCTCCGCCTCCTTGCCCTTCTCCAGGGCTTCTAGCACCCGCTGCAATGATATAAGCGGAGGTTAGTGGAAGTTATAGACAAAGCTGAGTTGTAAACTACTGGATTTTAGCACGAAGTACCGATTACAAGCAGCAGATGGTGCAGAAAATATATGGGCATCAAGACTATGAGAGCATTATCGGTACCCCGGCAGTTAGCTGCCCAGCCACCAGGCTTAGTCGGGGGGTCCTCTGCGTACAACACTTATTACAGCTTGCTCCTCTGGAGCAGAACTGTTCCAGACTCTTCTAGAACATTCTCAGCTACAACTACTACTCACACTAGGCAGCGGGCGTCCGAAAGCGAGCAGGCTCAGCAGCAGCGGGCCCGCGCTGCGCCACGGCAGGTGCCTGTCCCCCAGCCGCACCAGCAGCCGCCCCTCCGCCGCCAGCGAGCCGCCTCTAGAGCAGAACTCCTCGAAGTCTATGGCTCGCGACACGGAGCCGCCGCTTGATTCCTCGCGCGCGTAGACGCCCACTTGGCCCCTGGGGATATTTTGGCGGTTAGGGTGTTGAAGAGCAATGGAATTAAAGAGGTACAAAATGGCAGCTTAGTGTAGACACGGAACTAGCTAAGTACTTATTTTTTGGACTGACGCCTTTCCTACTCACGCCTTTGGAAAAGCTACCTGGATGGCCATGTATTAATGAAAGTGGCGCCTCCATTGATTTCTACTCTTACTAGACAGTCTGAAATCCGCCTTTGTATAGAAGACATGTCCATTTCTGAATATACTTTTATTGTACCCATGTCTGTATACCTACAATAAAGTTTTTTGGTTGTGATTGTGAAGTTTAAAGGCATCTGATGCCAATTTTATCGTGTATAGATTTAACTCCTGACTGATTAATGAGTGAATGAAATTATATTTTATCGCACATAAACTTAACACGAACGTCGTTAAAACCAGGTCATAAAGATTAACTCCTTAGTGCAGACTTAAATGTCTGGCATTAATACTTCCAACATTAATACTACACTAAAATTACACCGAAATCTGGCAACAATCCCTTTTCACATTCATGAGCTATCTCTTGGCAAGGGAATTCGTTTCGTGGAAGAAATGCCATAATCGGCTTTATGTCCACTTAAAATATTAAAAGCAGAAGAGCATTTGCTACAACCTACAAGTGTCATCAATCATCAATATTAATTAACGTCCCAAAATTGGCAAAAATTCAACCAACACAGCACATGTGACTAACGTGTGTGTATTTGCTAAGCAAGAGTCATAATATTGCTGACTATTACCAAAATAATGAATCCATTCATTCATGATGTATATGTAAGTATAGCTTTTCAGTAATTTAACTACTCTAATGCTATTATTTTAGTTGGAAAAATTGCCTAGATACAGTACAGACCTTGCAAGTTGCAACTCATCGCGTGTGTAAGATCATTTAATGAATCAAATCCTCTCGCGCTACATTACATTCATGCTTCATTCATACAGCTATACAATATACATAAAATGTTTTAGTATTTTTGAGAACTTCTTAATTTGGACAGTTGATATACCCTAGAAGTCTTTACAGTCTTCCTAATAATTTGATGGTGAGTTCCCAGACTCGATACATAAAAATGTACATACATATTATAATAATGTGTATAAGAAGAACTATGTATAAAATATAGTAAATTAAATAGTAGTAGTCAGTATTTAAAAAAGCAAACTCATTCTGAACATCTCACAAGACGCTACAGAAACTCTCCATACTCTATGGTCACCCTAACCTACAAATGCGTTCTCAGAATACTGACTTGGCGAGTATGTTGTCATCATCCAACGACGAGAGGTCCCGTGCGTCGAGCGAGGCCGGCGACTGCGGCAGCGACGGCCCGTTGCCAGACTCGTACTCCTCTTCGGTGGGCGCGGCGCGGGCGGCCGCGTGGGTTGATGTTCCTGGGAAGTTAGTCTATGGTTAATTGGTCGTAATTATAATTATTATGGACCTTTCATTAGGGACATGGGGCTAAAACAACAGAATAGTAGTAGTTACAGTATTTAGATGCAAATAGGAAGACGTACTTCCTATTTAATAGGAAGGAATAGGATCAAATGGAAGTAATCAATCAGTCCGAGTTGACATAATAATTTCGAAATAGATATGAGCTCTATCTGTGAGTCAAACACTCAAACGCACTTAAATATGGAGTGCTTTTTGAGTGTCACATTATCTTCAAAAATATTTAGAGTGTTACGAAATGTTACATCTTGATGGCACTTGACGTTTTTTCAACATAGGTAACCTACGCACATATTGAGCACATTGACCGCTCTAGCAATGTAAAAACCATCGTCAACCAACACTCGCCCACTAACTAACCAACCAATAAACTAAACAAACATCATTAGCAATCCAAACAATCTTACCAGCTCTGTACTGCTCAGCGTGTTGCTTCGGGAAGTACAGGTCCAGATCCACCTGACCTCTGTCAAGGTCATCCAAGTACACCCCTCCCGCCGCCTCCGTCTGTTCCCGCGCCGACATGAACTTGAACATTCCACTGAGGACCCCTCGTCTCCCCGATCTTTCTTCATCAGAACTCAGGGGTTCTGTAGGTGAAGCTGGTGACGCAGGGGTTATAGGAGAGTCGGGAGACTCCGAAGGTATCTCCGTTCGAACTGGCGGCTCGGGCAACTCGCCCCAGCGCCAGGATTGGGACGATTTGTCCCCTCCCGTGGTCCTGGACAGCTCCACCTCGGTGTCAGATTGCACCGGAGTGCCGCTACGTGATCCCCTAAAGAGAGAAACTAAATTGTAATACGATTTTTGATGTCTGCGCTGTCGTGAGCTGTTCGGTGGAAGGTTCTCGAAAGGATGCAGAATTGGGTCAATTAAAATTATTTGATTGAGTATTTGCGGGGAAATGATGATGTTTGCTCAGATGCGCAGTTTTGAATTCGGTTTTGGACAAACACAGCAAATTAATAGGGCGAATGCGTTATATCTACAGCTGGTGGGTGAGTAATGTTATTGTTATTGTGAGAGTGGCACAAACATATTCTGCGTAGCATTATAACGTATTACTTTGTAAAACTCAGCACTGTATTAATACATATTTATTCTGCTATATCCTTCGCAAAATCCTGAAATAATAGCCAACCAAGGCCTTGAGCTAAGAAAAATTCGTTTTACATAGGTACTTTGTGAATAGACATTGTATAAGTACGTACTTACGTTAAGTAATGCAAACTACGTTAATCTTACATTCAATCGTAATAAAATTGCAATGAGGATAAGTTTTTAGGTATGTAGGTATTTCTGTTTATTCTATTATATTTCTGAAGAACTAGTTAGGCTATATAAACGTATAGGTTACGTACTTCACTAATATAGATGTTAATGATTAAACATAATTTATAATTATGGATAAATTCATAACTATAATAATATAAATGAGTTTGCTATTGACTATTAGGTGATACCTACCATATTTTGGATAAATCAATAACTATAGGTACTCGCGAAGTTCATATTAATTAAGTATATTAAAGTGTGATTTTCCTCCTCTGTTTAAATAAGTATAACTGCAATTTGCGTCATTAAAACAAACGGTTAATTTCGAAGAGAAACGCTAAACAAAGCCCTCTTCTGCATAATATGCAAGTATGACTAATAAGAATAATGTATACAGTTAATTTCACAGAATTGAAGATGGTGCTGAACGTAACAACGCATTTTCAACATTCGTTATTGTGCAATTTGTTTTGGATACTTAAGTACCTAGATGTTGGGTGATGACGAGTAGGCTAGTGCCTTGCACAGAGTGGCAGTGAAAACATCTTCAATGTTTATATTATAAGTATTTGTCAGGCAAAAAAAAAACAAAAGCGTGACGCTGACGACGCGTGAATTAAACCTTTGTTAGTTTTCCTGATGAATTTAATGTAGGTACAATGATCATTATAAGTAAATAATAAAGTTGAAATTACTAAAATAGCATTAACAACTAATCAACGGATTAAATTCTAGGATTGAACTAAACTTTCTCTAATTCTTACCTGTCTATAAAAGTCCATCCATGAAATCAATCCGAAGATAGCATAATAATTTCAGCCGTGACAGACAAGAGCTAGCCGTCTACACTACAGTACACATAGGACAACAAGCGAGTAGTGAAGGTTAGCGGTAAATCTGTAATAGGTGTTTACGCGTTTCGGGAGGCGGCGTGCACCTCGAACGCAGTGTCTGACAGCGCCAGCGGGATCCTCTTGTCGCCGTTCAGCTTGAACTTGGACATCTCTTCACTGCAACCAGGCAGGCAGGCCATTTAGGACGTATTTGAAAATACACAGAGAATGCAGTGCATCGCTTTGTAAAAGTAACTTTAGTATGCACCACATTTTCGCTGTTTCCTGAATAGCCTACCAGAACACAAACTACACATGAACAACGGCTCTTATTCCGGTTTGGTAGTCAATATTAAGTTAATCACACGTGCTAATATATTTCTACGATCATTACCTGAGGACTGCAGAGTTGACCTCCGTGTCACTGAAGAAGTTGATGTCCGTGGCATTGGGGATGGAGGTTGGGGCCGACCGCTGTTCCGACCCGGCTCGGTCCGACTGGCTCGATATGGAACTGCTCGACGACTTCCTCTGGTGCTTCTTCTTGGAGCTGACCTTCCGAGTCTTCTTCTTCTTCTTCCCGTTGCCGTTTTGTTTCACCTCCTCCTGCGCCTCTATTGGTCGGAAGTCGTTGTGAGCGCTAATCATCTGCACCGTTTGGCTCGCCTCACATTCTTCCCCCAATTGCGTGGCGCTAAACGTCTTTGGTGCCACGTTTTCCGGCCAAGAACCCTGCACCTCGTCTAGTCCTTCCATCTCAAACAGCGCGTCATGGTCGTGAGAGTCAGTTGTTGTTATTTCTACGTCTTTTATGGGGTCTTTTTTCGTCATCTTACTGAAGTTTGGCTTCTGCATTGATTGTCCGTCCGCGGTGTATCTGCAAATTTATAAGAGGTTTAGACACAAGGGGTTTAGAACCATAGGGGACAACCTATCGTATGAACAAAAACCAAACGCTGCATGGGGCCCCAGAATATAAGACTGAAGACTGGATGAGGATGACGAAGACAGTGTTATCTGATGCATGCATCCCTCAAATGCAAAATCAATTCATTAGAGAAGGCAGCATGATCCTCAAATATATGAGTCGTTTCAACAAGCTAGCATATAGAGGAACCGCGAGTCAACCAGCCATTCGAACTAATTGGCGTAATGATATTGTAAAAAATCTCGCGGATTAACACTTGGTAGAACAATGCTTGTTTTTGTTGGCAACGCATTGGCTTTCCAATTACACGCTGTGTAAACGTCGCAATACCATTGCAACTTGTGCATTGATTTGCAACTGTAATTAATATAATTTTCATTTCACAAAGAGACTGCTTGATTAGTGCATTGTCGATCGGATTTCATATTGATGCATTTGTACAAGGGGTGTCAAGGGCGAATGTCTCTGAGCTGACACAAAATCGAAAGAGGTTGCAGCACTGCACTGAAGTTTTTTTTTCCATCGCCAGCAGAAATTAGGAATAAGAACATTATCATCCTTAGCAGCAGTGTGTATTTATTACACATATCTAGGCCTCACACAAGTTGCTCAACTTTATCGTGGGCCGTCCTCATCCAGCCACTACGGGCAAAATGTAGGCCTATACCTAAGACTAAGTATGTAAGTCCTGATGACGATAAAGATGCACAAGACACAAACAACAAACCTGCGCTTAGTATAATCCGAGGCCTGCCCGTGATCCGGCTCGACGGCCGACAGCGAGTTCCGCCGCCTCGGCTCGTACAGCTCGTCGAAGCGGCCGGCGGGTATCGGCGACGTGGCCAGGTGCGCCGCGCACGCCGCCTCGTCCTCGCCCACTTCCTCCACGAAGAACGCCTCGCCCGACTCGCCTAGCTTCATGTGAATCGGCAGCGCTTCTCCGTTCAGCTCTAGGTCCACCTGGGGATTGGAAAGTTTAGTTAAAAGGGGCAAAATGAAAATAGGCCACGTGTTTTGGACTACTCCTTTTGCCACATAAGTCCGTATAATAAAATCAATTCATTTACTGCCAGTTTCTATATATCTATCTATCCATAACTGGTAGTTACTTTCATACGATTTTGACATAATCAAAAGTAACAATCTGACAAAATCGTATGAAAGTAACTATCATTGTTACTAACTCTTTTTTATGGATTTTATATCTGCAATAAATAAATTGAATTGAATTGAATAGATACATAGAGTTATAGAAACTGGCAGTTAGATTTATCAGCTAACCATAAGCATTATGGCTGCAAATAAGTTAATGTGAAATGGTTTTTAAGATGTGTGAATACTGTGAAAATGATTCTTTCTTTCTAAATAGCTTGAAATTAATAGGTTATTTGCCAGTGCTAATAGCGCTAGTTAAACCTAAATACAAAGAAGTCATTGTTCACGCAACTAAATGCAAACACACATGTTTATAATCGTTAATCAGTTAGGAACTGAGTAAATCATACCGGACGTAGGTACGTGTTCAAATAGTTTATTACTAGATATACTCTAATAAATCGAGTGAGCAAAGTACAAAGTGTTTTTAGGATTATCTATATTGGGCATTGACGCATCCAAATCGTTTCGGATAATGCATCGCTAGATGCCGCTACGTCACTGTGATGTGATGTGACGTCATATTACTAACAACGTACGTTCATCGTACACTACATGATACATCTAGAAAACGCTACGTAAAATCATTTGAATGGTTCATTAATCTCCCAAGGTTTTATCCCTCGCTTCAACGAAGCAAGAAAATTATGGAAATTGCCATTTAACACCATTCATATTCAAAATTTCTTCGTGCGAAAAAATAACAGGTGGACGGATAAAGCAACCATTTTTGTGCCAATTTCTCGTCACATTCTTGGGCGGACGACTAACAAAACGACTATCCCAATTTGGCCGAAATCCAATTTTCGAAGTAAATCCGTCAAACGTAGTCTGTCTTATCTCATTTTGGCAATGAATATTCTGTCAGTACTCTGCCCATGTGAGCACCACAAAACCGGATGTATCAAGAATTGTGAGATGCTTCATTTAAATAAGTAATCAGATCTGATATGCAAAACTTGAAATGTTTAATGAAAGGGCTTCTATAAATAAATATCACCAAGGTTCAATTCAGTCAGTGATCTTTTACATTGTAAAGCTGATTCAGCTTCGAAAGTAGAATAGACTAGAAGTTCGCGGAACAGTCGTCGCTGCACTGCCACTGTGACTGATGCATCTAGAGCACCGTCTAGAACCAACACGAATGACTGAGTGACAACAAAATGGCAAAACGTCTGCTACTAAAATAAGAAAGTGACAAAGTTAATAGCTACGCGCGTGTACTAGGTATGGCTGCAGATGAAGAAACAATAACTATGAAAATTACGGATGGACTCATTCCAACTTGTTCTACTCGTCTGTCAATCTATTTCCTATTGTATTGTATGTAGGTATTTGTATGTATTTTGGCCATCATCTTCATAATAATGTTGGTTCTTTACCTGCGGTCTGTAATTTAGAGAAACTACCTATTTTTTGTATATTTGAGCGCTTTATAGTAACATGTTAGATAAGTACTGCGTTATTGTTCTCTTATTAGGTGTTAATTGTTATACATACTTAAGTAGTATATTTATTTTCAGCGACGGTAGTCGAATGGCGTGCACTGACGCGCGGGCGAGCATGCAACGCCGCCCCACGACACTTGCAATCGATATGACGGCGATTACTCATCATCCAATTATATGCCATGCAAAGGTTTGCGGAAAACTACTACTTTTGTAACATGAGGAGACAATTTACCATGTAAAGCTATTTCAGTCCCTAAATGGGTGTTATAAGATTCACGATCGAGTGACATGCGAACATGCGTGGGCTGTTGCTATCCGACCGAGAACTGTTAGCAAATCGTTCACATTTCACCTTGATGGTTTGTTGTTTATCCAACAAATAGATATTCGAGCATTCGGGTTTTAGAAGACTACAGAATACAGTCCTTCCTACTTGTTTGCTTGAATCTATAAATATATTAACTTGTTTCTCGACTAATGAATGCCAAATAAACAAGCGACAATGTGTTGTTTCACCAGCGTTTCGCGAATGTTTCGTGAATTATTCATGAACTCTTTTTCCCGAAACCAAATTTTCAAGCGATCGATTTCTGTAACTTTACATTGTGTACTCTACCTCGTTTGGTTTTAAAATAGGTACTTACCGGTCTTTCAATGTGTACCAACTTTTTATTAGGAGGGACTGTTTACATAGGTGCTATCATGTAATGTCTGCCTCTGTGTTCTAGTGGTAGAAGCTTCGCTTCATGGCCCAGAGGTCCCGGGTTCGATTCCCGGGTGGGACCATCAATTTGTGTTTCTAAATTGTGGTTCTAAGTTTGGTTAGGACATAGAAGGCTGATCACCTGATGTCCGAAACAGTGAAACGATCCATGCTGTCGGATGGGCATGTAAAGCAGTCGGTCCTGCGCCTAGCTCTCTCCAGTCGTGTCGGTCAATCCGTCCCATTGGGTTATGAGAGTGATGGAACAGAGAGTGCTCCTGTGTACTGCGCACACACTTGGGCACTATAATCTACTCCTGCGTAGATGGCAGATCTCAAATGAGATTGGCCGCCGTAGTCGAGATTCGGCTAGGAGGACATTATCATGTAATTTACAGCCGAGATATCAAAGCAAGCACCTGGGTCAGTATTACAATGAACCCTTTACAGTTAGGATATGTGGGCAACATACATACAATATGTTCCGTACCAGTTTGTTCGGGCTGTAAAGCGCTTTGAATAAGCTCAGGCGCGGCATTTTAGAAGGTCATGTCGTAACTGAGAGGTCGACTATTGACACAAGCTTGGGTAACGTCTGCGCCTCGTAATGTTTGCTAAACAGCTGATATTTAACTAATCACCATGCAGGCTTACTACCAGCCACATCACGGGCGCGATGTGGCCTCAAAACACTGCAATAACAAAGAGCAGGAAAGGCCGAGTTACAGTCGAGTCAATCTTCAATCAAATTGATATAAACTGCTGCCGTTAACGAACCCTAATCTAACACACTCCAACTACCGAACCGTTCAGATAAGTTGTTATGGCAACTAGAATTTATAGCGACAACCTTGGCAGTGTCGGCATCGGTAACAGATCGCTTCGGAAGTAAGCCATACCAGCCATACGGACGTAAATGGAATTATAAAGTATGAGGAAACTTACCACTTTGAACCTTGATCGCAGCACTCCCAGCTTGCCAAAGCGCACGTGGAAGGGCGAGCACGTGAAGCTGCCGTCGGGCTGCTCCACCACCACCACGTCGATGGCTCCCGTCAGCGTCGCTCCGTTGATCTCATTGTAAAAGTCGCGGAAGTTCGCAATGAACTTGCCGATATAGTTCATAGAATACATGGCGGTATAGTCACGTCACTCTCGCCACTGAATTGTCCGCGCGATCGCGACTCACACTCACTACGCTAATGGGTATCAAGTCCGACAGATAACACTTGGTTGTCAACACGCGAATTAACCCATTTTGGTGATCACGGCGTGAGTGGCACCTGTGCCTGTAACAAAGAATTGGGTGTTTTACTTTTACACAGTAAATTGCATATGAATCATACGAATCGTGAAAGAGTTCGTCATACAATAATATATGGTAGAGGAGATTGCAACATCCGCCTGCGTGACCGAAGACATTTTACTATCAGTACGACTAACTAAACGGCAGGAAAATGAAAATTCACCAGATAAACGGCCCTTATCAGTTACGAAAGCACGCTATGCGTTATATCAGCATAATCTTTTAAATTATTGCACTAAGCCGCTGCTTTATTATCGTACAGGAAAAAAATATATCATAAATCCATAACGGATTATAAATATGTACTTATTACAAAGCAACTAGGTAAGTTCATACAAGTTTTCTGAAGATTTAACCTAACTAATTCATATTCAAAGCAGTCCTCTAGTCATAGTCGGATCTTGTTCCTTTCGCTATAAAACGCAAGGACACTTCGCGTATAACAGAGCTGCTGGGGGACTATTAAATGCCATACCTCAATGCATAGGTACCTATAGTGCAGTGACATACAGGCTGGGGGCTATTCTGGACATGCTCATATCAGTGGCATAACTGGGGCAACGTACGGAGCCCACAGGATGTTGCCTCACGGATCTACGAAGGCAGGCAATACAGCCACACTTCAAACATTGAGAAACTAACCAGTACACTTACACTCGGAACTATTTTAAGGCGCAACGGAAAGGAGGTCACGACAACTGATACGCGCAAGGAGTTTTCTAATTACGAAAAAACTATATTCATATAGTTCAATGTAGTTGCCTTATCCAAAGTAAAGTGTTCATCAATGTAATTTAATAGTTGCTCCTTGCGCCATAATATCAGCACAGTAGTGGTGTAAGGGAAATAAGTGGTGGGCGTATCTAGACTTCAAACTAGTAGTCTTAAAATACACATTTGCGACCACCGAGGCCGCAGCGCCCGAGCATGTGGGGTCCAGCGAGGTTGCTGGCCAGTAATAACACAAAAGAGAAGTGAAGCAAAAAGGTTGGAAGTACTGAGGATTCGTTCACCCCGGGGAAGAGTGTTGCCGTGACATTGAGTGTGAGCGTCAGTGGGGTCACTCTTGCTTACAGAAAAATAAGTTTCGGAGCGCCGAACACGACTCTATTTCACTGTATTAACGTAATGATTGCATCAGTGTTGTTGATTAGTTTTTTGGGAGGATAGAGTAGCCTCCCGAGCACGCACGCGCGCCGTGGCCCGGACTCTGCCCGGCCATCCGCACAATGACTAATCCACACAACTATTATTCAATACATCTTCTGAGTTTCACAGCTTAATAATTTGCGTGTGGAAAATTGTGGACGCCAACAAACTCATTAGCGCTTCCTCGAATGAGAGGTGTCCTTTCGTTGATTGATAAATTAAATTTAGATAACTTGTTGTATCGGGTTTTTGACCTAACACCCTGGCTATCGATCTGGCGAGCCAATTAGACGCATTTCTCCACTATCGACGTCAATAATCAAAGGTTATCTAATCCAGACGAGTGCCATTTTATAATGACGTCATTGTATCAAATATTGTAAACAATCATGGGAGATATCAACCAGCATGGAACATAATGAGAAGGGGACATATGAGAAAGATCAGTCAAAATGGCAATTTATCTTTACGCCAATTGCGAAGTAGGCGTGCCTTTATTATTCACCATTCAATTATATTATCCAACGTCATCATGATATTGCTATTTCGCAACTTGTCCTAACTAACTAAGCAAATAATAGCTTGGATCTAATATTAAATGCTAAAAATCTCAATAGTTCTGTCAACCAAAATACTATACTTATTGGTATGATTTTGCATTAGATAGACTTGAGGTATCCCTGTAGATAGATACACCTACAAGCAAATGCATAAAATGCAATCAGGTACTTAATTGATCCATAATAATATGATCGAAATCTCGAAAACATTTCTTCACATGTTTATGCAACAACAATCCAATTAAGTTATCAGAATAAATAGTTTTTATTTACGCCAGTGATCATACGATCCATTTCATTATCAATGTGAATAATCATACCAACAAAACATACTTCAATAATAAGCAGACGATCGGGCATACGATTAGGTCCAATAAAAAATGGTAATAAATAATAGCAATGATTATGATCATTACCATACCTTTTATCTAAGAAAACAATACATGATGTGAAAATTGCGTTAAAAGAATTAAAATTACATGTACTAATAAATTTGATTCGCAAGAAAAATTACGTGTCCTAATAATAATGATTGTCTCCACAAAATGTCAGCACAATATACAGACAGCATACATAATTATAAGATAGGAAGATAAGCAACACAACAAAGACAGAAAATGACAGAACCCAGCCAGACATGGCTGTTACCAGCCCAGAGGCCAGCCAGAAGCACACAAACACAATGCAATTGAGGTTGAACTGTAATCAAATAAAGAAACCGCGAACACAATGTAAAGACATATCAATTGGCCCACTGAAACCTTATCTAGGCGAGTCACGCTCCCGGCCAGAGGTAACATGAACTTCACGACGCCGACACGTGGTGGACGACTTCTTTACACTCGATAAGTAAAATAAGTAAAGGTGGAAACCACACAGACGATAAACCAGCTTACTGAATGTACTCTTTACCCCAATTCACCGAAACAAAAGACAACTACCTACGCATGGCAATAGGCAGTGAGGATTTAACATACTGACCGAAAATAATATCTTCAAAACAATCAAAGTTATGCATGCGCTATTCGAAGACTACTTTTCACGATGGTGGTGGTCAAAGTTACAGCCAAAGAAAACTCTCAAATGAACAATAGAAATGAAACAAAAGACGATTTAGAACATACAACCGAAAAGAATCTCAATAATGATGAAGTTGATGACAACAGTAGAATACTTTCCTTCTGTAATGTACCTATTTGAGGTTCTTCTACGAGTAGATGTGGGCGTGTGAATGCAACAAGGAGGTTCAATAGCACGAGGCAGGTGCTGCTGCGGTGTTGTAACCTTTTTGTTCAACTAGTAGCAGTTCCAGCCAGTATCGCTGTTTGATCAACTGCGCGTGGGGAAACTCGTTCCACACTCTAGGTGAAGTTCAAATACTAAATGAATTATTAATAGAATTATTTGGAGAAACCAGGATATAAAGGAAATTCGGTAGTTTGAACAATGAAAATAGAAAGTGCCCAAAATTACAACAGACAAACATGGTGAAAAAGATAATGATCGTGATTTTTTTGCAAGCTAAATACATGGTTCACGTTGGCATTTTCTCTGCTTGTTAATTTTACATTACTGTCGTCGTAATCGACGTATTGTGGCTTTCATCCGTAAGTACAAAAAAGTTAAAGATTACGATTATCGATAAGGCACTTATTACTAATAGCAAATATACATAATAATTAAGAAAAATAATCATACATTTCAACTCTTTTAACATTGAAAATGTTTATGCAACCGGTCGGTCTTTACTTCTTTAATTAATCGACACATATGCAGTAGTTGAAATAAGCTTAATTACCTTAGCGCGATTTTCAGGTTAAACAAATAAAATCCTGAAATTCCCAAAGGCACCTCACTTGTTCCTTACAGAGGGGTCCTCACAACCGAACTGTCAACTGTTTTAATTGAACAATACACTTATCGGCTGCGAAACTCGCGCACTGTAACTGTACGGCAAGACTTCGACGCGTGGTGTGCGCGCCGACTCTACCAGGGGACTGTTGGCGCTGGGGGCACGGCGAGGCGGCCATCACCAGCTGACGACGCCGTGACGTGTGCACCCACACACGCACACCTCCGCGTGCATCCACACGGCACAATCACACGCACACAGACACAGCTTGCCTGATACCGGCGCCCCCTCCAACACTTGTCGTAAGACCCTGCTCGATCGCGTGGTATGGCGTGATGTCGCGCACCACATTGCGAAAGCAGCTTAAACATCGAACGATACCGCAAACTGTGCAGAATGTCCCAAAATATCCGAGCCTTGAGCGCTCTAGGCATTCAGAAATTCTTGTCTGGCTTTGATGAAACCCGGCTCGTAAGACCGATAATAATGTCCTCGACTTATGATGCGGTGAAAGTGGGTCAGCAGCGTCCCCCAAGTATTTTAAATTCGTACTGATCTAATATTTCCGGGAATTTCGCGAACAAGTCGATGGACCCAGGTTCGAATAGAATTGGCACTTCGACTCGGAGTGACAATGGCTGATCACAACATCGCAGCGCAGGCCCTTGTGTTGTAAACAAACAGCTGCATAACATACCAACTTGTTTACTAAGCTACACAATTATATTATTTACTACACAGAATACGTATATGGTATGCCACAGTATTTTATTTACGATGAACATAAATATAGGTACTGCGTGGTTCGGAGAATTCAGTAGGTTGTTATGAAGGTAGTTTTTATGGAAATAAATATGAGTGCGGTGCGTAGTCTTGGAAAAATCAAGGCAAAAAGCTTGTAGTGGCAGAAAGTTTACCACTTCACAGCAAGCAATTCAGAGGGATATGAAAGTCAGTCGAGGGAAGCAGACTGTGCAGGGTGATGTTATTATTGGGTAGGCGTAAGTGAAAACAGCTAGATTACTTTTTGTAATTTGGATTTTTAATTTGGATGTACACGGTTAGACAGGTAAGACGATAAAGAGGAAGATGTCAGTTGTACATAGAGCACATTGCTTTTCTTAAATAGAATACAATCACACAATAAGGTTGTACTAGTTTATATCATTATTCTAACAGTGGCCCTTAAACTAGTATAATAATATGTACTGTGACCTTACTCCTTAAACTTGAAACTAATTCACAAACTTAAGTTACAAAAACAAAAGTACTTATAACAGAAACCAAAATCATTTCAAAATAAAATCAGTCTCCATAAAATAGTGGCCCTTAATAAAACATTCAAATAACAACAAAACAGTAACACAACAATAGGGGCTTTTACCCTATAAAAATATAAGTAGGTACAACAACAGGAGCATTTACCCTATAAAACACATAAGTACCTATCAACTTATAAATCAAAGTACTTACATAATAACTATGATACCTACTTAGATCAAACCTAATATTTGAACAAAGTAATTATGTTTCTCTCTAGTTACTGGCTTTGTCATGAAATCAGCTGGCATATCATTCGTTGGCATAAAACACAAGTTTATAATATTTCTAGCTATTACATCTCTGATAAAGTGATGCCTTACATCGATATGTTTGGTCCTAGCATGAAACATCATGTTTTTACATAACTTTTGAGCTGATTGACTGTCATTATGGATCAATATCTTAGAAAATTTACCTAACAATTCATATAGCAAAGTACGGATAAATAATGCCTCTTTGCATGAATCTGATATTGCCATATATTCAGCTTCGGTACTGGAGAGGGCAACTGTTCGTTGTTTACGGCTCTCCCATGAAATAACAGAGTTACCTAATTTAAATAAGTACCCTGTATATGACCTACGGTCAATCTCGCAGCTGGCCCAATCGCATCAACGTAACCTTTGACATCTAGGCCGCTCTTACGATGCGATTCACCCTGAGAACTCACACATCAGTCGGAGTCCATAGAATCCAACGTAGAGTCTCCTGGTACATAGGTGGGATCAGAACCTGACGTTTCATTGTCTGACAATGACAACTCAGAACTTGATGCCCTTGACACCACGCTTCGCCTCTCTGTAGGGACAACCTGCTGACTTGGAGAAGGACCTGAACTAGCAGCGGAACCATCAGATGGCATCCTTTCCTCGCTGCTATTTGCCGAACAGTCCAACTCCACCATGTAGAACATGTCACCATCATTACTAACTTTCTTGAAAAACTTATTTTCGAAGAATGTGACATTTCTAGCTTTTATGCACTTACTTGGATTACAAGGATCTAGCAGTCTGTAGCCCTTACTGTCCTCACAGTAACCGACGAATATGTACTCTTTGCATTTGGAATCTAGTTTTGTTCGATTCTCGGTAAGAGCATACACTACACAACCAAAAGTACGTAAATGGCTTAGATTTACCTTTTGATTGGTCCATCTCTGTTCAGGGGTAGCTCCAGGCACAGCACGGCTTGGGCTTCTGTTTTTTAAATATACAGCCGTATTAACAGCCTCTGCCCATACCCTCTGGTCTAGTCCAGCGTCCTGTAGCATACATCTGGCCTTCTCGACGATCGTGCGGTTTGCCCGCTCTGCCACTCCATTTTGCTGCGGCGAGTGCGGGATAGTAGTTTGATGTCGGATGCCATGCTTCTTGAGGAATTCCCGGAACTGAGAACTAACATACTCACCTCCATTGTCGCTACGAAGCTCCTTGATTTTCTTGTTTGTTTGATTCTCCACCATTGCCTTGAAATATTTGAAGTTTTCGAAAACTTCACTTTTATTTCTTAGAAAATAAACAAACGTCTTTCTACTGTAATCATCGATAAACGTCAATACATACTTAGCACCACTGAAAGATTGCACAGGCATCGGACCACACAGATCCGTATGTACAAGCCCTAACACATCTGTGGCTCTGCTCTTTGATGCCTTCGGAAACGGCAAATGACTCTGTTTACCTTTGACACAAGCAACACATGCTTCAAATTTACCTACGTCATAATCAACACCATCACACATACCATTTTTCAGAAGACGCATGCTTCTGGCATTCAGATGACCCAACCGGCGATGCCAAGTATCCTGGGTAGTTTTGTTCCCAGATTTAGCCACCATGGATAACTCCTTCTCCTCAGGAACAGCAGACTCACTGCTTAAATCTGATTCAATCTGTGGACAAACAAAACAGTTGCCCTGCTCCCTACCTGATGTTCCATCATTCAACTGATACATACCATTTACATGACTGGCTGTGGCAATAACCTCACTATCATCATATATTTTACAACTTTTATCATCAAAAATAACCCTATAACCCTTTTTAGTTATAGCACTGACAGATAACAAGTTGGCTGTCAGTTTAGGTACATACAGAACATCGCTGATAGTCTTTACTTTTTCCAATTGAATCTTAACATTACCCTGTCCGGCTGTAAAGATCTGCTCACCATTGGCAACGCATACTGCAACAGGCTTGCTTTCACGGAAATCAGTCATCATTGATTTGTTTCCACACATATGACTCGTCGCCCCGGAGTCCAGGTACCATCGATCACGCCGCATCTCCGCTGACAGTGCATTCAACATCAGCGCTCCATTCGCCCCCTTTGCTTGACAGCTAGTAGATTTGTTGTCGTTGCTCGGAGTGCTTGACTTCTTTGGGCAGTTCTTGATACTGTGTCCTGGTTTCTTGCAGCGATAGCATTTGAAATTCTTCTTTGCTACAAGTGCTGTGGCCGATTCATCTTTACCTGCTCTTCTTTGGCATTCTTGTTGTAATTTCGCTTTGACAACTTGGCTCGACAGCTTGATATCCGAGTTCTCAAGTGCCATTATCAGTGGGTCGTAGTCAGGTGGCAACCCACTAAGCAATATTACCGCCAGGAAATCGTCGTCTAGAGGTGCTCCTATGTCTGTAAGTTGCTGTGAGACATCACTCACCCTGCCTATGTAGTCTTCCATGCTTTGACATTGATCGTACTTTGTCGTGAAGATTATCCTCAAAAGACTTAACCTTCTGCACAATCCTTTGTCTTCAAAAGCTTTCTGTAAGTTGTTCCAAGCTTCGTAAGCTGTGCTCGCGTTTCTTACGTATGTGAATATTGACGGCTGCACCGACAAACATATCTTCGCGAGAGCCTTTTGTACAAGCTTTTCGTCTGAACAACTCTCACTTTTGCAGCAATCCCAAAGATCTTCGTGTATAAGTAACATTTTCATTTGAAATTTCCAATTAGTATAATTATCCATACCTCGTAGTTTTTCTAGAGGAAAAACAGTCGCCGCTGTGTTCGCCATACTCATGACAGTTCACTATTTTACGATAATTAGTTTAAATATTATCAAAATAATATGCTCAGTGTTTTATTTAAGCTCTGGGCCCATAACCTATTGGGTAGGCGTAAGTGAAAACAGCTAGATTACTTTTTGTAATTTGGATTTTTAATTTGGATGTACACGGTTAGACAGGTAAGACGATAAAGAGGAAGATGTCAGTTGTACATAGAGCACATTGCTTTTCTTAAATAGAATACAATCACACAATAAGGTTGTACTAGTTTATATCATTATTCTAACAGTTATAATGACGAGAAACACTAAATTATTTTTAATAATGGATTGGCTATTATTAAATTCTTAATTTATCGAAGATGTAAACAAACCCAAATGTGGCAATTAATCAGATCTGCACAAAGCTGAGCTATTAGACTACGAATCAAGATCTACATTTACAATTTCCAGAAAAAATACTAGATCAGGAAGTCATCGTTAAGGCATTTCAGGTAAATTAGTATTCAAGGTTTTCTTTTAACATTTAGCCTTTACATCATAAACAAGCAGCAAATAAATACATACATAAGTGGGTGTGTCACATGACGTATATCATGCTCAACCGTGGATCCATGGATAGGGTTTATTAGTACGAGTTGTTGCGTATATCAACGTGGCCATGACGATGTGCAAAACAACTTGCATTGCGACCTATTTTAGATCCTAAAGCTACCAGCTTACCTATCAGAATCGACTACACCCGGCCCAAATACGCGTGTAGCAAATATTATCTCGGCAGTGACCTTGTGATTCGCAAATTCGCAATAGGTACGCATTGTAAAGGCGAGTGCAGACTTTTCGCGGAAGCGCCGGGCGACGCCCACGCGAAGTTTTCGAGACATTTCGGAGAGACCGACGGTCATGAAGGGAAAATAAACTGTAATTTCAGTTGAGTTGTCGGTATCTGGCCTCGGGAACGGTCGGGAATCTCGACTCGACCTTCATTGTGAAAAGGAAGGTTCGAGAGTATTGAAATAGTTCAATCATTTAATTTAAATACTTGTTAGATAATACTAGTGATGGATATTGTTATTAGTAATACTGTATTTACTTAATTAGATCTAGTTATTTATATAAACGGAAAGCTTTAAAAACTAACCCTTCTAGGGGACGAATCAAAATGTTACGATCACAATTTCATGTTAAAATTGTATGGAAACAGATAATCAGAAAAGACCCCCCACGAACCTTAGATAAAGGAATGTTAAGCTGCAACAGCCTTGATGTGTGCTAGGTCTAATCGGACATAATCACCAGGAAAACTTGCGCCATACGATTAGAGTGTAACAGTGGAAAAACAAAAACATGTTTACCGATGCGTTCCGGCACCTACTGATAGTAAATGTGTGGTGAGCGAAACCAAACCTTAAAACCGCAGACAATCATAATAAAAAGTTCATAGATAGAAGATATCTACCTACACAATTTTAAGTAAGTACATAATATATTGTTTATTTGTACACAAACAACATGGATACTGTTATAGAGCTGTTTGTGTTCTAAAACCCGCGATATAGCCATCCTTCTATAAAAATAACGTCGCATTGAAATCGGTCCATCAGCTCGGAAGCAACGAAACCGCAGACTGACTAGGGCATGCAATACCGGAACTATTTTCAATACCGGTATTGAGTTCCGGTATTGCAACTCAATACCGGGATCCCGGTATTAATACCGGTATTAGATTTCCTTGTAATAAATGGCATATATTGTGATTAAAGGTCGTATAGGTCAAAATAAAACGAGAAAAAGCAGAAATTCAGTATTTTGTAATAGATTTTTACGAGAATTGAGTATTAGAGTTTAAATTTTACAGTAAATTATTATTTTTACATCCAGTGTCCGTTTACGCATGGACAACAGTAGATATCAAACGGCCGAAAACTGCATCAAACGGTTGGAAACAAGTGCGCTTTCACAGTACATAGGAATACTATATCTTAATCGCTTTATTATAGCCTAAAAAAGACCGATTCCGGTATTACTTCAATACCGGTATTAACTTTCAATACCGGTATTGAAAATAGCGTGAATTTTGTCCCTAATACCGGTATTACGAATACCGGTATTGCGGTATTGCATGCCCTAAGACTGACACACAATTAAAACTTATACGGGGAATAAGGAACAACGGGCAATGAGCGGGGATAAAAAACGCAAGTTATGCGTAAATATGCGAGACTAACAACACTACCTTACACATTCTGCTTGAGTCATAATTATAATTAATCGTAAACAACGCGGGGAAATTCACTTTGTCCCATGAGAATTTTATTTACTGGAAATATTTAACTCCTTAGTTATGTAACGTTAGAAACTTTAATACCAAGAATTATATGTTCATTATCTCATTCTTATCTAAATCGAAAGATTACTTTACAATAATTGTAAAAAAAATACAGAACAACACAGTACCTACCTATGAAGTAGACAGTGAAACATTTGTTTTGAATGTAGCTGCATTATTAATTTAATTTAATGCCATTTCTAGACAGTGCCCTCGAAGCCTACCAAAGAATACCTACCTCCCGACGCCAGGCTATCTAGAATTTATTGAGTCATAACTAGATTAGAACTCACGATCAGCAGAATGAGATGAGGGTGTTTTATTCAGAAGCTATGTTTCAGTGTAAACTACCGCACGTAAGCAGCTACGTATTTATCCTTTTGCTGATAATGAACCAGGACTGTTCATCATCAGCTAAAGGCGTAATAGTTTTCGACGCACATCGCGCGGTCTGGGGGTGAGTGTTAAATTTCATCACGTCTTGTCGCGCACGTTATTGGCGCTAATGCTTCTGCACACGTAACACGGGGAGCACGACACTCACGATAAGACGTGGCAAATCTTTTACGACACACTCGAATATAAGGCCGCGCAAAAGTGTGTGAGCAACTAGGGACTGCTCCCTTGTTGCTCACTCACTTTATATATAATATGATACTAGCTGTTTCCACGAAAAGTGTAAAAGGAGCCTATGTGTTAATCCAGAGTGTCAGCTAACTCCATACTAAATTTCATTCAAATCGGTTCAGCCGTTTTGATGTGAAGAGGGAACAAACATACACACACACACACACACAAACTTTCGCCTTTATAATATTGGTAGGATAGGATAGTAGGATTTAAAAATACTTTGATGACTAATCATGTAAGCCTAGCATCCTCTATAGAGTCTACAGGATTAAGGAAACTGGTTTCCAATAAGATACAGGGCATCAAAAGCAATTTTATTCTTTGTGGGGGTGTTAGTTTCAATGAGTACTTAGAAAATATTTTGAGGAAACCTCAGCCTTAATAAGGCATGGCTATACTTATTTTTTCAATGGTTTTTGTTGAAAATAAGGTGGGAACCATTTTCCCTTTAACCTTTAATAGGGCAAAGGGAAAATGGATATGTCCAAAGATT
The DNA here is from genome assembly GCF_932276165.1 of Plutella xylostella. Taxonomy (NCBI): domain Eukaryota; kingdom Metazoa; phylum Arthropoda; class Insecta; order Lepidoptera; family Plutellidae; genus Plutella; species Plutella xylostella. Next base: position 10,370,537 of record NC_063985.1, read on the forward strand.
CTAGGGACTAATAATCTGACTAAATCAATAATTAAAATTAAATGAAAAACAATAGAGTAGATACCACTACACTTAGTTTAGTACAGAGTTTTGGTTTTAACAGCTCTAAATTTAATTTCCTTGCTTCAGAAATGCATTCAATGTAACAGATTCTGTCCAAGACCTAAATTTATTGATTACAGAAACTGCTTTATGATGGTATTGTTATATATCTCATTTTCCAGAGGGCCCATTAAAAATAATAAGTATTTAATAATAACAAATAAAATTGTTATCAATTATATTTGGAACCAATATAATTATCTTTCTACCTGGGAGGTTTATTATGGCTATGAAGAGTATTTAGACATTCATACACAGTCTCTGACCTATTAATGTATCTCCTGAGAGTACAAACAATACCTGTGCTCTGATCACCCAACAATAAGAATCTCTGTGCAACAACACATCTTTGTAAGTATAGCATTTGACTGTTAAGGTTATAATAATATTTTTTATAATTACCTATTTACTTTACAATAGATTTGCATATACTTATGTACTTCCATCCAACTCTATTTTTAGAAAATACAAGGGTTTTTTTTCCATTTAAATTAAAAAATTATGCTAATTTTACTGAGGAAAATGTAATTGTTTTGCATATAGATAGACCAGAAATGATGTGTAGGGAAATAATACAAAATACAATCGTAATAACAAAAATCTAGGAAGGCACCTACAACCTTAACCTCCATCCCTTGTAATGTCTATATTTTTTTCAATTTAAGTATTATTGCTACATATTGCCGAAAAAATATTATGTACGAAGAATAACAATCATTGCACATTAAATACCTGAAAAAATATATAATTAGAAGGTGAAAGAAGGAAACAACATACCAGTAGAAAGTATTTCCTGTGGTACAAATAAATTTCAAGTGTTCACTTTTTAGAATGTTAGACCAGCGTTAAGTAGTTGCGATATTCCACATCGCAAGGTGGGAGGATGTTGGGGCTCCTACTGATTCTTCGGAACCCCCGCGGCAGCAAGACTATGTTGCGATATTCCACATCGCAAGGTGGGAGGATGTTGGGGCTCCTACTGAGTCTTCGGAGCCCCCGCGGCAGCAAGACTATGTTGCGATATTCCACATCGCAAGGTGGGAGGATGTTGGGGCTCCTAATAATTCTTTGGAGCATCTACATTATTACTTACCTTTTTTATAATCATATTTACAATATTTTAAGTATCTATGATTTGTCAATAAAAATATGTCAAAAGCGCAACATCGCATAATTTTCGTAAATAGATAAAATCCCTTTGCAAAAAGGCAATCTTCGGAGTTTTCCAAGAGAACCGTGTGCCGGACCAGCCCCGCTACGCGGCTAAAGGTTGGTGCGGCACACGGTTCTCTTGGAAAACTCCGAAGATTGCCTTTTTGCAAAGGGATTTTATCTATTTACGAAAATTATGCGATGTTGCGCTTTTGACATATTTTTATTGACAAATCATAGATACTTAAAATATTGTAAATATGATTATAAAAAAGGTAAGTAATAATGTAGATGCTCCAAAGAATTATTAGGAGCCCCAACATCCTCCCACCTTGCGATGTGGAATATCGCAACATAGTCTTGCTGCCGCGGGGGCTCCGAAGACTCAGTAGGAGCCCCAACATCCTCCCACCTTGCGATGTGGAATATCGCAACATAGTCTTGCTGCCGCGGGGGTTCCGAAGAATCAGTAGGAGCCCCAACATCCTCCCACCTTGCGATGTGGAATATCGCAACTACTTAACGCTGGTCTAACGGGTCGACTGGAAGCCATCCTTGTTGGCCACCACTTCCAAGTTGCAGTCAGGTAGTTGGATCTTCCTCTCCCACCATCCTCTCCACCACGGAGGTGCAGGCGGGTTGACTATCCATTTCGTTCTTCTTCTTTTCCGAACTTTTCCTAAACAACAACAAGCATCGTAGTTCTCTAATCCATTATGTTTCTCAGGTTTTTTTGAAGTAGCTTTGAGTCTTATCATTACCGTTTCTTTGTTGCTTAGTATCTCAGGCTTTTCATCTTTCCAGGGCAAGGACACTTCAAATCTTCCATCATTATTCATCGAAACAGAATTGTCAAAATTGTCTTTAGCCACTTGTTCTCTCTCCTTCTTTGCAGTGTTTTCATCTTTGATGATTATTGTTGAGACATCTTTTGGTATTTGCTCTTGAATTTCCGCAATATTTCTATCACTGTCACCAGAATCATCAGAGACTTCCATTTTCTTTAATGAAGAAACCTCATCATGATCCTCAACTTCCACCTGCCTTTTTTCTACGTTGACATCAAATTTGGGAAGCTCCAATTTTGGTAGCCTCAACCATCCCATGTCACGAGAACTGACTACCGGTGCACTGTTATATTTGCACTCCTCTGCTTTATTAATTACGTCTTCGTATCTGGTCTTTATCTTGATCCACTCCGACTCATACTCATTAATGGCTTCTAATTCCTGAAAGTATAATTCTTCGTCCAGGTTCTCCATGTTTAGCCAGTGCTCTTTAATTTTTTCATCCACCTCGAACATAATTTCAGCATGAACGGCAAAAAATTTGTATTTTACCTTTAACGCCATGTTCGGCTTTGGTAGGTTGGTGGTCAATAACGGTAGCAACTCATTCTTCGCCTTCGTAAATAGCCTTCGCATTACTGACCTCTCCTTTTCTAAGTTTTCCATTTTATCCCACGGTCGCCACTAATGTGGCCGCACCAACCTTTAGCCGCGTAGCGGGGCTGGTCCGGCACACGGTTCTCTTGGAAAACTCCGAAGATTGCCTTTTTGCAAAGGGATTTTATCTATTTACGAAAATTATGCGATGTTGCGCTTTTGACATATTTTTATTGACAAATCATAGATACTTAAAATATTGTAAATATGATTATAAAAAAGGTAAGTAATAATGTAGATGCTCCAAAGAATTATTAGGAGCCCCAACATCCTCCCACCTTGCGATGTGGAATATCGCAACATAGTCTTGCTGCCGCGGGGGCTCCGAAGACTCAGTAGGAGCCCCAACAAAAGGGAATACCTACACTAATACACTACATATAACTTACTAGCAAGCAACAAAGAAAAGATATTCAATTTGAAAACAATGAAATATTGAGCGAGAAAATGATTTTTTGTTGGTTTGATTGACTTTTTAAAATATTTTGACAGCTGTTTAATATGATATGATATGAGAAAACTACTCTGTGGTTCGGTGTGACCAGCTGAATGGCAAATCACGGAGTAAAGTTCATTTTGATTGGAAGCTCTTGCCCTGACACTGTCAAGTTCTGCAACTGAATCATCTGAATTTTCTCCAAAACATTCCACATGGGTGATGCGACGACGACGCCGACGACGTTGCGACGCAAAAACGGCAATAGCCCAGAAATAAACCTCTGTAGCTAGCCTTATATCACCATCTGTCAATGTCAAAAACAGAGTGACTGGCTTGTAAGCTGATTTTGAAACACAGCCAGCACAACGTCGTCGTATCTTTCGCTTTTGTGAAGGCTTTTTGTTCTTTAAATTTCTGTTTCCTTGGATTAGTTAGAAAATTTAGTTGGCAAACAGTTTTTGCTTGTGCTGTGACGAAAGCATGTAACCAACTACAACACAGTTTGACTAATATTTACTTGGATACTTCTGAAAACCAATACAATGGTGAGTCAATTCAATATTAATCTGATTGGAACTTTGGTCCAATGCTAATTTCCAGCTGCTAAACTTGTAAATATTTCATGATTACAGAGTTATCAAGATGAACCTGGTGGCTACGATGTTGGCTCCTTCCCTAAGGACTTCAGCTACGGCCCATTTGAGCAGAATGGGGATGGGGACAACTCGTCACTGCAAGACGACCACAAACCAAGAATCTTACTGATGGGCCTCAGAAGGTAAAGTAAAAATATAATGTTATCTTCATGTCGAGTGGGAGATTGTAAAGATGTCAATACATTGTAATTTTATTGCAATTACAGATCCAATTTGATAGTATTCCATGAAACAGATTTTGAAAGTAAAAACCTTTCTCTTTTTCAGATCTGGGAAGTCATCTATACAAAAAGTGGTGTTTCACAAAATGTCTCCAAATGAAACATTGTTTTTGGAATCCACTAACAAGATAGTGAAAGATGATATCAACAACAGTAGCTTTGTCCAGTTCCAAATATGGGACTTTCCCGGCCAAATAGATTTTTTTGATCCTACTTTTGATTCGGACACAATTTTTGGCGGATGTGGGGCATTAGTGTTTGTTATTGATGCACAGGTATGTTAACTATATTTATTAGATACCTTCATGTTATGACCTTAGTGTCCTACTTTAGTAAAAGAGTTGGAAGTACAATTACTATATACCTAGTGTAGTTTGTGTCTAGCTAGTTTCCAATAGGTATTTCTATATAGTCAGTAAAATAAATTATGTCTCATATGACCTCAATGCCTGTCTTATCATTACATATTGAAACACTGAGTGATAAGTAAACAATATTGATACAAACATTCATTTATAAATAGGCTATTCACAATAATGTATGTTTACTGTTTACCTTTACTGACAACACTGTATTTACATAATCTGCTTTATTAAAAAAAACACTTATGTATTTCAGGATGACTACATGGACGCACTCAACAAACTACAGTTAACAGTTACAAAGGCGTATAGAGTAAATAGTAACATAAAGTTTGAAGTTTTTATTCATAAGGTCAGTATCTTTCAAACATTTCTTACCTCTATAAGCTAAAAGACATATTTATCAATCAATATGCAATAGCATAAGTGCCCTGTTCCTTTTCACAAAACAGGATAACAATTAAGAATTTCAATTTCACAGGTAGATGGCTTAAATGACGACTACAAGATGGAATCGCAACGGGACATCCACCAGCGGGCCACGGACGACCTTGCGGACGCCGGGCTGGAGCATGTGCACCTCTCATTCCACCTCACCTCCATCTATGACCACTCTATCTTCGAGGCGTTCAGCAAAGTTGTGCAGAAACTTATTCCGCAGCTGCCTACTTTAGAAAACCTTTTGAATATACTCATATCAGTAAGTTAAATCCTCTTTAGTATGTAATAAACTCTCTCTGTACCACTGGGGTACCATAGGACAGCAACAGTGTGTAATGGTAATTGGTAATGACTCTTTGTTTGTAAGTCATTTAGTAAATGGACATTGACTGCATGATTAATGGCAAGTTGGGAGATAAACTTAAAACATTTGCTGTTTGGAACTGCCCCCATACTTACTAGCATTATTTATTGTGGTCTACATTTAAAATCCATTTTATATTGTTGTTATAGACATAAACAGTATTGACATTAGAATTGCATAACTTATGTAACATTTTATGTCATAGCTCTTCATATAGAACTTAAAATTTAATCCTGATAATTAAATTGTCTCTAAAATATTCCTATGGTACCGTCACAGCAGATTTTTTATAGTAGTCGCACTAATATATTCCTATTCTGTCACAGTGAAATTTTTATATTGCTATCGTATATTTCAGAATTCGGGAATAGAAAAGGCGTTTCTGTTCGACGTGGTGTCGAAGATCTACATCGCGACCGACAGCTCTCCCGTGGACATGCAGAGCTATGAACTGTGCTGTGATATGATTGATGTAGTTATAGATATTTCCTGCATATATGGGTAAGCTAAAATTATAATTAAATAATCCTTTCATATTTTTAAACGCCAAATAATCGTCGGTCAAAAACATCTGCTTATTAAAATTAAATAAATATTATTAAAAAAATAATTTCTAAAACTGTTGTGATCTGATAGCTAAGGGTTCATCCACACGAAATCTGTACAGGAACCGTTTTGTGGAACAAAATGTGTTTTAGTGGTTTGGATCCTTTAGCATTGTATGGAACACGTTCCTACAACATTGTATAACTCCATAACATATTATAACTTCACTACTCAACTCATCAAACCATACCCTTGTCTGCAAACTCGCAGCATAATCTCGTGTCCATAGTCATTCAAACGCTACGATATCCTTTCCACAAGTATAACTGGCCCGCTATTCCAGCATGGTGGACGAGACAGAAACAAGCACGTTCAACAGCCAGAGCTCGTCGCTGATCAAGCTGAACAACGGCACGGTGCTGTACCTGCGCGAGGTCAACAAGTTCCTGGCGCTCGTGTGCATACTGAGGGAGGAGAACTTCCAGAAACAAGGTATGGATAGCAAAAGAGATAGGTGTGTCCATTCCACAGCGCTTATACTTGTATAGTCTCATTGCTGAAACATAGCAATGAGACTATACAAGTAGTATCTAAATGGTATAAGTACCTAAATTAATGATTTGAATGAGGAAGAATTTTTTTACTCGTACCAGAGACTCAGAAATTACAAAGAGTAATAAATTAATTATAATCAAGTTTTTGGGGTTGCACTTATTTTTGTTGCGAAGTTATCGCTGTCGGTCTTCTTTTTATTAAGTCTACTGACGAATGATAAATTATTCATTCTTCTTCTTAACATCATCATAATAAAATTATTGTTCGTAAATGGTTATTACCTATGTGTCTATCAACCCTAGACCTATCAAAGCTCTCTACCACGATATAGGCAACCAACTCAACACAAACATCTGTCCAACAGGTGTAATAGACTACAACTTCCTCTGCTTCCGCGACGCGATAACGCAAGTGTTTGAGCTTCGCAACAAGTGTCAAAACCTCGAAGACGGATCTCCCATGGGAACCCCTGAAGCCACCAACGGACCCCTAGATAGCACGATCAGTGGGTCCCTACTGTCTCAAACCCCGTTACCGTAACATTAGCCAATTGTGATGACCTTAGCCGAATGTTGTGAGTGAGTGTACGATATCGTTGGACGGACTATGAAGGATTGGTTGAAGTGGTAAGTGGGTTTTTTGCTGCAAGTTTATAGCTACAACAAATTGCAATATTAGAAGCCGGATACAATCAAATTGAATTTACTGTGAGTTGAACAATCGTTATGTATTTATTGTTCGGTTCAATAGCTTATTTGCGTCCGTATAAATGAAAAAATATGAAGGTCTTTATGAAAAGTTTAGTGTTTTCAAGAAGCCCTGGACATGTTTCGTTTTATGTAAATGTTGAAAATTTTGGGCAGCAAAAAGTATAAGTTGGCAGCAACTGTCTTAAAACCAGGGTTTCCAATAGCAATAAAACTGTTGTGAATATCATGTAATATAATGTTGAGTTATTATCAGGTTTATTGATATTGTTGACCCAAAAGTTTTAATCATATTTATGATTCGCATAATGTGTATGTTTGTAACATCCTGTAGGTATGTATTGAATGTTAATTCTGTTATAGGCTTTATTATATTAAATATCGGTTACTTTATGTATATTTTAATGAATAAAACATATTTTGTAATAAAAACACTCTTTAAAATGTTTTATACATAGTATAGGTATTATTTAAATCCATCAACTGCGCCATAAATTCCACGTAGGTACTTAATATTACCATAAATTATATAAGAACCAACAATATCTATAAAATAAATGCAAAAGACTGCTCTAAAAATCTACGAAGATACCTGAAATTAATTAAGAAACATTTGTATTATAATAAACTCTATTCGAAGCCGGCTTCATCTTCCTCTGATAGTCTCCTGCACCATCGCTGGCCAAGTCACCAGCTTTCCCCTTTGTCTTCACAACGCTACCCACCACACTCGCGCGGGGTACAGTGGGACGCAGGCGCTCCCGCTCCACCCTCGCTCGCTCCTGCTGCCGAGCTTCCTCCACCATCTCTAGTATACCCTCAATACTGGGGGAAGTCCCTAAATCCGGAACTATGTCAGCACTGGCTACCACATCAGCTGTCGCCACGTCAATGATTTCGGTTTGATCTAGTAACATGCCCAAATTAACCTTCAACGTGGTTGTCCCGTCCCGGAATATCAAATAAACAGTCGCCTGATCCAAAACACGGAGGGAAAAGTTCTCGTTAATCTTCAACGCTTTCATTTTGATCTGAAATGGCTTGAATTTCTGCGTCGTTTTGCTTTTGTTTTTTAATACGTTATCGTATTCTAACGCTAGCATTTCCTCGTCTTCCGGCCCTGGCTTCTCATTAGTGGCTGCTAATTTTTGTATGTCAGGGTCGGGCTGTGATTGGTCGATCATGACTCGCTGCAGCGCCGGGGGGTCATTCAGTGAATGCCACTTCCACGTAGAGACTGGACCGAGGCTCCTGTCTAGGACCACGCCCTCCGATTGGTTGTATTTCAGTCTGAAAAGAGGATTACATGACGTCACATTACTGTACCTAGATGTTACAACAACGTGCCTTGAAAGAGGAAAAGTGTAGAGTGGACTGACCGTTTGACTCAAATTGTAACACCATTTCAAGGATGGCAAGGCTGTCGCAGACTATCTATCTATCTATTAATTTAAATCTATCAGTATGTTTTATTAAAATCCATAACATGTTTACCTGATTTTGCCAGCATGGTCGAAGACAATCCCGTTGCCGAGATAGTCGAAGGTCGCCAGGATAGTGACGGGATGCGAGCGGCCCCGCGCGTCAGGTTCCCCGCTACTGTACACTATCACACGGTGTTGTGCGTTCAACTCTGAAAGAGGATATAGTCTTATGTGATCTTTGCTAGATTCTTGTCTTAGGCACTGACGCTTTACAGATATCATAAGACCACTTTATTGGGTATCCTTCCCTTTAACTCGCATAATACCTGCAATTGATTTTCTTCTTAGCATAATTTAGGCTCATACAAATCAGTTATTTTCCTCAGTCTTTCTACACATGCCTATATTCTAGGCTGTGGGACTGCAGCAGACTACTACTCCTATCACTATCTGGATCTAAAAACCCTCGACCATACCTTCAGCATCATAATAGTCCAGTGCAACTCGACCATTCCTATAGAACCAGCGGCCCCGGCCCTCCTCATCGAACTCGGCCAGTTTCTCTCCAGTAGGGTACTGCATCAGCCCCTTCCCCCGGTAGTGGTCGAACCATCCCGACTGCGGGTGCGCGGGACGCATGCGGTAGACATTCATCTGGAATAGGCGAATTGTCGGCTGATGAGGAATGAACAGGAACAGAAAGAAAAATGGAACATCATTAGACGAAGAATGCTGAAGGATCGTGGCTAGTGAGGAATGTATATGTTCAATGTGCATCAGTCCTCTTTGAGTTCTCTCTGAGTATGAAAGTTCAACAGCTGATCAAATAAGGAAGGAGAAGATTAATTTAGATCGTTCTTTGGTTGTTAGTAAAGTTTTTTACCTTCCGCACTAGTTTTTCAGTAGGCATTTGAGTCCATCCTTTATCGATAAAACTGCGGTCCGAGAGAGAATACTTGATGACTCCCTTTTGGTCAGAATGGCTCATGTCTGACTGAAATTAGAGAGTGTAGTTTTGTGAGTGAGGTTCATCACATCACAGCATTCGTAATAATATAATAAACTAGCCGTTCCCGCGCGCTTCGCTTCGCCTTAAAAAGTTTTCCCGTGGGAATTCCGGGGTAAAAGTAGCCTATGTTCTTTCCCAGGGTTTAGACCGTATGTATACCAAATTTCATTCAAATCCGTTCAGTAGTTCTGGCGTGAAAGAGTAACAGACAGACACAGTTACTTTCGCATTTATAATATTAGTTAGGATATAATAATCATACGCTTGGCAATGACCCTGCACTTCTTTGAAATTTTGAAGCTGGAGTATTTGGATGTCTTCTGCTTTCGTTTGTCTGTAACAAAAATTTTGAATTATTTAAAACAATCTGTCTAACCTAGAGCATTGCATAGGTTAAAATACTTACGTCTCGATCTAAAACAACAGTATCCTCATCAGCAAAATCTTTGTCCTTAATATCATGTATTGACAGAAAATTAGGCGATCGTTTCAGCGGATTATATTTATAGATTTTATTTTCTATTATAATTTCAGGTTGTTCTTCAGCCATGTTTTTATTGGCTTCGTCAAAAAGATCTACTACTGAATCGATCTGAGCACAAACTTCGCAGTCCTTTTGTTCAGTCATCTCGCCCGTGTCTATAATTTCTGGGATGATTGTGTATTTAATGTCCAGTTCTTTTATGTCTTTACCCTTTTTCGGTATAAAAACCTCTTTGTATTCAGGCACCACTTGCTTTTTTTCAAGTTTTGAGTCGTCAAATATTATGTCTTTCTTTGCTTTCATAGCTAACGTTAAAGTTTCAACTATAAGTTTGTCTTTTTGTGCTATATTGGTTTGCAATTGTTCTGGTGATGATCTTTTTGACTTTACTTCATTCGGACCTAACAATTTCTGCTTTTTGCCAATATTTGTGTCAAATTTAGATTTTTCTTCCTTTTCTCCATTCTTAGAAAATCTATCTGTTAGGTTATGGTCATTTCTCAATTTTTCTTTGCCCTGTTTATTAGTGCCTTTATCTTTATTGCCTTTGCGATTTTTACCCTTTTCATCGTCATTTGTATCACTATCATATTTTTTCTCGATATCACTGAGCTGTTTCCCGTCACCCTTTTCCCTCTTACGGTTTTTATTACCCTTCTTCAGTCTTTCTTCTCTATCTTCGTCGGAGCTATTATAATTTTTACTTGATTTGCTACGATCGCTCTTTTTTCCACTAGGCTTTTTAGCAGCCTTTTTCAATCGTTCTTCGGAAGTAATATCTCCTGCGGCATTTACTTTATCCTTTTTAACCCGATCAACTTTGCCAGACTTTCCCGGAATAGCATTATTTTTATTAATTCTTCTATCAGATTCTTCACGCGTTTGGTGTTTTGTCCCTTTTTTAATAAGCTTTTCTTTATTTTTCTTTTGCGCCATAATTTTAGTTTCGTTGAGATCGTCATCATTATCTTTCTTTGTGTATTTTTTATCTCTCATTCCTTGTTTTGCCTTTGATGATTTTTTAACAGACCTTAGTAGATTCTCGTTGTAGCTGGGATCATCAGCTTCACCTGAGTGTTTTCTATCTTTTTCTTCTATACAACGTTTTCTTTTCTCAGTATCATTCCTTTTTCGTTCGGCGCTGCTGTGATTCTCTTTATAAGGTTTTTGGCGATTTTTTTCTTCTTTCCTTTTAATAATATCTCTACTTCTGTCAATTACTTCGCTACGGCTAATTTGCTTCTTAAGTTTATTAATTTTTTGCCTAGGGCCAGTTATTTTAGGAAAGTAGTATTCGTTTAAAGTGTGGCCTTTACCTTCTATTACTTTTCCTAAGTATTTATTCACATTATTTTCAGTAGATGATTGTTTTCTAGAGCTCCTTTTTGATTGTATTAGTTTGTCCACTTTAGATTTCAAGAATCTTGTGTTTCGTGAAATATCAGAACTTACATTAGAGTCAGAATATTTTGTATGTAATTGATCTGAATGCGGGCCTCTTGATTGGTCCAAGTCTTTAAAGTCATATATCCGTGACTTTTGTTCTGACCGAGGTTCAGCTCCTATAGTATCACTTTTAAAATGATTAATTTCATTTGCTTTAATGCATTTGAAATCAGCCAAGTACCCTTTTCTATCATTCATTACATTAGTCGCGTTAACTCTTTGATCTAAAGCGGATTTGAATCGTTGTATTGCCATGAGACATTCTTTGCAGGTGTTGTCTGGTTCTCTCTTAGGTCTGCATTGCTGGCAAACTCCTACAATGCCTTTTCTATCTATCTGTGGAAACTCTTTAAGCAGTTTGTGGGCGTGCGCCAAATTATACCTGCATCTTGGACAATCGACAGTTTTAGGATCTGAAATTAAATTCCCTGTTCAAAAAAATTGTTAAAAGTTTCAAACAGTAACTAAACAACATAAAAAATATAAGAACTTACTGGAGTCTCGCTACAAAAATCGCAACTATGCTACGTAGGTAATGTAAGTAGGTATTCATTCACATACTTACCTAAATCTGAGAAGTGATCAGGCTTTATCGGATTATCCGTGGTGTTGTGGAAGATAAATGTTATCATGTGTGTTGGCTAAAAATAATAATAATTATTATACTCATAGTTATACTAAGTACCGAATACCGACTTAAAACAATTGGACACTCTTAAATTGTTCGCTACTTCGTAAATAGGTAGGTATTCCAACATAAATCTATAACGAGTAGGTACCTAACTAATCTACCTACCTATGTACCTAGCTACTTTAGCCTAGCTACCTAGCTACCCCAAGGGATTAGAGATAAACCAACCCAGACCACATAATAATAACTTAACTAGCGTCAGACAAAGACACGTAGGTAAGTAAGATCATAAAGAGCTTGGTAAGTAGGTATATTGTTCACAACTCACCCCATGGTTCATGACATGTTGATACACATGGAGTCCGCTGCCGGAGCTGGCCAGCTGCTGGAAGCGCGGGCTGTCGGCGCATTTGCTGCAACAGGGGCAGTCCGTTGCTGCTGGACTGAAACATGGGTATAAAGGTAATTAAATAATAACGCGATAACACTGAAACAAATAATATGATTGTACATTATGTAGTAGAAGTTAGGTACTTACTTTCGTCCATCCGATCTCATGATTTCGAATCAAATCACTAAGGTTAACGTTTAGAAATGTAAATATTTATATCAAAACAATCTGACTTCCGACTTGACATTAATTTTGACAATCTTTTATATTATTAGAATGATTATTAGGCTAGGCCAAGGACTTTATATTAAAAAGTCGTTACATCAGGCATTAAATTTATCTATGCTGATGAAGCATGCGATTATTTATATATTATTGCATCCGATGAGGCCTTGTGGTGAGGCGCGATCCGGCCTGCATCACAGGCCGTTGGACCTCTAGACATGGGTTGCCGTAGGCCACGCCTGGCGTTTCGAGTTCTAAAGTTTGTTAGGACTTAAAACTTAGGAGTTCTACATAGGTACAGAGATGGAAAGAAACAAAAGGATGATATAAAATTAACAAAACTTTTATTTGGTGGTAATGGTATGTATGCCATTTATGAATTTAATTTATCACTTTAACAGACTCCTAACCTACATTGTTCTGGGTGCTCTTAAAGAAGGATTTATCATCGTTATTGCTAATGCTAACATAATAATAGTTGGTATTATAAAATGGGTTTGGAATGCCTGTAGATCTCCTAAATGCAATAATGTGGCATAATTAAATACAAACAAGACTTAAGTATTTGTACATGAATCAGTCTAAAACACAAATAATACTGCAATAGCTTAGTCTTGCTTCTTCTTGAAAATGCCAAGCAGTCTTTGCTTCCACGTCAGTTTCTTGGCTGTGGGTTTGAGGCCTAGTTCTTTGGTGCATATGTTGTGGAGAGGCCCGAAGGCCAGGGCGACCACCGTGCAGGCGAGGCAGATGACGTTGTACGGCATACTGAAGTCCGGAGTGGGGAGCGACACCATGGCGCCATTCGTACGGAACACTGCAGGGTACCCTGGAATTGAAAATGATTTTGTTAGAATTTGGGAAGACGTAAATAAAAAATAAATGTGATAAAGGCCTATGATTGTGTTGAATGATTGTGTACTTACAAGGTTGTGAAGCATTGACTACAGAGTCATAAGTGCTGCCAGTCAGAGGTAGACTAGTGTAATTCCTGGCTGTTGGTAAGTTGACTGAGATCAATGCTGATCCAATGTAGAACCCATGGTTGGCATCTGGAGGGTATTCCTGCCATTTCAAGAATACAAATTCAAAGTCCATAGTGATGGTGGTAGTGGACCTTGCAGGTAGCCTCAGAAGCAGCTCCAAGTGGTATGGCTTCTGTCGACACCGGCCCGGAGAAAAGAACTGTGACAGCACTAGTTTACTCTCAGCTTCACCATTTATCCTCAATGTGCTCAGCTGTATTGGCAGCCACCAGGGCGCATTCTCTAACAGCACAATGTTTATTGGAGACCGGTAATTATTGGTCACCTCAGTGACAATACCACCAAATTCTTTTCCATATCCAAGCACATATCTATTGAAGTGCAATGGAGGTGGTTGCGGCACTATTATTTTATCTGTGTTCCCATATTTGGCAGCTAAATTCATCATTATTCCATCAGGTTTGATGTTGTACACGGCCAGCTTTGTGTCACTCCCTCCGCGTTGCGAGGTTATGATTTTATCAGGTTGTGGAGTCAACTTGAATGGTTGGGTATCGTTAGAGGTGATGTCTACATATATCTGACTAGATGATGCTAGTGGGCATCCTCCTGGTAAACCTTGACCAAAGAGCTTCCTCAGTGACCAGTCCACACTCTTCAAAATCTTGTAATCATAGACTAGACTGACTGTTTGTTTCACTTCCAAGTGAGTCTGTGAACACTCTTTATTAGAGCACATCCTCCTGAAATGTACTCCTATTGAGTGGTAGTTGGTGTTGTGGATCATTCTGGAGTTGAGTAGTGATGAAAATCCTCTGATGGATTCACAGGGCAGAAGTTTCTTCCAAGGAGTTAGGTTTTCTGTGCACACTATTTCTCTTGGTAGTGATGCATATCTTAGTTGTGAAGTGACATTTTGGTTTTGTTTGAATGCACCAGAAGGCCACAGTGCCATGCGTGGAGTGATGGTGTTGAAGCCATCTATGAAGTTGAGGGAGGCACAGAAAAGGCCAGAGAGTGTGGCACTGAGCTGCCTCCACTGTATATCGACGTCCTCTACATCCTCTGAGAACCAGGCATACAATTCAGCCCCTGGGGCCGCATCCAGCACCGGGTAGCCCCACTTGTCATGCCTCCACTGACCCTCGGTCAGAGTCAAATGTAGTTCCTCTACATGAAATCTGGAAATCACTTCACTCAGTGATCTTGGTGCCAAATGGGCGTGTTTAACTGAAAAATAATAATAAAAGTCGAATGTTTATAACATGCTATAAATGCATATTTAATGGATTCTTCTAGCCACTTCATTTACTTAGTGAAACTGATAGTCCCCTATTACTCTCATTTAAGGGCCCACTTATTAAAATTGTATACTTACATGAATTTTCATTATTTACTAGGGTAATAAACTGAAAAAAAGAGTAAAGATGTGTCGGTGGAAGAGGTTTCAAGAATATTTCTTCTTTAAATTCATCATTTGCTGCCGCTAACAGAATAAATACACTAATAACTATACTCGTCAGATACACCCGCATAATGTAGCTTTGATAGAAACTTTATCAAACAGGTAAATCAAAGTAAATTCATTTTTTGGAAAAATTAACAACACACAACGCAAGCCGTGTTCCTATTCCTAACTGTCAACTGTCAATGTCAGATGTCAGTGCACAGTGCACACACAGACTGCACAGACCATTTAGTGAAGGGATTCTATTATTTATTCCGAGGAAAACCGATGATCTCAGAAAAAAAATCCGTTTCTCTTTCTCTACCTACTAAGTAGACAGTGTGGAATTTTATCAGTGTCGTTGTGGCCTCCGCTCCACCCAGCTCCGATTGCGCTCCACCCAGCTCCGACCGCCACTCTAACCCGCTCCGACCGACCGCCCGCCGCCGCCCGCTGCCGCTGCCGCTGGTAGCGTGTCGTGGACGCGGGTTCGGCGGGTTCCTTTTCTCGGTAATCTGTGTTGATTTTTACTACTGTCAAAGTCAAATCATGATGAGTTTTGTGATGTTGTCATTCATTCATGATTATTTTAATTTTCATTTGATTTTAAAGTTTTCAAACAAAGTGTAGTGGTGAATTAGAATTCATTTTAATAATTCCTTTGCCATTTTAAATTATTATATTCATATACCTACATAATTAAATCATCGTATTACTGAACAGAAGCGGGGATAATATATTAAAACATAATTAAGTGGCACAGTGAAATATTATCTAATAATATAAAAAGGGGGTTGATTCTATGCATTACCAAAGTTAAACCCACATAAAATCATGGATAACGAATTCAGAGATATATCCACTAGTATCTGGCTACAGTTGGGTTATGGAGTTGGACATATTTTAAATGATGTGTGTGCAAGTTTATGGTTTACATACTTTTTAGTGTTTTTTCATTTAGTGCTAGAGTTCTCTGCTTCCCAAGCTGGGAACTTGATGCTGATTGGACAGGTGGTTGATGCTTTATCTACACCATTTGTGGGATACCACTCAGACCACACTGACAATGTCATCAGCATACAGTATGGGAAACGAAAACTGTGGCATTTGTTTGGTAAGACTCTTTATAATTATTATAACAGCTCTAACAATATAAATTTAGAAATATACAGCTTTGAGATACTATGAATCAAGTAAATTAACTTATTTTAATTTGTAATGGATTAAAAAGTTGAATTTTGTCTTTTTAGGTACAGCATGTGTTCTTGGATCATTCCCTTTTATATTCACCCAATGTATAGGGTGCTCCATGGCTCACAAGTGGGCCCAGATGTTTTACTTTGCAGCCTTTATTATGATATTTCAAATTGGCTGGGCATCAGTGCAAATATCACATTTAAGTCTTATTCCTGAGCTCTCAAGTGATGACCATACAAGGACCCACCTCACGGCTGTTCGGTAAGGATAAATTCTGTAACATAAGGCTTTTTGCATGTCAATCCCTAACTAATCTATTTTAATGAAAGAAATCTTAAATACTATTAAATCTACTCTTAAAGAATCTCCCTCTAAATCAATTTAATTAATTAACAACTCCTTAAAACATCTAAATTGTTCTTGTTCCAGATATGGATTCACAGTGTTTTCAAACCTTCTTGTGTATGTTGTGACGTGGCTTGTGCTGCATGTTACTGGAGACTGCAATAGTCATGTAAGAATTTTTCAAAATCTAAAAATTCTACCTCAAGCACTTGGCATTTCCACTAGTCCAACCTTTAATGTACAATAAATAGTTACTTTTTGGTCTGACTAAAATATATATTTATCACAAGAGAAACAATAAAAAATATTAGAAAAAAAATAAAAAAAGTAAAATTTAAGAGTCCAAAAAGTAATTTAACCAATTTCTGCCTCTCTTTCCAGCAAATAGGACCAACAGATGCATGGAAGTTCAGACACATTGTGTATATTGTGATGGCAGTGGGAGTGGTGGCGTCTGTTGTGTTCCATGTGACGGTGCATGAGAAGAGACACCGGAGACAGGAGGAACTACTGAATGTGGAGGAGAGCACACACGCAGACTTCCTCAAGAGACCTCTCATGTATCAGGTAATTATTATTTTTGTAAGCTTAATTTCATTTATTAGTGATGGTGGGTTTTTATTGAATACACTTTTAGCTATAAAAGCTATTCTCTGGCTATAAAGCTTGTTTATTTATGTCAAGTATGCTAAGGTATATCAAAATTAATTTATCTTTAATGGAATGGTTATAAATGTATATGAAATCAATATTATGATTGAGTATGAGTTCATTAATAAATAGACTGAACTCACTAGTTGTGTTGTAGTGATGCATGAATGAATCACATATTTACCAACTTATACAATAGAACACAAAGTTCTGATTGTTCAATTCAAATATATAAACATTAACGAGTCATGCTGAAATATCTGTAATATTTCTTATGACCCTGCTCCTTTAAGAAATATCAATAGCAGGAGAACACCTATTTAACGGAGGCAAACCTATTTAAGAAAGTAAAACAAGGCTTTATTATTTGTAGAAGTCCATCCATTATAGAGTTATAATGACCATGACCATGCACAAAGACAGCAAGTCATTAGCACTAACAAACAGTAAAATACACCAACATAATTCATTACTACAAATGTAAACTAATCAATCTACTTCTAGTATGCATAAACATAGTATGCGTAAACAATATCCTAATGATAATTACCTGTAGACCTCCTGAATCAGTTAAAGTTAACTAAAAATCCATTCTCCAATTACAGGTAGCAGGGGTCTACATGAGCACACGGCTCGTAGTAAACGTGTCTCAAGTCTTCATCCCCCTCTACTTACACCAGACGCTGGCTCTACCGGCCCGGTCCCTGGCCGTGGTTCCCCTCACCATGTACCTGGGCAGCCTGTCAGCGGCCGCCGTGCAGAGGGCTGCGCCGAGGTCTCTGTCGAGGAAGGTTAACTACCTGTTTGGAGCTCTCTGCACGCTGGTGGCGATCGTGTGGATATTTGTCGGCTCTGGGGAGAGTTATAAGGTTTATGAGATTTATGCGGTTGCTGTTTTGATTGGTGAGTGGCGACATAATTTAAAATCTAAGTATTTTTTAAAAGTCCAGTATATATCATATTTTGTCATACCTATTTCAATTCTACCCTTGCGTGTTACAATGCCGGAAACCTTAAGGTTGCTTATCCCAACACAAAGCATTCACAAATAATGCGCCTAATGAGATAAATTTAAACATTTACGCTTCCTCTATTCATTACTTGAGCCCTAGCACATATTCATTATTATCACCTGCCATCCTCTGTATCTAATAGTTTAGCTGTTAATAAAACTGATAACTTCTTAAGGTTTCGGCGGCGCCATAATGCTGGTCACTAGCCTCTCCCTGACGGCGGACCTGGTGGGGTCCCAGACGCGCGCCTCGGCCTTCGTGTACGGACTCATGAGCTTCACCGACAAGCTGTCGTGCGGCGTCGCCATCGCGCTTATACAGAAGTAGTGAGTTTAAATTTATACCTACATAATTATTATCTACTAAATAAAATTAAGTCGGGTTTCCTTCCTGACGCTATAACATGAGAACGGCTCAACCGATTTCGCTAATTTTGGTCTTGAAATTTTATGGAAGTCCAGGGAAGGTTTAAGGTAAGAAGGGTAGGGTAGAGGTAGAGCAGTGTAGGGTAGAGTAGGGTATTGTAGAGTAAGATAGGGAAGGGTAGGGTAGGAGGCGAAGCAAAGCTCGCGGGCAACAGCTAGTTTTGTTATGTTAACATTTAGAAAGAAGTGCTATTCTCCTCTTTGCCGTGGATAGTTTTTCTGTGGAAATTCTGGGATAAATGTAGCCTATGTTATTAATTTGTCCAGTGTTCAGTATGAAATTAATTTCCACCACCACCAATTTGTTCCCTTGATATTGAATGCTGCTAGTAGCTAGTAGGTTTGTACCTTCTTCGATAAATGTAGAGTGATGTAATTAACGGGAGTTAATAATCAATTTTTGAGATTCGTTACGACGGTTCTATACCTAAATAACTTAATATACTTAATTAACTTTAGTTGTGCAATAGATTATGAATGTTTGCATTCGAAACGGACCGTGCTTGTTAGCGACCTAATTATTAAAGTACTATATGTATTACATAAACACCTACTCACTTAAAATTAATACGTTTAGGCTATTTTATCTGCAATCTTAACATAAATAACAACATACATAGAATACAACCTATTCATAGTTTATGTTTCTCTATTTCAGTGCTGATGTGGCTCCGATAGGCTACTACAGAGACATCCTGTGTTGGGTGTGCGGCGGCGCGTCCGTGCTAGGGCTGGCGTTGACGCTGTTTCTGCCCAAGTTTAATTCAGGCGCTGAAAGACTTATTGTTGGTAAGTTATGACAAAAATGGGAAATTTTAATATGGGAAGTTTAATCTGTTTAGTTGAGCTTATTTTACACCTACTTACATTTTAATATGGATAAAATATGCAATAACGTATGTATACCTACATATGAGCATTGAGTACGCCCCTATGTATTTGTCGTCGCACATAAGTTGGTACCTATTGCACGCTTGTCGCATATCGTATTAAAAATCGTATGAATGAATGGTACTTATTATAATGATAGATTACAGTATCATCTACACACATAATATTAATCTACTGAAATTACATGATCCATAATAATCTACTGAAATTACATGATTGTTGTAAATGCTCTTGAGATAACTGATTGGTTATCTAATTTAGCTCTGTTTTGTTTCCAGATGCCTCAATTAATTCAGCAGACGACACCGGTCATGAGGCTGATATATGATAACTGTGTATAGATCAATTTTACATATCTAATAAGTAGATGAAATAATGTACTGAATTAATTGTATATTTTGACAACAATATTTTCATGTTTTAGTCCTAAAGCACAAGATTCCTAATGAATGTAATAATGACAATATAGTAAATTGTTACCATAATAAATGTACCTATACCCGATTATAAATTGTAAGGTATATTATTGCTGGTATTTATTGTGCATAATACACTTCTGTGTCTGCTATTGTGTTTATTTTAAAACTGTAATTATAACTTTGCTAAGCTGTGATTTAAGAATAAGTTTTTTTAATGAATACATAATTATTATTATAATTACCTAGTTGTAAATATTGACTATTGTGTTGCAGTAATGATTATATCAATAAAACATATTTTAATTCAAAGCAGTCTGTATTTTATTCAAAGTTACAAAGACACATTCAAATAAATAATTTAGTATCACAAAATAAAGCTCAATTTGCATCGCATCTTGGTTATTTTTCTAAAATAGTTTCAAGAGATCTATCATGGTGTCAAAGCTCACATTGAAAGCTCTCAGCTAAGCAACAGCTTTTAATTTGGTTCAGCCAGAAGAGGTATTCAGGAGGAACTGTTTAGTCAGTAGCGGTGAGTGCTATGACCGTGAACCGCACCTCATTGGGGTCCCGAGCCATGAACTGCTTGCACACCTTGGCCGCATCCTCCAGGAAGGTCTCTTCAGTGGTTGGGCCGTGGTTTACAGGGAACGGCTTGCGTCCATCCAGCTCATACAAAGAGCCCTCAACATTAACAAATGATATAAAATGATGATTAACAACATCATTAGCACCAGGCGTGTTAGTCTGCCCTTCTTGGGCAAGCTCTTTGTGAGCATTGATGATGTCAGCATTTTTCTCAAGCAGCTGTCCTCGGGCAGCACCATCCATTGTCTTGGTTTCTTCAAGGAACTTCTTCAGGGGTCCGTTGTCGAGCTGCACCTTGTCCGCGTTGTTGGCGATGCTGTGGATGAGCGCGATGGTGCCGCAAGCGTTGCTGAGGTTCTGCTTCATGTAGAAAGTGTTACTGGAGACTTTTTGGCCTTTGGCTAGGATTTCAGCTTCTTCCTTCTGCTTGTGCTGCTCGTAGGAGTCGGTGATGGGGAACAGCAGCATGAGCGCGAGCGCGGGCCGCGGCACCCACGACAGCATCTCCTGGTCGAGCCCCATCACGTCCGTGATGCTCCAGCGCGCCGGCACGCCCAGCTTCTGCAGGAACTTGTTCAACACATCCGGGTTGGATTCGAGGGGGACTAGAGCTTCAGACGCCATTTCTTGATTATACTTAGCTGAAAGTAATAAAATTTAAAGGTTACCGGCGCAAAAACGTGTGTTGAAGAGTTCTATTCTAATTGGATATGTTAAGGAAGGATGGATACTGGCATAATAATAAAATTTGGATTTACCTCGTCTTAACAGAATTGAACCTCGGCGATCGATTTAAAAATTTCCTTTCAGCAGTTCAGCACAAAAAAACCCAAATCATTCAAATCAATGACAAAAACAAAACCAAACGTCAGATACACTTTCAAAAAGGCATATTCATCACAACAGTCTAGTGAATATTCTGATCTCACGCAAGCTCACGACGACGCGACAGACGTCTTGACCGCCGACATGCGGACAACCTTGTTACTCACAGAGTAAAAATATATATGATTTTTGACGTTGATGAAATTAAGTGGTCTGTGAACAAAATGACGTTTATCACGGTTGTTTGTTGCTGCAAAGTGCAGAGTTGTTAGAATTTTCGTAATTATTTTCACGTTTTCAATATGATCAATATAAATAGGAAAGTTTTTGAAATTGTGAAGTTTACGTCCGTGTAATTTAATTCAGAAATAAATGTGTTCTTTACATTTTTGTTACTATTTCATACAAAATGGCTGTTTGCGGATTGAGGACAGTGTTGTTGATTGTCTGCATTCTTGAGTTGGTACGGTCTATTTATTTCTTATACCCTTATTAGACATAAATAATACTAGAAAATATAGCCCCAATCAATTTGGTTTCATATCAACTATGTCTGTAACCTTTTAATAAAATAGTCATTTTGTGGAATATGAATCTAATATGAAATGAACATGAATGTACTCGAGTATCACAACATATTTATTTTAATTTCAGATTATCACAATACAGAGGCAAATTTTCGACTTCTTAGGATATATGTGGTTGCCCATCATTGCAAATTTCATTAATATTTTGCTAATTATATTTGGATGTTTTGGTGCTGTACAGTATGTAACAAAGTACCTATTGTCTGTAAGTACACACAATCATTTACAATGTAATAAAGCTGAAGTATAGTATAGCTTTAATAAATTATACAATGTAATGTGATAAAATATGCAATGCTACACACCTGAATGTGAACATCCTAAAGTTAGTTATCTATGGAGTTTCCATTCAAGTTGCAGCATTTTAAATCCTTAAAGATTTAAGAGATTTTATTTGAAGCTTGATTAATTGTTAGTAAATACATATTGCATGTGTGTACACAATGCTGTTCTTGTAAGTCAAGGAATTTGCTATAAGGTTAAGGATTTAGGATTTTATTTCATTTACTCTTTGATGAAAGATATTAATGGAATTTTAATTTTCAGTATGCAATATGGAGTGTCATGTGGTTAACATGGAACATATTTCTGATATGCTACTACTTAAATTTGGGCACACTCAACAGGGTAAGAGAATTGTTAAATAAATGAATAAGCAATAATGATCAAAGCTTTCAATATATTTGGAGTACCAGCCTCCAAAAATTTATAATGATATGTAAAATAAATAAAAAAAAATTGTGTAAAACTCCGAAGTAATACCTATTTGAGGTCATTCACACTTTCTACTTGATAAGTTCCCTAATGAGCCTTGGGAGTTTGGGAATGCATACTTGCTTGTAGGACTCATTAAAATGCAATAAATTAGTTTACACACCAATCCTTTCTAGCTAGTAGTGAAAATCCCATCTATCATCATCATCACAGCCTGTAATTTTCCACTAATAGACTCTCTCTCTCAGCCTTCCGTAGTCCACTGTTGGACATAGGCCTCTCCTAACGATCGCCACCCCAAACGGTCACCCGCCATCTGCATCCAGCGGCTTCCCGCTACCTTCCGCAGATCATCAGACCAACGGGTTGGGGGGCGACCGACACGCCGTTTGCCGACACGGGGTCTCCACTCCAGAACCTTTCTACTCCATCGGTCGTCGGCTCTG
This sequence comes from Plutella xylostella, assembly GCF_932276165.1. Lineage (NCBI taxonomy): Eukaryota > Metazoa > Arthropoda > Insecta > Lepidoptera > Plutellidae > Plutella > Plutella xylostella. Next base: position 10,393,671 of record NC_063985.1, read on the forward strand.
CGGGCTACGTGGCCAGCCCATTGCCACTTCAGCGTGCTAATCCTTTTGGCTATGTCGGTAACTTTAGTTCTCCTGCGGATTTCTTCATTACGAATCCTATCTCGCAGGGACACGCCTAACATAGCCCTTTCCATAGCACGCTGAGCAACTCTGAGCTTGTGGATAAGCCCTTTGGTGAAGCACCACGTCTCGGCTCCGTAAGTCATCACTGGCAACACGCACTGATTGAAAACTTTTGTTTTCAGACACTGAGGTATGTTTTCAGTGAAGATGTGTCGTAATTTCCCGAACGCTGCCCATCCGAGTTGGATTCTACGAGCTACCTCTTTATCGAAGTTGGATTTACCTAATCGGATCACTTGTCCTAGGTAGGGATACTGATCAACAACTTCGATGGTGACACCTCCTACAGTTACGGGCGATGATGAAACATGTTCGTTCGACATGACCTTTGTCTTGTCCATGTTCATTTTCAGCCCAACTTGTTTAGAGGCATCATTGAGGTCTGTGAGCATTTCGCCTAACTCCTCCAGCGTTTCCGCCATAATAACTATGTCATCAGCAAATCGTAGATGAGAGATATATTCGCCATTGACGTTAATGCCCAGTCTTTTCCACTCTACAAGCTTAAAAACATCTTCCAGTGCACAGGTGAACAGTTTCGGAGAAATAACATCTCCCTGTCTCACGCCCCTTTGCAACTGGATCGGTTTTGTGCTATGTTCGTGTAATCGAACTGACATTGTGGCAGCATTGTACATACATCTCAACACCTCGATATAGCGATAGTCTATATGGCACCGCTGAAGGGATTGAAGCATCGCCCAGAGCTCAATAGAATCAAAGGCTTTCTCATAGTCCACAAACGCTAGACATAAAGGTAGATTATACTCCTCGGTCTTCTGTATAACCTGCCGAAGCGTGTGTATGTGATCTATGGTACTATAGCCTTTTCGGAACCCGGCTTGTTCGGGTGGCTGGAAGTCGTCGAGTCTTTGCTCGAGACGATTCGTAATAACTCTCGAAAACAGCTTGTACACATGGCTCAGAAGTGCAATGGGTCTATAATTCTTCAATAGACAACTAATAGACAACTCAATAATAATCATAAGGTTAATGGCCAACCCTATCTATCGTTTAACATAATGTTTATTACAGGAAAGTGGCCTGCTATCACTAGGTACCGGTAGTGTGAGTTGGTGGGAAGGCAATGGCTGGGGCTGCCAGTCAGTGTGGGGCGAGGTGGACGGCCCGGGCTCCTGGAGGCCCACCCGTGTCGAGGGGTGCCTCGTGCAGTGGCATTACATTGAACTGGGGCAGTCAGCACTGGCTGCTTTCTTAACCCTCATGGCATTGCCACTGACAATCGTTTCTACACACAGATCTTTCAATAGAAAGAAATCTACTGGTAAGTTTCTAATGACTTTGCCATTGTTATCCTTTGTTTAACATTATTGTTTAAACTTAAATAAAAGTTAACTTTGTTCTCATATTAAGATTATAATTATGTATAATTATGAGATTATAATTATGTATAAAAATAATACAAGAATCCATTCATAACCAAGCTTATCAGTATAAACCTACTATAACACGTTATAATCGACATTGTAATGCGTGTGAGAACCTCAATTCCGCATACATTACCTAGACATTGTCATTGCCATTCCGTTATGACCGTGTATTGTTTCTTTGTAGATAACAAAGGAACGTTGCCGCGCCGGCCGGTGTATACCATAGAGCTGAAGCCGACAGAGGTGGCGTGTGAGAGCTCTCTGAAGCCGATGACGCCGCGGCGCGTGAAGCGGCGCTCCGGCTCGCGCGGCGGCTCCTCGCGGCGCTCGCGGCGGTCGCACCGGACCTCCGCCTACCACGCCAGCACGTCCAGCCTGCCGCGCGACCCCCGCCTCTCCAGACCCACATCCGCCCACTCCTCCTACTCAAACTTCCACGCAGCCCGCCCCGCATCATACCACGCAGCAGCCGACACGTTGTCCAAAGCCCCGCGCGCGCTGCCTCAGGACGTGCCCGAGCCGCCGCCGCCGGCCGAAACTGTCCCCATCATGACTAAGGGGTACGAGAACTCGCGCTGGCACGACATGAGCCCGGGCTACGACGTGGTGGGGCCGTACCACGAGCCCGCGTACCACAACGTGGGCTACGAGGCGCGGAACCGGGGGTACGAGCACGAGGATGGCAGGTTCGAGTCCCCGCCGTACGAGGGCGAGGGTTGGAAGGCGCCGCCGCCGCCCGCGCCGCCCTACTCCGCGCGCGCCACGCCGCTCGCGCCCGGCCCGCCCGCCTATGACTTTAATGTCTACAGTGATTAGACCTAACTGGGCTCACAACGAGCTAGGGTATAGTTAGAACTCATTATGTCAACAGCCCACCCCAAACAAAAGCTCTAATGAAATGGGGTTTTGACGTTCAGTCGAATAGGTACTTACACAATAAACCAACCTTTAAAAACACTTCCTTATAGCTTTTGGCCAAGGCCCGGCTAGCTTGGTAGCTAAACGCAGTAACGTTATGCGCTGTTGCATATTGTTAAGCATGTTTCATACAACTTGTAGGTTTACGATCAAGTGCATATTTTAATTCAAAATGTACTTTGTACCTTTTAAACGTACCTTCAATATAAGTGCAAATAGCATTAATTTAAATAATATGTAGAAATAAGTATTTGCACAGATGATTCATCTATGATGCATACTTTATAAAATATAATTTCATACAATGTGCCTTATACATACAGTGATATTGTTTATCATACAACGAAGTTATTCAGTATAATGAATATTATATCAATTTTTTATGTGCCTTTACAAGAATCTCACATAAGTAATAAGCACTTCTATATTTTTTATGATTTATATAGGTATTTGTTTTGTATGCACACATATTATAAGAATGTGATTATTGTTGTGTTTATACACATGGTAAGAATTAATTGACACTGTAGGTACTTGTGGTTGTTAATGTATATGATACATTCCTTTTATAATGTGTTCCTTGTCATGTTTAATTAGTTGGTTACGTTTAGTTAGACATAGTTTTTCAATATCGTTATGTAAACTATTTTAGATATTTATAATACTAACATTTCGACAAGATTACGGCACGATTGGTATTTGATTGTTTATAAACTTGCACACTTTCTAAAATTCGACCAAATATGTATATTCTTTACCGAGAGAGTCGTCGAGATATTCAAACATTTCTGAAATAATAATTAAATTTAGAAATACAGATTTTATACCGAATTTGGATGAATTTGTATTGGCAGATATTTTTATGACCAAATTAAGGAGAAGGGTACAACAGGAAGTTAGTTTATAGTTATTTTAATCATAATTTAACGATATTAGTTTATTGTGGCGGCCTCTTGCCATTTGAGGAGAATAGTATTTAACATTTTTTTATTACACCTCATTTTGAGGAAATCATTCCATATTTTTTACTGTGACTATTGACTATGTTTAATGTACTTATATTATAGTTTACTTATCTTAAATATCTACACTATGTAGACTCCGTCCGATTATTAATTGTACTCTAAATAAGGATCTGATATAATGTTGTTTAAGACACACTTACCTAGGGACCATGATTTACTTTTAATGTTGAAAAAACGAGCTTTATTAGTTAAGAATTATTAGATTATTTAGAAACCAAACTCTTGAGGTAATTTTTATACCAAATATACACATGACTAGAATGGTGTTTTTATTTTATTTTTCCGACTACGAAGGAGAATTTATTGTTGGTTTTACAGTAATAGGCAGTAGTAATATCGAGCATTGTAGTTTTATTTAAAAACAAATGTATATAAGAATATTTCTAAAATACTTATCATCTTAATAGTAGTAAATAACGATTTATAGTATCCATATCACATACTGATAATCGACATAACCCTCGGTAACATGCAAAAATCAACGAAATGCATACGATTCATTAATGTTCAACTTACACTTACATAAACTATTATTATCTATTTGTTGATGTATAATTAAGTGATGATGGTTTTGGCATAAATACTGAGATTCTCATCTCAAATTTCATTCAGACTAGGAACTGGGCGCAGAAATCTAGATGATATTAGATATTAAAATTATCATGCAAAAATCTCACAATCAGAGATAATTCCACTATAACATAATAGTGCCTCTAGCGGCCGAAATCAGTACTAAATCAATTCCATATTTTGGACTATTCCTATCCACAGGCTGCGTAACCTTTTCATGCTGCGATGTTAACACAAGTAGCGCATTAATTGCGGCAGTTCATAACAGTAAGGGTGATATTCCACTGATGAGTCGCGTCGCGGAACGTCCCAAAGGATCAGTCATTAAAAATACATAGCAAACGCACCAATGGAACCTCACCCTTACTGTGACGTAACGCCACACCCGTCTCATATAGCAGGCAGCGTCCGTCGCTCGGCCGCAGTCAGGTCGGGATGCCACAGGTCCACGATCAGCACGAGGCGCGCGCCGGTGCCGTTGTGCCAGACTTCATGCTCGAAGCTGTCGTCGAATAGCCACGTCTTGCCGAGCTGGAATTGTCTGTGGAGATATGGAGGGGAGGAAGTGGTTAGGATACTTAAGTCTGGGATACCTACATTTATATGATATAAATATTTTATGATGGTAGATGGAAAGATTTTATTAGAGTGCGTTTCACAGTATGACCCGTCACGTCCCCACTGCTGGGGCACGGGTCTCCCTTATCAGAGTGCGTTTAAACGACTGAAACATCAAGATTTAGCCATGCGGCTAGAATCTACCGTCTAAATGGCAATTTGGATCAGCACAAGGCTTAATGAGGCAGTTTGGAGAAACGACAGGCTATGACTAGTTATCCCCAAGCCTGCTAAGCGTGGAAATGATGGCAAATACCCTCCTGTCCTCCCGAATGATTGGATAGATATAATTCATATTAATATCAGAAGTACAATTACCTCGTCTCCTTATGAACTCGCATGAAGGTGTTCTCAGTATTGCTAAGCGCGAGATGCATCCTCAGCCGGCAGTTAGTGGGTCCCACATGAGGCCTGACATGTGTACCGGGCTCCATAGAACTGAACTTGATCTGGCCACGACGGCAGCCAATAGCGGCCGCTTCAGACTTCACTATCGAGCACGTGATTGGCGCACGCTTGCACCGATCTTGTATCTCTCTCCCACGCACAAACAGGTCTAATTGAGACCAGTCTCCCTTCTCTCTCAGACCTTCTTTTTCTTCGACGTATAGCGCGCGGGCCGCTTCGCCTTCTTTTAGGATTTGTTTCCAGGATTTCTCTAGAGCTTGCGCGAGTCGGGCATATGGAGTTTCGTTAATATTCCACCACGGGCGGCTTTTTAAGCGGTTGACATTGTAAAGCGATCTTTGGGCTGGAGATAGGAAGTGTCCAAGTTTAGCTGCTTGTTTGTGGACCTGTTCCGCTTCTTTATTTCGTCCTAGTAGGAGCAGAGCGTCTCCCCAGTGGTAATAAAATCGGGGTTCGTTGGCGGCGCCACTGTCGCCTTCCAGAGCTTTCCGGAATAGCTTTTCTGCTTCCTCGACGCGGTTTAGAAGGGTTTTCAGCACGAAAGCATAGTGGGCAAGGGCAACTCGGTCTTCTGGCCATAGCTTTAAGGTTTCTTTTAACACTTCCTCTGCGAGGTCCGCCCTGAAAATGAATACAAACGCATTTAATATACAAACGAATAGTAGGTTATTTAGACCTAAAATACAATGTGTATAAGGTACATTACCTGTTAGCCATAAGGAAGGATATGGTCAAATTATTCCGGTAGCCAGGGTTGTTGGGAAACCTTCGAATCAGCAGTCTGTGCACAGGCTCTGCATTCAAATAAATACCTGAAACCACACACCCATTAGATACCTAGATATAACACTTCCTCTATACTGCATATTCATATATCCATTAAAATTTAATAAAGTTCCCATTCTTAATCGCATGTAAAAAACATTGCAAAATGGTCACTATTTCTATTGCATTTATAACACCCAAATAAATTAAAACAGGCGGTTAAAAAAGTTTGGAAATTATGAAAAATTACCTCTAAACTGTATCCGGTCAAGAGTCCTGTTGGTGATTTCCAATAGCTTCTTATCTGACAGCTTCGCATTCATCTTGAGCAGTTCCATATACGCAGTGATAGCCTTCGACAGCAGTTGATTGTCTCTTCTGGACTCCGCCATTGCATCGTAAGCCTTCGCAATGATCCAACGCGCTCGAGCGCTTGAAGAAAGTTCTTTAGCCGATGCCATCTCGATCGCTGCGTTCCAGTGACCCTAGCCGTGTTAGTACACACACACACTTAAACAACTACACACACACATTCGTACATAAACTATATATATCTTATATATAAATGTAAGAGTCGTCGCGGGCGCGGCGGGGGGCGCGGGGTGCGGGCGCGGGGCGGCCGCGGCCGCGACGAGTCAGGGGGAAATGGCACAACGAGCAAAGTAAGAGGGTTTATAATTGTATATTAGTTTGCAAACTGAGACTACTGCAGCCAGTCCTGAAATTTTTGGGGGAAAGTTGGAATTATAAGATTGGTGAAGGGAGGGGTGGTTTGTTGGTGTATTCTTAAATAATCATGATTACTAATAGTTAAAGTTAGATAAATCAAACATAAAGCAGGGATTCACAAAAAGTTATCTTTCAAATAACACGACGACGTCAAGACGTTTTTTTCTTTCATGCTACATGCACATTACTCTATTGATATCAACTCGAATACACCAACAAGATTTTTTTCTTTCATATAGCTCCCTTTCAATGTACAGCCCTTATTAGGATCACTAATATCATTAGAATAGAACAAGAGCTAGCTATCTTGGTTACTTTGAGACACAGAGTGTTGTGTAGCGCCTTATGTCCTGATGATGATGATGATGATCACTTCTGGGAACACAAGGCCTCATCGTCTATATTGTCCAATAGGGCCCGACCTACAGTCAGCTGCATAAGTAGCTGTACACTTTTGTACCTTGTCAAGCCCACAAACTGCCTATTAAAACATTATCAGTTTGTAAGCAGCTGACCGTACATTGACCTTCGTTAAGTTCCCCTCATCACTTCCCCCATATATACCTGGTGCATTTCTCTCTCGGCGCTGTTCAGCTGGCGTCCCCAGTAGGCGTCGCTGGGCTCGCCGGGCCAGCCTTCGTCGTCCACGCTGTTGCCGCCGTCTTCTGGAAGTGAGAAGAGGTTTGGTGTAGCAGTTGTGAGGGTAATTAGGCTTTTGGCGAGTTGCAGAAAAGAGGCTAATGGCGGTATTGAATCTGTGTCTGTCTCTTTCTACATATAAAGTAAGAACATAAGTTTCAGGTCCTTTCTGCAACTCGGCTTAGCATTTGTTGCATGTTTTATTTGATTAATTATTTTATGTTCATGTCGTATTATAAGGTAATTTTGACGTCGATTCAAATATGATATGAATTGATGACGTAAAGGCGTCGTTGGCCTTGGTTGATGCGGTTTGCCAATGGCCAACGTTCGTTTGTTCGTTCAATTTCATTTGATGATACCTCTATTATAAATATTACCTACTATGTATTGCATGATTTTAAAAATATAGTGCGTCGGAACGGAACAAAATATATTTGGCAAGACAGCTCTACACTATAATGCTTTACGAACTACAAACTAAGCTACTGAATTAAAAAGTCAACTTACACTTAAGTTAATCATGCCCAAATGTTAGGTTAGTAAATCACACGCAAGCCACAATTAGTCGGGGTAAACTCGATTCACATCCACGCGTTTCTTTACTCGGGATTTTGTATCCGGCTGGCCTCTCTGGATCAGGTAGACGTCCGTATTTCGCTTCTAGTCGACTGAGAAGCTCTGCATCATCTACGTCGGATATTTCCTCCTCCTCAATTTCCTCTTCGTCTAAATCTTCATCTTCTATGATCTCGACATCGTCAGGGTCTAATTCTTCATCATCTTCCTCTGCTTCTTCGTTTTCTTCTTCAGGTTCGGGGTTTTCTTCGACTTTCGGTGTGGGTTTTGGGGACGATGCTGTCGGTTTCGGCGTTGGAGCTGCCTCTTTCGGTGTCTCTTTCTTGGGTACAATTACTTCTTCTTCTTCTTCTTCCTCCTCGACTATTTCCTCCACCTCTTCTTCTTCGTCGCTGAATAACTCGTTCTCTTCAATTTGAGGCTCTTCGGGTTCCTAAAAATTTACAGATTTTATAGTATTGCTAAGGTAAGTCAAATCAAAATCAAATCAAATATATTTATTTAACAAAAAACACAATTTACAAACAGAAATACACTGCGATCCTCACACTAGGCAAGCCTGTGACGTGAGGATCAGATTACGACATTGTAAATACGACTACTACGGTTTACAGTAATTTGTATTGGTAGGTACTAATAAATATTAAATGACAATAATTTAGGTAAAATAAAAAACATTTTGAACTGATCGGATACAAAATAAAATGAAAGCATGCATTTATGTTATCAAACCAGATTAATAGTAATGTAACTTATAAAAAACATATCAATATAAATGAAATACATAAAATAAAATATAATTAAATATATATAATCGCGGGACGATTGACAGTCAAGATTTGTTGGATAGTAAAGATTCAGTATCATCGTAGCTTAAACTCAGGAGCCATTTCGAGACTTTGGTTTTTACTTCCATTGCCGTTTTATCACGAATATTTTCTATTTTTGTGACTTTATTGTAAATTAATAACTGAGGAAATGAGCCAAAACGTCGAGCAAACTCGGTATTAATTTTTGGAAGGGGAACTCGGTGAACTCTTTTCTTCGTTAGATCTGCAAACTGGTCCGATCCTGAAATGTATCTATGAGCTTTTAGTGTTGATTTAAGAATGTAAATTTTACGAACGGAGAGTATGTCTGCTTCACTATACAGTTTACGGGTACAGTACATTAAAGGTTTAAAAAGCATTGTTTTTATGACGGATCGTTGAGCTCGCTCTACCTGTATCATAGCAGTTTTAGCAGCGCCTCCCCAGCATAAGATACAGTAATCCAGGAGAGAATGGCAGATGGCAAAATAAAGCATCTTAAGGGTTTTTAAATCGGCCACTCTGCGTAATTTACGTAAAATATTTATTACTCTACGGACTCTTCCTGATAACTTAGCTATATGTTGCTTAAAGTTAAGATTTTCGTCAAGAAGTACGCCAAGATACCTGATGCAGTCTACGCGTGTTATCGGTTCGCAGTCACAGGATATGCCTCTGTTTATACAATTGTGGATTTTAATGTCCTGTGAGTGGTTTGGCGCTGAGGATTGGGTGATATGGAAGCATATGTATCTTGTTTTACTAACATTAAGAGTCAGAAGGTTATTCTGTAACCACTTTGAAACCTGGTTCATGCCGCGCTCGGTACGAGAATAAGCTTCGTCCCAGCTCTTGTCATAGAAAAGGAGAACCGTATCGTCAGCGTAACAAATAATTTCAGAGTTAGGGGTGTCAACGCTATTATGGATGTCGTTCATATATATTAGGAAGAGCGTAGGACCCAATATGCTTCCTTGGGGAACGCCATAACGGACTGCCGCCTCCCTGCTAGTGTATTGGCTTACTCTTAAGCATTGCCGACGGTCTTTTAAATAACTTTCAAACCAGTCTAGAGTAGTTCCTCTTATACCCATACTAGACAGTTTATTTAAAAGAATGGGAATGGAGACTGAATCAAAGGCCTTTGCTAGGTCGATAAACACACCAATGCATTTGTTTTTATTGTCTAATAAGTTGGCAATTGTTGAAGTGAGGAGGGAGACTGCATCCTCGGTGGATTTACCCTGCCGGAAACCGAACTGTCTATCTGAGAGAAGATCATGAGATTCAAGATAGTTAACTAGCCGTGTGTTCATGATCTTCTCTAACATTTTTGCGAAGATATTCAGTAGTGAAATAGGTCGATAGTTTCCTGGCAGAGCCCTTGAGTCTTTACCTTTGTAAATTGGGCAAACGACAGCGGTCTTCCAGGCTATTGGAAATATACCAGTGGCTAGACTCATGTTAAATATTTCTACTAGTGGCAAAGTTATGACGTCTTTGATGCATTTTAGTAAGGTGGTGTCAATGTCGTCTAATCCAGGTGCTTTACCTGACGTTAATCGCATTATAATTGATTCCACCTCTGCTGAGTCAGTAGGGTGTGCGAAAAAAGAGCCAGGCTGAGAGAGGGAGTCTGCGTGTATTTGTGAAGCTAAGTCTTCTTCGTTTGCGTTTAGTTTCAAGAGGATGTTATTTGCTAGATTTTGGCCTACATTAGCGAAGTATGAGTTACAAGAGTTAATTGCTGTGTTAGGATCGGAAGACTCGAAGGACAGTAGTTGTGTTGATTCCTGTTTTTGTGCCTTTAAATTACATATTGATTTGATTGTGTCCCAAAGCTTTTTTGAGTTGCCCATACTGATACTAAGTTGGCTTTGCTCGTATTGTCTTTTGAGCTTGTGTAACAGGTCATTACAGAAGTTCCTGTATCTTTTATATACGACTTCTTGAATGTCGTCTTTGGGATTTTTTCTACATTTTTGGTGTAGTTTATCGCGATGCCTAATACATCGCATTAAACCTGGTGTGATCCAAGGTTTCATATTGAAATTAGATCTACTTAGTTTCTTTTCGTAAGTGTGCTTCTCGATTATCGATGATAACCTATCAGTAAAAACAGTAACAACCTTATTAACATCAGAATCACATAGAATTTCGGACCAACTAACCTCGGACAATTCTTTCTTGATTGATTCATAATCACGTATATTAACAGTTCGTTTATGTCGTTTAGTCAAAGGGATGTTAATACTGAAGCCAGCTATTGTGAAAAAGTGATCTGTAATTCCAGTGGAGCAAACAATACCTAATGAAGGCATCTGAGAGCTAACAAAAATGTGATCAAGACATGATTTAAGCCTAGTAGGTTTTGTTATCACTGGTGTTAGGTCGTGTTCCGCAAGAGTACACATGTAATCTATGGCCTGGGTACTGAGAGTGTTATCTTTACCTGGTAAAATATTAATGTTTATGTCACCAGCTATAACAAGATGTTTGCAAATTTTGTGTTTGTCAATTTGTCGGTTGAGATCCTCCAAAACTCTATCAGTACTTCTAAAAGACGGCGATCGGTATATTGCAAATAGAGTTATGGTATTTGGGATATCAACCACGATGCAATCGGCTTCTTTAAAAGTTGGCTCGGCTACCGTAGGCGACCAGTTGTTTTTAACGTAGACCACAACTCCACTATTTTGGTTAATCTTCTTTGTGGTGTTGTATGCCAAGTATCCGGGTAGTTGAGGTATTATCGAGAATTCATCAATGCGGCATTCAGTCAAAATAATGATATCGTATAATATCCCTGTTATTGACACCAGAAAGTCATCTAGATTTTTATCGATGCTTCTTATGTTAAAGTTTATAATTTTGAAATTGTACATATTGGGAAGGAGGGTTTCAGTCATCTGAATATCGTCTATATTATGACAGACAATATCAAGAGAGTCAATTTCAACTCCTACATTGTGTAACATTTATTTGTGCGTGTGTTTTTTTTTTTGTGTGACTTTGCTTTGTTATACGCCTTTCATCTATTCTAAATACTGCTGAAACCCATTTAAGTATGAAATTAACAATGACATCATACGAGTGCGTTATGGCTGTGATTGTGAAATTTTTCCTGTGTTTGCGATATATATTTAATAAAGTATATAATATATTAAAACTTAGATGTAGGTACAAGAAGATAAATAAAAGTACAATTTCATTATAACATGACAATTCCAGGTTATTTGTTCGAGGACATTGAGGCAGTATCCTTAAAAACTCGTTCCAGGTCGTCTTGACATGCAATCTGTTTTGCAGGTTTTCCTTCTCGTTGTCGAACATAAATGTTGCCGTTCGTGGACCAACAGTGGGCGAAACCTTTTCCTTTTGATAACGCTCTTGCATCTCGAAACAACAGTCTGTTTGTTTTAGTGAGTCGCTCATTTATAAAGACTTTTAGTGCTGGCCCGGGGATCTCCACATCTGCGCTCGTTAAGTTCCGCCTGGATTTCGCAGCTTTCGTAAGTTGGTCTCTTTTGGCACGACGCAGTAAACGGACTACAACAGGGCGAGGGAAGTTGGGTTTATCTTCACTAGTAGATGGTGACTTTTTAGGACCCACTCGTGTCACCCAGTCTATGTCACGATCATCCAGGTCCACTCCAACCTTTTTGGATAGCAAGAGCACAGTGTGATGCAGATTTTCATTTACAGCCTCAGGTAAACCAGCTATCTCAATCTCATTTCGGAGCTGATATTGGGCTTGCGTGTTTAGTTCACGGTTTAACATAGTGACCGACGACTTTAGTTCCACTATCTCCAAGTCTCTGGCTTCCAACTTACGTAGTCTGTCGTCTGTGGATGCACTTGCACTCGCAAGTTCATCTAGTCTCTCGTGGCATTTGGTTAGAGAGAGGGTTGCCTCGTCTAGTTTGTCCTTGAGCGAGCCTATCAGTTGGTTTAGGCGACGTAACTCTGAAGTTAGAACCTTCAATTCGTCGTTTGACGTTTCAACATTATCTGCAGCAGGGGAAGGCTTACTACGAATAGTTACGTTACAGCTGGAAGAGTCATTGGAGGATCTAATCGGCGAGTTAGTGTAATCGCCAGTTTTTTTAGTTTTGGCGCAACAAGAGGGGCAGATCCACGTTTTCTGACGGCTTGCAGTTAAATTTGGTGTTTTCGAACATGTCGAACAATATATGTCTTTACAGGAGGTGTTGCAGCAGGTATAATAGTTAACCGCTTTGGATTCTGTTTTACAACCAGCGCATATCATTTTCAAAGAATTTAGGTATAGCAGTTTTGAAATCAGAGCACCAGTCTTTTCTGCAACTTGTTGATCTATGCCCGCTTAGTTGTGACGTCGCCGAGTTACCTGCGATCGGGCGGGCGGAGAAAGCGCGCGCAAAAGTAGACCGTACGCGGATGCGAGTCGGGTCGGAATCACTTGACGCAGGCGGAGGTACCCGTTCTACGTTAATAAAGTTATAATAGTAGCACATTCACAGTTTCACTAAATAACTTGCTTTTAACACTATTTACAATTACTTTTAGAATACTTTGAGTGTAACAATATGAAGTGACGAAAGTATAGATATACTTATTGCTTAAATTCACCAAAAAATAATTTTAACTATGGGATCAAAGAATAGCGGTGTTTACTGTAAACCGGAGAAGGCAAAGATCTTAGTACTACTAAGAACTACATAATGGTAGGTAAAAGGAAGATAATGAATTAATAATAATGAATATGATATTAATTACATAAAAATAAACATGTCAGATATACTTATATCTTTTGAACATTATATTATTTTTATTGTGTCTTATTTCAAGGGATTTGGAAGCTTTATTTAATGTCTATTTCTGTAACATAAACTACTCCCACATTAATAATCAAAACGGTAATACTAACATCTTCAACCTCAGGTTCACTCGTATTCTCTGGCTCGGATCCATCTTCCATGCTGACCTGCAGCGGTGTGGCTGCAGACTTGATGATCATCGGGATCTGCTTCACTATGTCCTCTGGTAACTGCACGTCTTTCACTACAGGCCTTTCGTGCCTCTGTACCACTGCAGTTTGAAATTGGGAAATGGTAGAGGTGTTTGGTGTGTGTGGAGAAAGTGTTTCATTAGCTCAGACCAAAGGTAAATAAATATTTTACATGAGTCTGGTGGAGTGAATTAAACATCTCAAAAGATTACAGAATGGTAGGTGTAGATTTATCATCAGTTGTAATAAGGGTGTTCAAAATGACATGCAAAACGTATGATACAGTGCTCAGGTTTCAAAGTGATTGGTCATCCTTATTCACAAATGATTCGAATCTAAGTTTTCTTTTGTTTTGGGCCTGAGCTGAACAAAAAAAGGTGGAAAAAGGTTAGCTTTTGTTTTTTTGGTCTGAGCTGAACAAAAATAAGGAGTGCTATATTACTATACCGGGGGGCGGCGCTTGCTCGGGCACTATGGTCATGCGCCGGTCTGAGAGTGGAGTCTCTTCCCTAACCGAGCCTTCGTCTTCATTCGCTCCGTCTGTTAAACATGATGCTTTAAGCCTATTTTCTTCAGAGAGAAGCATTTTGAAAATAAAATATGAATTTTAATACATAATTTTTGTACTGACCATACTGAATTACTCTCATTATGGGGCTTACTGTCCAAAGACAAGTAAAATAAAAGTAAAAAGTATCCTGGTTATGTAAAATAATGCGGGTAAAAACACTGAAAAACTGTTCTGTAGAGTAATGCCATCTCATTTGAAGAGAGGTAGTGGTCCTTTCATTGTGTAAAATAAATAGGGCAAAAGACTGCTGTGCAGATATTTAAAGAAACTCAAACTATATTACTTTTAACTATTTTGTGTATATAAAGGGTGTTGCAAAAGTAACAGTCCGAAAGGGGGGACTCACTGGACTCAGCTCGCCCCCCTTTTCTCGTCTCCATTTTCGAACACCGGTATAACACTAGTGAACACCCTGTATAACACTAGTAATACGCACCGCGCGGGGCGGCGGCGCGGCGCAGCACGGCATGCGTGGCCAGCAGCAGCGCGCCGCCCACGCCCAGCTTCAGCCACACTGAAACACACGCGCGCCACGCTGTACTATACTGCGCACGGTAATGACCCAAATGATCAGGGAAGTATGGGTTGGATTTACACTACAAATTTGAAGCGTAGCGTCATCATCATCATCAGCCAATAATCATCCACTGCTGGACATAGGCCTCTCCCATGGAGCGCCACATCAGTCGGTTCTCGGCCTTCCTCATAATTTATCAGCTATAAAACTGAACAACACGCACGCGACCGCCTGTAGGTTATTGAAACTCTAATGTGAGGATGGTTTTCACCGAATTTTACCCACCTAATGTAGACTCCAGAAAGTTTGTAATTGCTCTTGGAGACACCTAAATATAAAATTTCAGATTAACACTATTTATTTTCGTTTCTTAACTTTTATGGAAGGCCCAGTCTGCCTTATCTAATATCTATCACATACCATGTAATTCCAAAGAGGATAGATAACCAGTTTCGACTTAATAACAATGTTATTTTTGAGACGAACAATAATGAGCGGCATACTATACCATTAGGTACTACAAAACTGCTTAACTAAACCAGTTTTTTCAGAGATGTCGATAAGCTTCCGAAAGGATATATTTTAGAGAACAAATCATTGTTGTTAGTTGGAAAGTAAATATGGTAGAACCTCCTCCTTTTTTTGAAGTCGGTTAAAAATAGGTAGATAATTATATGATTAAAAAGATTTTATCTATAGCCTCTCGGAAGCAGATTAACGCACGATGAGTAAGTATAAGTAAAAGGGTCCGAAATAAAAGATGACAATGGAAAGATACTTTATTTTTATAACAATCGATTTGTTTTACTTAAAGAAAATTGTGTTATTTATGTCGTCGAAGACATAAAGCTAGGAAAGCAGTTAGTATTGTTATTGTTAGTAGGTACTAGTTAAGTATATGAAACTAATTCAGGCAGCTTGTGAGTATATTATGTGAGTATATTGTTTGAAAATATGTACAGCTTGCAACTAATAATGTGGTCTTTTGGGGTACACATTTTTATTGTCATGTTAGTTTAAATGTTTTTTTTTCCGAAAATACTAGTCCTAAATAAATATTCATGTTTATACAAATCTGTGTCGGCCGGGAATCGAACCCAACTCACATACGAGCCTATAAAATATAGCATTGACCCACAATATCGGTCACTGTCAGTCTGAAGACGAATGAACATCTGTTTTTGGTATTTGGCAGACGATCCGCTATGAACTGAGAATGTAGCACAAAGAGCTTTTATTTGAATACTTGCCAAATATATTTGTAATTATATCCGATCAAATTAACTCGGCAATAAATGTACCAATTACTGTTGATATCGCGAGGGGAATTCGCACAAAGATGTCGGTTAAAAATAGAAACGAGTACACGCTATAGTATGGGACTGTAGGTAAGTTACCTAGATAACTGTACGTTTACATCTACAATCTTATAACAACTCATACAATAAAGACACAACAAAATCTAACGCAGTGTTTTGGGTTTCGTTTTTGCACGAATAAACAATAGAAAAAAATACACGAAACTAGAATGTGGAAACGCTGACAAAGTCCCCGTACCACCATCCATTAGCGACATAAAATTTTGCTTGGTCCCATTGTTAAAGTTCAGGTGCATTAGCCTACTAACGGGAAGTACAATGATAAAATTCCACCGACAACTCGTATTACTTTAAAAAAACAGTTGACCCTATTCTGTGTCGCTTTAACATATCGCGGCAACAAAAAAAGTTCTATCTGCAAAATGGTCGATTCTATTTTATTTTCTTTTGAATAGAAACTAAAGAATTGGTCAATAAGTGAACAGACCGTGGTACGGCGGCTATGCTATACTTTGTAAAATATAGCATGAGCCATATGGAAGCTGTAAAATCCATAAATTTTATCTGTTATTTGTTTTCAAGGGATAACAACTTTATTCACCTGGCACAAGACCATTCAAACTGCAAAGGTTCATTCACCTGGCATAGGGATCTGCGAATCACAACGTCATAGGGCTCATGTTATATTTTACTAAGGGCTGCTTCACAATATCTGGATTTTGGCTACCTGACACATAAAAGACGTGCTGTCACTCTCTCTGTATTGGACAGTGACAGCATGTCTTTTATCCCTTATCCAGACATTGTGGAACAGGCGCTGAGTGTAGTGTCGATCAGGTACTTACTGTGCGAGGCTTCCTCCTGCTGCCTCCTCAGCTCCTCCTGTTGCCGCTCGTACTCTTCTTCCTCGGCGAGGGTGTCCACGGGGACCTCGCGGGAGTCCGCTTCGTCCACCTGGGGAACGGGTTTGGATAGAGTTATTGTGTGCAGTTTTGTGAAGTGCGCGAATAGATGAAAATTTTGCGAGGATGCTCAGATGATTTTTGTCGCGATATGGATTATAATTTATATAGTTTTGTAATCTTACGAGGGGCGATGTATATTTCGCGGCATTTTGACGAAATAAACAATCTCTTTTTTATTAAATGGTACCTACTGCCGATTACAGTAGGCAAAGCCAAAGGTAGATATCATTAGAATTGGTTGTGTCAGAGGTAATAAAAAATATATAAAGGTCATAATCATAAAACAAGACAAATTGTTAAAATAGCTCGTGTGGGATACTTCGTTTATCTAATCAGCGCTGCAATTTACTCATTACCTCACGCATTGTACAGTGGTGCATTAAACGGTGCATTTGTAGACATTATTATCTCTGAGGACATCAAATTGGTGGAAAGTACAAATTCTAGTTCCAGCGCGATGGACTGACGACCTTAAATAGTTAGGTGGCAGTGGATTTAAGGATAAGGAAGGCTGAGGACATAGTGTTGTGATGCTCTTTATTGGAAGATGTGTCTTGAAACATCTCACATTCCAGGCCATCAATTCCTAAACTAGGCAGAGTCTGTAATATGGGTGACCGACAGCTGATATACCTAATAGCTACAAAATATACATCCAACAACCAGACACAAGGCAAACACAAGTGCTTATCAAACGATGTTATGTGCAATGCAGTATTCGAACCCCCGAGCTTCGGGAACAGGTTTGCTAACGACTGATCTACGGTTCCGTCAAACATTGCAGCATTGGTACCTAATCTTCTATAAGCTTCCTACACAAGCAATCAATGAAAAAGTTCCACTTACCAAATGCCGGCACTAAATGACCCCAATTTTATTAAAGATAAACACAATAATTACTTGTTTAGTTGGTAATATTCTCATGCGCTGTAAAATGTACTTCAATATTGCAGGCGGCGTTCATTGCTCGTGAGTGTATAGTGAATACAATACATCATGTACTTACCTCCTGGAAAGGTTTCCCTTTAGGCGCGGAGATGGGCTCCACCACAGGAGGCACGTCGTCGTCGTCGTCTTGTTGCAGGAAGTCTCCGTCGTCGGCCTCGTCTGCTGATTGGTCGTCTTCAGACTCGGCGCCTCCGTCTGTGGGAGTAGGGATTTTGTTTAGTAGGGGTTGATGAGGGGGAATGGAATGGCAAAGAGTCAAGTCTGAGGTGAGAATTATTCGAACATAGGACGAAGGTTTTTGATTTGTGTAATCCTAATCATGAATACAATCTACCTTTCTTAGTGAACAACAACTAGTTCTTTATGACATAGTCATTGAACTAACTATTTACAAGAGGTTGGCGAAGCCATACACGAAATTTGCTTTTTGGCTGACACAAACAGTGGAATCTCAATGTATCTTTTTGCCGAAATTTATTTTATGAATAAGTATTTTATTAAAATTCATCTAACCCGTCATAATTTCTAGAAATATGGCAATTAGTCTTTAAAGAATCTTTACTAAGCTCACCAGGTTTCTTATCATCATCGTCATCATCATCATCAGCCTCGGGCAGCGCGGGCAGCTCGTTACTGATCGGCTCCTCATCATCAGCCGCCTCTTCCTCTATCTTCTCGATCTCCACTTCTTCTTCTTCATCACTCTCGTGTTCATCGTCGTGATCGTCTTCGTCCTGTGTGGTGAAGGGTTTGTTTAATTTAGTGGAAAATAAAAATATTACAGTTAAGAACATGGAGAAGTTATACGTTTTGTGCTTAACGTTTAAAGCGGGTTTTACACGACAGAGTGCGTGGGCCGAGAGTTTCTATTATAGTCGTAATGTAGCACTCTCGGACAATGAAAGCCTAGTATCGTACGAGAGGGCTAGGACCGAGCATATTCTTGTCGTGTAAATCCCAGCTTTACGTGCAAAGTAATAATATTAGACAACGTTTTAAGCGTCATACATTATAGCAAGAAAAACGCATTAAGTATTGCCTTTTCAGCGACAAAGTGGGTTGGTGGCAGAAAATTACTCTGAAATTTAAACACATTGAAGAGTAGGTGTCCTGCGATAAAAGACCGTGGTGTTAAAATAATTCAAACATCGTTGCAGCTGTTAAAGTCACTGTTGTGTTAGACAACTACATTATATTAATGCCTACAACTTATTTCTTAACTAATAAAGTAATTGGGATTAAGTTTCTTGTTATTTATTTTGTTTCAAAAGAAGTAGGTATATCCTTGTTAATTTTAAAATAAAAGCATCAATTAGGTGTTTTAATTATCTCAAGCCAATAAACTCAATCATAATTTAGACAAGTCTTAACACCTTGTTTTCAAATTCATTTTCTTCTGACTCATTCTGCTCGTCTTCGTTATCGAACTGTTCAATGCCATAATCTTTTTCACCACTCAAGTCTTCTGCATTATTTTCTTCTACTTCATTTTCGTCCTCATCATTATCAAGTAGATCGTTTTCATCATCTTCAGCCGTATTTTCATCAGAACCTTGCTCTTCTTGTGATGCATCTATTTCATTGTCATCATTCTCCTCATCAGCTTGAGGTTCTTCATCATCAGAAGCATTATCTTCTTCTTGTTCTTCATTATCTAACTCTTCTTGGCTTAAATCCTCTTGGTCATCCTGTTTCACATTAAAGAAAGATGTAAAACACCTATCCAAACTTTTATTACTAAACAATTCTATTGAATTCAAGTAAAAAACCTATCAAACCTCATCATTATTTTCTTCATCAGTCACCTCTTGCTCGTCGCTGTCTTCATGATTGTGATCATCATCATCTTCTTCAACCTTTATAATAATTGAGATTATCAAAACAGGAACTTTCTATCATAGATAGTATAACATTATTAGCACACACACACATAAAAATAATGAAAACAAAAGGCACCTCATCATGATCATCATCATCGTCATGGCCGTTGTGTTCTTCGTGGTCATCATGGTCGTCGTCCTGGATGGATATGAATAGGACACTTACATGGACATCAAACATACAAAGCATACATGATGGAAAAATTTAATACCTACAATATGTACAGGCCACCCCTTCCCAATTTGTTAACACAATGATTATGATTTTACTGCTTTACCAATGACATAAAGACATCACAACAATACCCAAAATAAAGACTGATTGTAAATCAGTCCAGTTTGATGATGGAAATGTAAGGACATTGCAAAATTGAAAAGATATAATTATGGCAGTGAGTTTTAAACAACCCCTTGTGTATTTTTATAATGAATATATAAAATGAACAAACTTCATAGATATTTGTAAAATAATGTACTCACAGGATGCTTCAGTTCAAGGGTGTGTTCATCGTGGTGGTCATCGTCTGGGGCATCCTCCAGCCACCCCTCCAGCACCCCCGAGTACTGGGTGTGCACCGTGCTGGCTTCCACTGAAACATTGGAATGATTCTGTAAGCACTGAGCTAGCTCCTGAATATATTATACCATTAGCACAGTAAGGACAATGATGAAGAAGAAGACATACAAAAATGCCTCTTTTAAGCAAGATTTTTCATAGCATAAGTAAGTCAGTCTTTGGAATTTTACTCTTCTGTTAGTTCTTTGTAATACTGTCCTAAAATATGTTAAACAATGGCAAAATATGAATATCAGTATAAAATTCACAGCAGAAGTTTCAACTATGAAGCAGTTTAAAAATAATCAATCATAAACTCAACTTACATTCAGAAAGTCCTCTATTCTCCAGTATGATCAATCCAATCAGAGTTATCAGCACAGCGAGCAGGGAGAAGAAGATGAGCTTGGCGCACCAGTGGCCGCCGGTGCCGTGGTCGCTGTGCGCGTGCAGCAGCACGTCGCCCTCGCCCAGCGGCGCCGCCGTCCCCCGCGGACCCTCATCCAGGCCCAACTCATCTGCAACTACACCTGTATTAAGTTAACAAGTAATAGATGAGTCCTTAAAACTAAGGTTAGTGGTAAACTGACCTTTTTTCTTCTTCTTATCCTTGCGTTTTCTTGGCTGCACGTCCCCGGACATTCTTCTCAGTGAACTGCGCTCGGCGGAAGGAGACTTATTGTTTCATAACCGACGGTAAACAATAGGGTAACGAACTTACGGACGCTATAAAAGCACGAGGCATGTAAGGATCCAAGTGCGCAATTTTCATGAATAAAGGATTTTGGCGCACGCTGAAATTCTAAAATAACCTAGACGCAGTACTCTCTCTCAGTGTGCTTTTCACTTGAATTTATTTTTGAATTTTTAACCTAAAATTAGACCCGCGAAGACAGCTGGCTTGTCAGGGTAACTTTTTAAAGTCTGTTCGGTAGCTCGACAGCTTTCTTTAAGATGATTTAAAATGAACGGAAACTAAATCTAGATTAACGCTATATTAAAATATTAATATCACTAATTACCTTTAATAATTAACTACAACATAAAATTACAGTAATGAATTTGCAACTTGTTTTGGTCATAATTAAAAAATAATAATTGATAATGGAGAATGGTATTTGAACGATTGTCGTCAATTTGACAGATTGTTGTGTTCTTCATTACAGTTAAAGCCCAAAGTCACAGCTGTTGTATTTTCTGTCCTTTTCTAGCTAGTTAAAACTTTTATGCGCTGTCTCTTTTATACGCTTGTCAAAGTTTTATGGATCTATTTATCTCCTAAACTGGAACAAATTACAACCTTGATTGTGTGATTTGTGTTTCTTTTACTATGTATTAGAATTAGATTAGTTTATTACAAAAATGAGCGAGGTATCTGTACTGTACGATGGGTATTCTAACGTTGATGAAGAAGGCTACATGACTGCCAATTGTACATGTACTCTTATAAAGGGTGAACACAATATTATTGTAGATACAATGACACCATGGGATTCAGACAAAATCATTGCAGGTATGTTTAATTTAATTAGTGAAGACTCATTGCCCTGCATAAGAGAAGTATTCGATCCCTATTTATTTTATTGCCGCTTAGAAACTGGGACCATAAGTAGTTATGAAAAATCTAGCCTAACTTATAAGAATAATGATCTACCTAACCATTCTCCCACCCACCTTAATCATTTGAATATTAATGTTTTTCAGCATTACAGAAGCACAACTTAAAACCTGAAGATATACATTATGTTGTGTCAACACACGGGCATTCTGATCACACAGGAAACAACAATTTGTTCCTAAAAGCTAAGCACATTGTGGGATTCAGTATTTCATTCCATGACAAGTATTATTTACACCCTTTTGAGAAAGGTGAGATTTAAAACTAAGTAATAACTTATATGACTCAGAAAAAGCAAATTCCTAACTGCACTTATTGCATTATAAAATAATAATTTAATTTGCATTTATATCCCATTCCACAGGGAAAGACATCTGATACAAACGAAAACTACCCTTATTCGAATATTATAAGCGTCCTGTCAGATGCCTTTCCCCGTGGAATGGGATATAATAATGCTAAAGCAATATCATAATTTTATTTATAAACCTGTTTCAGGTGAAGATTATGTGATAAATGAGAGTGTGAAAGTGGCGCCCACTCCGGGACACACTTTGTCTGATGTCACAGTTCTTGTGAAGACCCCTGAGGATGAAACTGTGGCTATAGCAGGTAAACTTTATTAGACCTCAAAATGGTACCTACTTTAAAATTGTTTAAAGAAACTTTAAATATATTTAGAATAAGTTCCACAATACAGGTTCGCCTAGTGTGGAATTTGCAGCCACATCACAAAATGTACTTAAACAATTTGTTAATAAACGATTTTTACTTTAAAATAAAATTGTTATAAAATTTTACTTCTATCACACTAATTCTATGTTAGAGCTCTATGTTCTGATTTTAATATTCTATATTAACATCACTGTTTGTAATATATTCTACATAATATACCTAAGTTTCATTATCATCAGCCCATAATTAGTCCACACTACTAACTTACCTTTAAATAAGTCTTATTGGATTCCTTCTGTTTATTAAATTTGCTGTTATATGGTTTCACATGCATCTTACTAAGTCCTTGGACAGTGATTTAATCAATGGAGCGACCTAGTTTTTTTTGTGTACCTTAGGTACGTAAGAGTAATCTTTAAGAATTACTGTATGGCCAATAATAATATTTCTTCATAATTTATTTTTAATTTTCACAGGAGATCTATTTGAAAGGCAAGAAGACATAGAGGACAGCAACCTCTGGCTGGACGCCGGCAGCGAGGACCCCGACCAGCAGAGGAAGAACCGGCTCAGCGTGGCCGACGCAGCGCACTGGATTGTGCCCGGACACGGACCTATCTTCCAAGTCACCGATGACGTCAGGGAGTTCTTGAAAAGACAACTTGATTACATTGATAAAGGAGACTAAAGGTTTGTCTTTGTAAGTGAATTCTGATTTTTTCGTGTTATTTAATAATAATTGTTCTCGTGCTGTGCATACAGTATTTTCTTAAACTTCGATTTTTTATATAAGATGCCATGCCATAAACAACTTTATTACTACATAAGTATATAACCTATATTTTTGAATTTTATAATTAACTAATGTGATGGAAATAAAATACATTTTGCATTGAATGACACAATTTATTATTTCCATTAGATGTAAGAAGTAAAGATGCACATTGCACATAATATATTTTAAATATTTACAAACAATTGGACGATCTAAGCGATGATTTGAAGGTAAAAAGACGAAGTTACACAAATATTTTTAGTTAGGTACAAACTCGAAATACTAAAGTGTGATTTAATTACATAATAATATATTGGACAACAAAAACTGTGAGATCAAAATAGTTACACACGCCAAATAAAAACTGAATTAAACTCGTTATTACCTCATATATTTTTGGCTTACAGTATGTATCTACAATAGTTAACAAATCAACATAGGCAATGAAGAAAATATATAAGTCCGAAAGAGAGTCCCGCTGTTACTGTAACTGGGTATAAAACCATATTTATTTATTACAGAACAGTAGCTATTGCATGTAGTAGGTAGGTATATCTATAAGGTTCGTAAGGTTCATATAATTTGTCACAATTTTGATAGTGGAGTAAATAATAGCACTGTTCAGATAACTTACAAGCAATAACATTAAAATCACTACCCTTTACAAAGGTAAATTACACACATAATTTAAATATGGTTTTTCAAACCACTGGTATAAATAAGTAAGTAAAATCAAGTAGACATCACAAGCGGCGTTACATCATCCGTGGACGCTTCATGAGTAAGAGTAGAAATATAAATATTTTTTAATAAATTCTTATTAAGATCTAGGTACTTACAGGATTTAGTTACCTTTAAATTAGACTACAGTACCATTTAATGGATACAAAATAATTTCCCTTTGAAATTGTATCCGAATTTAAATTCGGTCATTATACTAGGGTTATAATTTATGAAATTATGTTTACAACATCTAATAATAATAAAAATATATTAAATCAATCAGATGCAGGTTTTAAATGAGGGGTCTTTCTAATATATTAAAATATATTGATGTTTCATAATACTATAGCTATAGCATAGCTAATTCATCTACACTGATACTAGTACATAATATGCCATGTTCGAATTAGATACGGTATTACTGATTCAGCAATCTAGGTATTTGTGATAAGCAGACCCCAACTGCTTATAAAGAAGGCTTTTGCAATAGTTTGTATTAAAAATAAATAATACTTACAAGGATAATATTAGTGGAGAACATTAAAAAAATATTCAGTTTGCGTAAGTACCTATTTGGCACTCAATCACTATACATCATCGATTCATCAATATTAACAGGCAAAAGTTATAGGAGTTAGTCAACTAGTTACTGTTTTTGGTGCCAAAGATATCGATAGCATCTAGGTTATTAAGACAGATAGTCATAAAATATTAATCCTGAGAGCACAATATTAAATACATTATGGTCCAGAAGGAAGGTTATATCTTGATTGATCATCATCAAAAATAAGATCTTGTGCTTCCAGAAGTAAACCCTAGATATGACATCATCTATCGTCATATTATTATTAAAATAACTACAGTAATAACAGTGCACTGGGATATCTAAATCACATCAAAATGTATTAAAAAATAAGCAAACGCTTATTTAATTGGCAACGCAGCGAAAATTTATTGAGCAAAATATGACACAAATTTTGTACCTTTGTGATGTAGGCAAATATATTAAGTAAAACATTAACTTGTCTTGAAAATTAGAATTAATTTTACCTAGTAGGTATATAGGTACTTAAACTAATACTAAGCACACATTTAGCTAATAAACACAGAATAATATTAGTTCTATATCTCAAAAAAATGTGCCAGAAATGGTAAGAAGAATATCCGGAAAGATAAACTAATGACCCATATCAGACTATGTATAGCTTCTCTGCCATCGGTGCTCTATAGGAGATGCATGTATGGTATTGTACACACACGACTGTTATACTGCCTTATACCTAAAATACACAATACAGTTTCCATTTCCGCTGCGTTATCCGTCATTAACAACAAGTTAGGGCGACGCCCCATTTTTTATGATCGCTTCTCAACGCAAAGTAACAATGGGGCCTCACCCTTACATAAACATCGGCTTACAATCCGCCGTCACAATAACATTAAGTCTTAAGCGCCAGGTTACATCATAGCACTTTCCGGCTTTATAACATTGATCCCGTAAGGTGGGTTGTCGATATAATTTCATATATTACTACCTGTGATCCCTTCGACAGAGATGCGCGTGTCCACGACTCCAGGCCACATTTGCTGCGTGCAATAATTAAAAAATAATTTCCCTATATATTTTACTACAGTGTCTGCCAGAGAAATCGGTTCGCATTTTTAGGCGGGACAGTCCTCTGCGTAGCGGCTGATGCCATGCCGATACTGAATCCTCCATGCCGAAACAATATATAATTTATAGCTTAACTTTAAAAGCTAGTCTGTCAATATTTTTTATACAGGGTGTTAACTTAATTGCGTTGGAGCGGGAAATGGTAGATACAGCTGATGATACTGAACACGATAAAACATTAAAAAACGTATTTTATTTGCTTTAAGCTGACCAACATAAAACAGTTTTATTTAGTACATTTTAAAATTTCATAGTCACCCTATTCAGGTTTAGGCACGTTTGACAGAATGACCATGAACTTGAAAGCCAAGATCAAGGCCAAACAATTCAAAGCCAAGGTCAATAAAAAAGTATGCGTGCATCTGCACCACACTCGTGGAGCTACATCGTCAAGGTACCTACCGAGATTTTGGGTACTCAAAGTACCCAATCCATTGTAGACATTTCATTTTACTCCATAAGTATCACTTTATTGATACACAATTATCTTTTATGAATACAGAACATTTTCATTTTATGCTTCATAACATAGGTCACACGTATTCACAGCACAGCACAACATAAAACGAAATGAGGAACAAGGCTTGGTAATCAAAAGATAGAATTGTAGGTACCTTTTCCCTTTTAGGTAATACTTAATTGTAAAAAATGATTGTAAACAAGTAAACAACAATGACTGACTGACAGACTAGATCCACAGAGAAGGTAATGACTATCATAAATACTCGATGGTTATGATACGCGAGATTGTTATTATTCTACTGGTATTTAAAGTGAGGCCATACTTATTATGAGGATTTCCGTACTATTCGTCATCAAAGACGTCTCAATCGCAAGTACACAACACAAATCGAGATGAGCGAGTGTAAGTAACCAATTCGTCATTGAAGTAGACCCTGTTATCATCCTGTTATGCATTGTGGTCTTTTAACTTTAGCTGCATACAGACCGACCTAACGAACGGGTTTTGTTGACCTTCGTTGCTCAATCTGCCCCTGTATTATGTATGATAAATGTCCATCGGTGGGCGTTCGTTGGGCCGGTCTGTACGCATCTTTAGGTAATAAAAGAAAAATAAAATGTGGTGAGTATCAAGGGTGAATACTAAACGCTTACCTTATTCTGAGTAAAAAGGTTTAATTATTGTTCTGAGCTCCTAGAAAGTCATAAATTATATTCTGTACGATCTATCAAACTTTATGACAATCAGCTGTTTAATTGTTGATTAGTAAGTCATTAATCACCATGAATAATTTCATTTTTATTTAATAATTGTTATTACCTACTGTGTAATTAATTACAATCATAGTTACATCAAATAAATTATGAAAAGTGAAGTTGATAACAAATTTACAGTGTGTGTTCTTTTGCAATCGAATGTCTCATTGGTTATGTGTTTGTGTAGGGTGACCATGTTTTTGATTAAGGTAAAACTTTCCACTTTACTTTAGACTTTAAACATAAATATTCGAGATTCTGATGTTTTTTTTCTTAGAAACGTGCTTGGTTAGACTAATACTAACCCCCATTTCCCGCTCAAACGCATTCTAGTTAACACCCTGTATTGCGGCTATAATATGAACGTGAATGTCTTGTTTCATAAACCATAACCATAACAATCATAAAAACCTTAAATTTTGGTTTTGTATCAGCTTTTATGTATAGCCTCTCAAAGTTTTTTAACTGGGTTACTTCAAGTTTTCATTATGCAACATCAATACATCTTATGCGAACCGGTTTCTTCTCAGACTATAACATATCACAGTCGACAGGTGCCTACGGCTACTTGTTTAAACATGGCCATATCCATTCCGTATATTAATTGAAAGCTGCAACCAAATAAAACAGAAACATTTGAAATATAAACTTATAATAACGGCGGAACTTAAAAATAAATAATTAAATACGATATATGATTGTTATTCTGTAGTTGATATAAGAAATACTAAAATGGCCAGACCATTCAGTCCATCCATCAGTTGAATAAGTCAGTAAAGATTTTTCCAACTCAAAGAGCTAGAGACAAAGAATGCAAACCTGACTGATTGGAAAAATAAATGCAACCATGCATAAATGTTACCTTAATAATGCACAAACCTCGATAAAGAAGATCCGACAGTAACAGTAAGGATTTCAGTCCAGCAAAATAGTAAAAGTAAGTACGTTCCGTAATAGTAACATTACGAAACTCTGCACTTTTTTACCAATTGTGCGCCGAAAAAATGCTTCTCTACGAGATATTCCAATGAAGAAGTCAGACCTCCCTTAGTACAAACAACTTTAACTACTAATCAATGAACGAATATGATTGGTTCTCACCTGGGGGTCGATGGTGGAGGGCGCGGGCGACTGCTCGTCGATGCACAGGTCCGAGTCCGAGTCTGTTCGGTGCCGGGAGCTGTCCTGGAAATTTGAATAAGACCTTTTCAGTTTGGTGGTTACTAGCTGGTGCATCAAGCTACACACGTATTTGAGGAACCGCGTTTATCGGATATGACTTTAGAAAGATACCAGGGTATTGAAAAAAATACGGGGCATAGGGTGACTGTCCACCAGATCCCCTCTTCGATCTGGTGGACAGTTACAGCTACCGGAGCGGTGTGTTAGGTAAAAAATTCGCAATGAAATTAGCACACTGCTTCGCTACGTTACAAGATTTGTGAACCTCCGTTAAAGTGGCGTATCGTCAATTCGTCAACTGTCACTGTCAAATGTAAGGTGAAATTTGTTAGTTCCAAAAGTGACTACGTTGGCGCTGTTTTTTTCCATAATATGATTGTGTAGTATCGAAAATAGTATCGAATTGCCACGTTAGCCTGTGATAGGTCCTCTGGGACAGTATACTGTGTGTTTGAGTGTGTGTGTGTGTGTGTCTCACCGGCATGGTGTACTGGTGCGTGGTGGTGAGCAGCTGCGCCAGGGGCCGCATGCAGGAAGGCAGCGTGTCCGTGAGCGGCGGCCGCGCGTGCGTCAACAACGGCTTCAGGAGTCTCGAGTCAAGAGCCCCCCAGACCCGGGCTAGGCGAGCCTTTTCACTGCTAGTGTGGGCGTCGCCGGGGGTTTCCTGGAAGGGGGGAGGTTTAGTTGTTATCTGTGATGGTTGGTGGTTAAAGGAATGATTGGTGGGATGGTTTGCGGAAACTAGCTTACGTTTTCTGATAAAAGTGGCGGTTTGGGGAAAACTAGCATGAAACTTGAACTAGGACGGAAGAAACGCCAACTGTTATAGTAACGCGAAATGTAAAACTGAGCTTGGGTTAATGATGTCAAATTATACAAGTACGCTGCATGTCAGTTAGGCCTGGGTCTCCTATTTTATGCTATATGCGGCGTCCGACTTTGACGTAAACGTTTCAATCAACCTTCTACGGCCTACCTACGGCGTCTACGCGCTAACGTCGGCGTGTGAGGGAGACCGCATCAGTACATTTCTATAGTGACCATCGTGACGCGGCCTACGGCGTGACGCTGGACGCGACCTACGGCGTAAATAGGAGACCCCGGCCTTAGAAGCGCAAGATAGAATAACGGATAAAGAATTGGTTTTAAGCCCTTGAATTTACGCCATTCGGCCGCTGGTGGCAGTGAAAACGTAAGTAGGTATAACTGAGTACCATAGTACTTACTATGCATAATATAATATTTTTATCAATTTCTGTAAAGAAAATTAAATTTTACACCTCACTATCAACCTTTCTCGGTACAAAGGCAGTCGTACCACATGGTCATATCTAAGACTATAAATAAGTATCATCACATGAAGTATGTAATGCAGCTTACTTGTATAATTTGACAGTTTTTTGTGTGGTTACCGTTAGGTCGGACTTTGAAATTTAGAAGGGTAGAATGGTCATATTAGGGGTTTTGAAAGTTATCATTAGAGTGGACAGAAAGTTGGTACACTTCGTTTAGTTTTAGAAGTGCAAATAATCAATTACAATTGTATAAATTTTATCTGGAAATCTGGTCAAAAACTGAGGAAAACAATTTTTAAAACCAAACGCAGTGGTGTTTTTAAGTAAGATAAAGAAATAGGTAGTTTACATACTTCTGAATAGTAAAGTTGCCAAGGCATAATCACTTCGTTATCGCCTTTCCCCCACTTAACTACCATGCGGCCTTTCTATACATAGGAAGAAACCAAATAAACCAAAATAAGATATAAATTAAGACATGCCATATTAGAATTAGGGATTAATTAAGTAATTGTTTTAGTGATTGCATTGTTGGATACAAGTTGTGCTAATTTTTGTATTGCAAATATTAACTTAAAATAGTAAAATAAGACATGATAACCTTACTGATGTTTGTCAAACAACCTGAAAAAGGAGTGCTGCTTATTATTAATACCAAAAACAGATTCAGTCACTTGGAATCCGTAGTCAATAAAAAGTTAGCACAAAATCAAGTATAAACGCATGCACATAGAAATTTATAAAGCTGACACTTCATAATAAACCAATAGACCTACCACACATAATTAACAAAAACAAAAGAAAGATAATTATCTTTTTTCAAAATTGCATTTATGAAGTCCCAGCATTACTAATTTCCAAAGAGGTAATATCTTTGGGGTTGGGATAGGTTGCAAACTTTTTACACCAAAGATGCGGTTAGTCCATACAGTAAAGAGAGCTCATGCCGATGCCGTGAATCCTTATTCTAAGGCTGCGTCGCCATTAGGCAAACTGTTCACCGACGATTGAGTTAGCGGCGTATCGGTTTAATATGCCCTTTTATACTTTAATGTATTGTCCACAGTTGCTAGTTTTGTCTCAATCTTCGCAATTTACAGCGCGCCATTAAAAAGTACAGTTTGCCTTTGGGACGCAGCCTAAGGTTAGTCTTTATGTTAGCACAATATTTAGTGACGTCATGCCTCATGCAATGGGTGCAGTATAGATTAGTCTTACTGATGTGTGGACGCTACTGGCCGATTGCGTCCGGTCCATGTTTCGCAGCCCGAAAACTACGTCTGCCGACTGGACAACAAATACTCTTTAGTATTATTGTTTTTTTAACGAATTGGCCAGTATTGAAGCCATGATAGGGTTTTGTAATGTCAGGAAAGAAGTAGGGTTTGGAACTAATGGGGGTTTCCAGTTTTTTTTTAAATGTATGCTTACTTGCATATTTACAAGACCTTTCCCTTGTTCTTATTCTGACTACTAAATAACATAGACAAAGACAAAATAATACATTATGAACAAACTGATTAGTGAATCCATCCATCCTACTTGTATCAATCAATGTATACGACTGAAATCCTCCCATAGTTTTAGTAGGTATTTAACGCCCCAATATACAATATACATACATAAAGATATCTGTTTATCAGATCGTTTGTATATTATTATTAATAGCCCTAAAAAGCCATATGACATGAATCAAAATGAGTAATAAAACACATGTGGAACCTTTTTACCAAGTTATCCATAGGTGGCGCCACTCAAATGTGTATAAGTATTTAAAATGAATATTTTTATCCCAAAATAAAACTTTTTTTTTATGACTTAAGTTTGGAATTAATTATGACAGTTGAATCAATCCGATTTCGATATTTCCAAACGCCAGTAGATGAAATCTGAACAACTTTTTTAATACCAGTGGCGCCTCTAGCGGTCAAAATTGGCAACAAAGTTCCAGGTTCCAATGAGGTTGTGAGTGGTACATACCGAACCGCCCGTCCCGGTAGCCTGGTAGAGCTGCCCGCAATAATATAACAACCTTATTAATACATGCAACGAATGTCGCAAGGAGGTTTAATGCCAATGGTGTGCAGACTTTTTGGAACGGTGACGGTACATTCTTTTGTTTTTAAACAGCTGTCACTTTCTGCTCGTATCCGATATCAGTATAGCAGCAGTGAACTAGGATAGTGAAAAAAGCGCGGGAAACGTCGAATTGAGCGGGTGTCTTTTTTTCTAACAATTTTTGTAAACTAATTATAAACAGGATCAGGCTTGTTTTAACTTGTAAATATCGTTACATTTGTGTGTATATATTTTAATTTGTTAATTTTTATTAGTTTGCCGACATATAGGTAAGTTTTAAAGTTATTTATAGTTTGGCAAGTTATGGAGCCCCCTGACCCGGGGGGCACGGCCCCTCCGGAGGTCGGACATTTCGTAACAATAGAAAGCAGTATGGATACTGATGCCTCAGTATCCTCTATCAAAACCACTAGAAAAAGAATTAGGCCATCTCGTATGTGCAAACATTGCAATAAAAAAAGGAGAAAACATGGAAAGATCAACAGGGAACATGATTGTGCCTGCTCTCAAGCAGATGCAATTGTGGAACCCTCAACTCAATCTGCACCACAAATTGTCCCTACACCACCACAGCAAACTGATACTTCAAAAACACCCTACACCTACAACCCAGTTGGAAGGTCCACTTATAATAAAACAGATGCTGCACCTTTCATTGTGCATATTCAGAAAATCACGGAATCTGATTCGTCCAATTCGATACTACACCCCGTGTCATTTGGACGCGTGTTAAAGCAAAATAACGTTAAAAATATTATAAATGGAAGCCTTAAGAAAATTGGCCGGAACAAAGTTTCAGTGAGTTTTTCTGAATTTGAAGACGCAAATTTATTCATGGAGAACTTGGCTTTAAAAGAAAAATATAAAGTTTTTATCCCCACTTTTAATGTCACCCGCATGGGTGTCATTAAAGGAGTCCCACTTGATTGGACAGAGGAGGACATAATTAAAGATATGTCCACTCCAATAGGCTGTGGAAAAATAATAAAAATAAGAAGAATGAAACGTAAAGTTTTTAATGATGGAAAGGCATCCCATATTAACACAGGTACAGTCGTAGCAACATTTGATGGCCAAGTTCTTCCTAAAAGAATCTTCATGTGTTACTCTTCCCTCTCCGTAGAACTTTATATCTTCCCCACTGTTCAGTGCTTTAACTGTTGTCGGTTTGGGCATGTTAAGGATCAGTGCAGATCTTTACCTCGGTGCTTCAAGTGTGGCGGCAAACACTCGGGATCTACATGTTCAGCAGAGGAAGGCGACTTCCAATGCTGTTCATGTGGTGGCTCGCACTTTGCAACCAACAAGAAGTGTCCAGAATTTGAAAGACAAAGGGCGATTAAATTGTCCATGGCGCAGAGCTGCATCTCTTATGCTGAGGCCAGCAAAATTCATCCTCAAGTCACCCGATTGTTTTCTGAAGTGGTTTCATCTAAACCGATCTCCACTCCATTCATGGCTACTAATAATGATTTATCATTTGTAAATAATCCTTCATCTTCAACTTCATATAAAAAAACTGTTTATCTGAAACCGAAATCGCCTCCTACCATAGCCAAGGGTTATGATAGAAAGGCTCATAATGAAATAATTCAGGAACATGTCGAATCATCTCCGAATGGGGGTGTTATTAAACATCGTGAAAATATAACTATTTCAGAACAATCAACAGCCTCTACGATTGAGGAGTTAATTAAAATGTTAACTACATATTTAACTCAATGTAAATATAAAAACACACCGTCCAACGATGACCATACTAACATGCATAAACCTTCAACTAACAATGGCTCACCACAATCAGCAACAAATGATTCAGTGGAATTGCCAAAGTATAAGAAATAAAAAATCTGATTTAATTCATTTAATTAATAAATACAAACCATTTATATTATCATTTCAAGAGACCTGGCTTAAGCCAGGCTCTATCTTTAAAATCCCAGGCTACTCTAGTCTGAGAGAGGACAGATCTGATGGATATGGTGGTACAGCCTTATTCATCAGGCGTCCGTGTAATTATGTACATATTCCCATTCCATCCCATAGTAGTAATTTCTCCATTATTGCCGTAAAGGTTAATAACATTACCTTTGTTTCTTTGTATATACCCCTTGCTTCTTCTGATATCATCAATGAGATTGATGGTCTCCTATCTTCTATTCCTAAACCTCTTTTAATTTTAGGTGATCTTAACTGCCAACACTCCTCTTGGGGTAGCACTATTGCTTCTACTCCAACACCCTGTTCTGTAAATATTTTAGAATTAGTTGATAAGTATAACCTAGTTATATTAAATAATGGCTCAGCTACTCGTAGGACTGCTCCTGGCCAAGGCATAAGTGCCCCCGACCTATCTATCTGTTCACCCAAATTAGCAGCTGAACTACTCTGGACACCCCTTCCCTCCACTTTTGGCAGTGACCACTTTCCTATTTTAATTAAATTCACTTCAAAATTTTCATCCACACCACCCTGTAAAATAAACCCTCGTTTTAAATTTAATCTGGAAAAGGCTAATTGGAGTAATTTTCAACAGAAAGTTGACAGTAAAATAAGCGCTTTACCTAGTGTTTCATGTGGTAATGAAAACTTATGTGCTGAAGCCTTAACAAAAATTATCATAGAATCTGCTGAAGAAGTATTCCCTCTTAAAAAATCTAAAAAGGTACAGTGTCCTTCTCCACCCTGGTGGGATAGTGACTGCACTTTAGCAATAAAAGATAGGAAATTGGCTGAACTAAATTACTCTAACTGTACTACTGATGAAAATTTTAGTATACTCACAGAAACTATCACTAAAACTAAACAGTTATTTAAACAGAAAAAGTTTGCTAGTTGGCGATCTTTTTGTCTTTCCATATCCCCCCAAGTAAATCCTTCCGAAGTGTGGGCAAATATAAGAAGATTTAAATCTGCTTTCAAGGAATCCACAATTAATGCTTTTCCCCCTTCTCTGACTGAACAGTTTCTTGACAGGTTAGCTCCTCCTTCAGTTCCCCCAGAATCTTTATGTTGTAAATATTCCATTCCCCCTTCAATAGTTGACAACCAAGTAGGATTAAACTCTCCTTTTAACTTAAATGAATTGAAAGGTATTATTAAATATTGTAAAGATTCCGCACCAGGGTGTGATGGTATTCCTTATTCTTTCTTTGCTCATTTGTCTGATAATACACTATTATACTACTTGGAGATTATCAACCATGTGTTGATTTCTGGTAATGTACCTCATTTATGGAAAGTACAGACTATTATTCCTCTGCTTAAACCTCTCAAAAATCCCTCAGATCCTTCAGGCTTCAGACCAATAGCTCTTTCGTTAGTAATACTTAATATTGCAGAGCACTTAATTAAAAATAGGCTTGAATGGTTTATCGAAAGTAATAGTTTATTGCCTCAAAGTCAATATGGTTTTAGGAAAGGCAAAAGCACCATGGACTGTATTTCCCTATTAGTGACAGATATTCGTCTGTCATTTTCTGCCAATGCATCCGTTTTGGCTGCGTTCTTGGATATTACTTCCGCCTATGATAATGTTAACTTGAGTATACTACGTCGTAAACTTTTAGCTTTGAATGTACCGATTTTGTTATCCAACTTCATTATGAATATATTAACCAATAGAACTATTTTACTCGAAAATGGACAATCTACAAGCAGTAGAATTATATGTAAAGGTCTCCCTCAGGGATCGGTGCTTAGTCCATTGTTATTTAATATCTACTCGTACGATTTAGAATCATCAATTAGTAATGTAAATATTATTCAGTATGCTGATGATTTAGTTTTTTATTGCAGTAATAGGTCAATAGATGAGACGGTGACCATTTTATCGGGTGACTTGGGGAAGTTACAGATATGGTTGGATGCCAATCATTTACAGCTTTCACCTTATAAAAGCGAAATAGTATTATTTACAAGAAAGAGAATGCCTCCTCCCATAACAGTTTCATATGATAATGTCATAATTCCTGTTAAGAGTCACACTAAGTTTCTTGGTGTGATTCTTGACCGTAAATTGTCGGGTTTACCTCACATTGATTACATAGTAATGAAATGTGAGAAAGTATTAAATATGTTGCGATGTCTTTCTGGTGTATGGTGGGGTGCCCACCCCTTTTCAATGAAATTGCTTTATAATGCTATGATAAGGAGTGTTATCGATTATGGGTCTATAGTATTTGATCTTAGTAATGTCACTGGACTTAAACGTATAGATGTCATACAATCTAAGGCCCTAAGATTGGTAACAGGTGCTATGCGCTCTTCCCCTATCAGCGCCTTGCAAGTGGAGTGTGCCGAACCTCCCTTTGCCCTACGTCGGCAATACCTCTCTGATAAATTCTTATTTAGAATCCTACAATTTTCTCATCATCCCCTTATTTCCAAACTTCAATATCTTAATGAACATGTTCAGTCCTCTTCTTACTGGAGATATAAACCTATCCCATGTTTAGTAAATAGTTTCCGAAAATATAAATCTTTGTGTGCGCCCATCAATCGGTCAACCCATCTTCCAATTTTCGAATGTGATTATGAGGCCTTAGTTTCAAACTTAAATGTTATTTTAAACACTGGAGTGGGAAGTGGTGATTTTACTAACAATCATTTCTTACAAGTTCTTGAGAATGAATGGCAGGGTTATCATTATATCTACACAGATGCTTCGAAACATTCCTCTTCAGGAATAGTAGGTGTAGGAGTTTACCACTCCCAATATAACATAGTACAGAAAATCAAACTTCCTCCAGAGACATCTGTCTTTACAGGGGAATTATTTGGTATTTCGAAAGCTTTAGAGTATATTCTTATATGTAAACTTCAAAAGACAGTCATATTTACGGATTCATTAAGCTCTCTTCAGACATTAGACAGATTTCCATTTAAACTTAAATATAACTTTCCTTTAATTTTTAATATTAGAGCAGACATTCAAAAATGTTATAATCTAGGTATCTCGGTTTCATTTGCTTGGGTACCTAGTCATTGTGGCATTAGAGGGAATGAAATGGCTGATAAGTTGGCCAATGAGGCGGTTTCTTGTGGTGACACCTTTCCTTATAAAATATTCTCTCATGACTTAGATTCTTTACCAAAAACTTTTTTACAGTCTACATGGAAGGAAAAGTGGAATGCTTACATGAAAGGAGCTCACTATAAAACAATTCAAGTAGATATTCCAAATAAACCTTGGTTTCATAAGATATGTTATTCTAAAAACAAAACCTCTTCTCTTGTACGAATGAGACTGGGGCACGTTTGTACTCCAGCTCATTTATACAAGATGAATATTGTGACAACTCCTGAGTGTGAATGTGGTGCAGATTGGGCAGATTTGAACCATTTGTTCTTTTCATGTCCTCTTTTTGATCATTCTGATTTTTATAATTCTTTGATTGCCTTAAAAATTCCTCTCCCATCTTCCATTCATAGTTTATTACATATATGTAAAGTAAAGGTTTATAATATTTTAGTTGATTTTCTCAGTCAAAATAATATTGAGTTGTAAATATGTACTTATTTTTTTTTTTTTTGCCTTTTTCAATGTTTTATATTAAGTGTATTTCTTTATACCTGAACTTTCCTGATCCTATGTCCTTTCCTTTTTCCCTAACATTTCCGTGTTTCGTTTCCTTACCTTTTATTTAAAAAAAAAAAAAACACATATAGCTGTTAGTGGCAAATGCGCTAGTCGCGCGAGTCCAAAAGAAAAAAAAAAAAAAAAAAAAAAAAAAAAAAAAACTAGGATAGTTATTCTTATTGTATTCAGAAAAATAAGGTGAGGCATTCTAATATATCTAGTTCTATGCACTATAGCTAACTTTCTATATAACTTTTTGGTCTATGTATTGAAAATTCTGATATGAAAATGATAATGACATTTAGATGAAAAAGGGACAAATCACACTTGATATGACTAGATTGGCCTTTGATATACACACACACTTATGGCCGCAAGAAGCGAATGTAAACCCATTTTAGTTTTAATGTAGATAAAGAAAATTCGAAAAGCGATAATAATGATATACGAGCAAAACACACCCACGCAAAGACATTAAAGTGTGAGTCACAAAATATTAAAGAGCACTCTTTGACTTATAATAAAAATAAAACCTGAGAATTATCTAAGAGCATCTAGAATTGTATAAAAGAATAAAAGATTCGTACATGTGCAAAAAACAAGTTGTTCTACTTGTAAAGTGTGTTTTAAATATTGTGTCATTACGATTTTCCGTTGTATCTAAAATTTATATCTAAATTCACTTTGCAATGAAACAAGGGTATATATTGTCTTGGTGATGCATATAAAGACTTGATAAGTTGTATCTTCTGTAGAATATATTAAAGATCGTATTCCGAAGACTTTAGACCCTTATTCCAAGATTCAAGAGTTAAAAAGTTGCATTTTAATCTACTATATTTACACTAGCTTCGTAAAAAATACAGTATTTAATTGTACTAAAGTGATAGAGTAGGTAATCTAGTAGGTCACTTTTGGCAGGTTAGTTTAGTTTCCGTCTCGTTTACGCTATAATGTAAACAAATGCATATTTCCGCCAAGCTGTCAAAAGTGGCCTATTAAATCGACTCTACTATAGAACCTAAGGTGATTAGAGTGTAGTAAGGGTGCAGTACTTACACTTCTCACGTCGCGATATGGAAGCGCGTCAGTCTCTTCGTTTTGACTCTCTCTAAAACGTAAATAAAATATACATATATTAAAAATATGCTGTCCAGATATTCATGCAATATACCAAAGAAATATATTGTTGCTACGGCGGCGGCGGTGATTCTTATTCTCCTGATGATTATTAATTTATTTCTACGAGTAGCGCAGGGCCTCCACAGTTCGTATCCAAATGATTATGTACTGAGTTATTTCCTTTGGATTCATTACCGATATCGTTGACAATGGTTGCTATCCTGCGCCGGATTTTAATCCAACAAATTACTCTCTCTAACTTAATATATCTTACCCAGTAGGTATGCGCAAGTAAGCCAGCGCATGCGATGCTGCACCCCCCTGCAGTATCACAGTCAGGATCACAATGAGCGACGTGCTGGTCAGCATGGCTTGTCGAGCTTCTGATACCGTGTTGCGTATGGCTAGAGCGAACGACATCGCGCCGCGGAGACCTGGGGATGAGGGAGTGAATGTAGGGACAGTGGCATCTATTCGTGACGATGACGTGAAAATATAGAGTTAAACAGAGCTTTAAGTCATGTTGTGTAGATGGTGAAAGTGATGTTATATTACATGGAATGTGCTTATCACAGGCATTTAATAAACAAACAGGGCTATTAGGGCAATTCAAACAGGAAATTGAAGTACCATCGAGGTAATCCAATTTCAAAACAATTTGTAGTGATTACGTAGGCTTCAAATGGTTCTAAATTTTAAGTTAAACCTATTATAAGGCAGAGTAAGTTCAAATATTTCATTGGTTTTGGACCTTAAGGCGATTTCATATAAAGTTTAAAATATGATGGTCATATATACCTAAAACCGATAGTGCGTAATAGAAAATACATATGTGCAATAGAGATATCACTAACCTGAGAAGAACAGCATATGTTGGAAGTTCATCGGTATCGGTGGTTTCCTGCCGAGGTTCAGCAGGAACGAGAGCGGGTAGATGTTGACGGCGCGACCGAGCAGTGACGTCACCTGCGGGACTGGGGCTAAGGAAATCATCAACTGCTGGAAATAACATCTCTTATTCTTCTAGAATGTAGGTACTTAATCAAAATAGACAGATAGATGGAATGATGTCATATACATTATAAGGCCCTTCTTACATAGATAAGGTGTTCTTTATTATGATTAATTATGTTCTTCTTAGCGTAAAACAACCACTAGAACGCGTCCAGGGTTTGTCACCGTGGTGAAGGAATTAGCAAGTCAGAATAGCGTCATTCCCTGACTGCCCCGGGCAGCGTATACAAAGTACACTTGATGCGTCATTCGGGTAAGCCTCTTTCATACAATAGGATACCCCAATCATGTTTAAATTAACTTTCAAAAGGATACAAATCCAGCAATAATGAACCACGGATCGAAATGATGCTTCGGGAACGTGAACATCGACACCCCGATGTACGTAAAGATGAAGTTTTCAGCCAAAAAGTTGAGTAGTTCGAACAGCTGTTTGGTCCTGTTGCGCGAGTCTGAAGACAGGTTGTTGTAGGTGTAGTGCGCTTGGCAGATCCCGCAGAATAACACGGCTACCACTCCTGGTGAAGAATAGAGAAAATATGGGGTTTAGTATGTTGGGTT
This sequence comes from Plutella xylostella, assembly GCF_932276165.1. NCBI lineage: Eukaryota > Metazoa > Arthropoda > Insecta > Lepidoptera > Plutellidae > Plutella > Plutella xylostella. The sequence goes on from NC_063985.1 coordinate 10,433,509, forward strand.
ATGTATGGGTGACTACGGGGTTGTGGTAAATGACGAATGCAGGATTTCTTGAGGCCAAACTATTTACTGAGATTATACACATAGTAAATTAGTAACCAATTACATTTTCAGTGTGTGAGCTAAGTGACGGGCGCGAGACGACTAGCGTCTGCGCATTGTTCGCTACTGGAAGTTACTAGAAAGCTGACATTGCAAAACGTGACTATAACATGTGTCGCTACATCACTTCCCCCGTTTTTCAAAATTTTTGTCAAAAATTTTCAAGTACAATACGTAATACCTATGTTACAAAAGCCTCTCTTACGGAGCTTTAAACTTGAAACATACAATATCAAACAAAACAGAAATCACAAAATTACATTTCAATACTGATACAAAATTAACAAATCAAACTTATAAATCTCACACAATAACCACTCGGTATAACTACGTAGCACTTTGTTCACTCGCGACGCGCTTATCACATTCCGCTGACCGTGCAAGATGAACGCGGCTACCTCGGTTCTGCGAATCCGACCTCGTGTGTGATTGAACCATGTGAATTTCCGATCTAAATAGCTTCTCTCGTTGCACCTCTCGTCCACCCTGGCGGGAACTTCTATGAGGACCCTCGAGTGAGCCTCCGCGTGGGTGACCAGTCCACTATGCTCCAGCTCGGCAGCCTCGCAGCGAGGAAACCGCCCAAACTCGCTAACTTCAGAAGCGCCGATTACCGCCCGTTGACCTGCCGTCGTGGACGCGCAATCGCACCTTCTATGTGTTCCGCTCGTCCAGGTGCTGACTTGAGATGCTTCGATACGCTAATTTCTTCTTCGTTGCGTAACCAAAATGTCTGAAGGGGTGATGCACTTCCAGTAGATGATTTTCTTGATGTTTGCGCCTGTTACCCCATGGCCCTGCTGGGGGAGCCGTCTCGTCCACGCCGTTCCATGCTGCGCCGCGTCATCGCCGTCCTGACTCCATAATTTCTTCCGAAGGTTGCGTGTCCAGTTTGTCGGAGGTCACCAATTTAGGATTACATGTGGGTGACTACGGGGTTGTGGTAAATGACGAATGCAGGATTTCTTGAGGCCAAACTATTTACTGAGATTATACACATAGTAAATTAGTAACCAATTACATTTTCAGTGTGTGAGCTAAGTGACGGGCGCGAGACGACTAGCGTCTGCGCATTGTTCGCTACTGGAAGTTACTAGAAAGCTGACATTGCAAAACGTGACTATAACATGTGTCGCTACAAGTATGTGCTTTTGGAAAAGTATAGCGCTCTCATATAAAGAAAAAATATGAAAATGGCGGACAAAATTTAGCTATCTCGTTGTAACTCACTGTAATCGTAGGCCCGTTACGTATATAACGGCCACTACTATTTTCATTTAGTTTCTTGATCTGCGCGTCTTATTCACGCTTTTTTCACACCCTCCATTTCAATCTGGTTTCATTATCTACGTGCGTCGTACTATTAAAAATACGAGGGTGAGGTAGTTTCTTCTTCTTCATTCCCGCTACTCCTAGGAGTCTGGGGCCCATAGGTAGATACGTGACTACAAAACCGAATATTCGTCATACCGGTGAGCTCGATGACCTCTGCGAGCAGGAAGGCGGCGTACGACGTGAGCACGAACAGCGCCGACTCCAGCAGCGGCCAGTCGCGCACTCGCGTGAACTTGGTCATGTGAGCGAGGTTCAGGAATATTATTATAATTTAAAAAATAAGTAAGCATAATTGGGTTGGTTAAAATAGTAACACCTTCTCCAAAGTGTAACAAATTCACTTCTCTAACATCAAGATAGTTTGAGCCAAACGCCAGATAATCGCGCATAAACATACACACTTATAGGTCAAAATGAGAACCACCTTTTTTAATCCGGTTAAAAAGGGCGACCAAGGGTCGGGGATTCCTGGTCAGATAAGTATATTTTTTTTCGGTTCTTGTACTTTTTCCTTCTTAATTGGAAGCTTGTTTTCGATTAATAATAGGTAGTTTGAAATATGTAAAGGATATCAATGCAGTCAAACAGCCGATGAAAGCGCCGACAAGCAAGGAAAGGCTGAAGATCCCGATGAAATCCCCAATGGCTCCGAGAAAAGCGGTTATTTCGAACCCACCATCATTCGAATACCTCTTCTCATAGTTCTGTATAGCACTGTAATGGGAATACAACATGTTAATATTAAGATTATCTGTTAATCGATATAGGTGATAATGATAACTGGAGTTATCAGAAAAGCTCATTTAACATGCAAGTAGGTATTATAGTGCAGTGTTGGAACAGGAATTAACTCTAGAAATATTACAAACGGAGGATAGATAGGATAATACGACTACATAATATTAATTAATAGGGCATTGAGTCTCGCAATATTTTTCACATAAAATAAATTTAATAATTATATCGTACATTGTATTTTATATCATACAAGGAAACTTGTAATATTTTGTAATTAGACTGACTCACCCGCTGAGTACCAGGGCAACAGCGTCGTTGAGGACACTCTCGCCGAATATCATAGCATAGAGATTCACATCCACCTGAAAATTACAAGATGAACAATATAAATGTTAAGAATTATTGAGAAAAATCTACTATACTCGAGGTATTTATTTAGCAAACAAACCAGCAATATTTAAGTTTGCAAATTTTTTACAAATTTTGATAGAAATTGGTAACACAGTACAGGTGCTGATTCCCTGCATTAACATACTTATGGGCTACTTTTTAGCACCTTAAAACATTTCCCATGGGACATTAAGGGCCAAATTCACGGGTTGCATAGAAATCTAAGTTTTATTAAACTACGATTTCATTAATCACGATTGCCGGTTTCGTCTAACTGCGTTTAGAGTAACCTGAAATTCATCGGTGCTATTTTAATCTCGTTTACGTCACCGGTGTTTCAGCTACAGACGAGCCAGCAACACTGAAATGCGTTTAGTTATTGCGTCGCGCCGTACATACTTTATGCGTATTTTGATTTCGAGCAATGGAGTAACAAAACGTTTTGACACATTATAAAACCAAAAAAATTATATATGTCGTTGTCTGTCAGTCATTCCAAACTAATTTGAGCTAAACTTGCTTTTATTCTTTTTCAATTCTACAGCCTTTTTATTTCTAATAACAACATAATATAATAATCTGACGACGCCGCATATTTTCGCTGAAGGTTATGTCGAAACGAAAGAGAGACCCGACCTTTGTTTTTTCCGAGAAGATGGTGTTAGTAGATCTGGTGGAAAGTCATTATTCCATAGTGGAATCGAAGAAGACAGACGCCTACAGCGTCCGTGAAAAAGCCGCAGAATGGGCGAAAATAGCGGAAGCATTCAACTCCAGCTCTGCTGTGTACCACAGGGAGTGGACAGTCCTGAAGAACTGCTGGGAAAATTTAAAGAAAAAAGCAAAAAATGTAATGACTCTAGTAAACCAGAACCACATCAAAACAGGCATGTTAAACTATTGTTTTAATTAACCTATAGTATTATAGTATAAGTATTTTTTTTTTTAACTTTGTTTATTTAATATATATAAATCATTACATAATATTATACATAACCATGCGCTGAAACCAACAGTTTTTATTAGCAACAATTTTTAAATAAATATTACATGTTATATTACAGGTGGCGGTCCACATGTAAAGATTGAAGATGATCCCATAATAGATCGCGTGGTAGGCATAATCAAACCACAAGTACAAGGCTTTGTAAATATTTTTGATTCTGATGGATCTGAAGTACTTGCGTCACATCCAAGCCAGTCACAGGAATCACATGTGGCTATGGCTTCACCAAGCTCATCGTTAGAAGAAGATAATTTAGCTGCTTCTTCTTCGTTAGCCACACGTTATCCGTTGCAGGATGTAAGCCTCCTCCATACAGGTTCAACAAATCAGAAAATCAATTGGACTCATTATACTACTAAAATGATTCGAAACAAAAAGAATCCTGCTCTCAGGCTCAGTTTAGAACAAAATTCAAACCATGATAATGATGAGCTGTCACTTACAGTACCATTAACTCCTAACCCATTGGCGTCACCCCCACCAGTTATCGTAACTCCAGCAAGGCCTAGTACCAGTACACAGGCTACAAGCCGCAGGCGACCAGTTTTGAAACTTTCGCAAACTGAGTCGCTTGCTAAGCAGCGCATCCAAACGCTGCTAAACGCTAATGAGCAAGCTAAAGAGCAGCATGAGGCAACCATGAGAATTTTAAAAATTCAAGAAGAGCAAGAGATGTATAAGTTGGAGCAGGAAAAGCTGCGCGTAGAATTGCTCAAGGCAGAGTTGGCAAACAAATTAAAAAACATGGATTGATGTGTGTTGATATTGCCTTGATCCAATAAAATATCCCAAGAGGCTGGTAGTGTAAGATCAGGATCGTCAGGAGGAGTGGCTTCCCCATTACGTCTTGCAATATTGTGTAGCACAGCTGTGGCTATTATTATAGGAAAAGATTTTTTTAATGAAACACCTAATCCTATAGCCATTGATGGGAAACGTCTTTTCCACACTCCAAACAATCTTTCAATTGAATTTCTTGTCCGAATCTGAGACTCATTGTACAAGTTTTCTGCTACTGTGTTGCATTGGTCTAACGGAGTCATCATGTAACTCTTACATGCATATCCAGAATCCCCTACAAGCACAGCATTACCATAGATTCCTTGTTCAAACTTGGCTCTTTGGCAACAGTTATTAAAAATATGGGAATCATGTGTACTGCCTGGCCATCTGGCAACCAGATCTGTGAATTCCAAATTAGTATTACAAATGCCTTGCACGTTCAGTGAAAATTACCCTTTTCTGTTACGGAAAAGTTCTGGATTTTCTCCTCCTAAAATGAATTAGCAGACGTTATTTAAAACATAATGGTAACATGTAAAATAAGTATCTAATGACAATCTGAAAGTAAATACCTACCAGGCGAATTCATGAATTTGATATGGAACCAATAACAAATGGAAATTTAGCTTTTTTGTGAAATTCTGTTTGAGTTCTCAATATATCATTTTGTGTCTCAGGAAAATATATATGATGTGGTCTTAGTGCAGCTATTGCACTACTGACTCTGTGCACGATTCTATGTGCAGTAGATGTACTGAATCCACATAAATCAGCGGCAGTACTTTGATAACATCCAGTAGCATAAAATCGCAGAGCACATAACAACTGATTGATAGGTGATACACTGTGATTTCTGAAATGAACGAAATATTTGTAATAAACAATCAATGGAATCTCTCAAGAAGCCGTAAATACGCTACAACTGTATTGGTTATGTTTGGGAAGGTCTTACATGTCTGAATTAAACTCAAGCTTATCTTCAATTGACTCCAGTACAGTCAAAACTGTTGGCTTCTTTATACGAAACCTTACGGCAAAGTCTTTGTCGTCAAGAGAGTCGAATTGCTCTTCTCTCTCACGTATCCACCTAGGTCTACGGCTTCCCTCGTCTTCAAAGGCTAATTCCAATGCTCTCCACATAATAAAAGTTATAATTCGCACTTTCTTTTAAAAAATAAACTTTTTCATTGTTATCAGACTGAAGTTAGTTTATGACGTTTGACAATGACAGCTTTCTATAACTGCGTTTAGCAACGCTAACTGGCCAATTTATAGCAGTTAAGAGCTGTAACTGCGTTTTGCTCTAACCTAGTTTAATATTGGTCGGTGAAAATCGAAATAAGCGTATAAGCTCGTTTAGAGCATAAACTGCGTTTTCGATCCTTCTAACCACGTTTAATTAATTCCGTGAATGTGGCCCTAAGACTTAGCGAAGCTACAGAACAGCATTTAGAATCACAGTTTCACATTGACACATACCTTCAACTGCGAGAATATAGCCAACACAGTCAGCGGGTCAGTCGGTGAGATCAAAGCTCCGAAGTACAGGGTGTCCAAGAATGTGAAGCTCGAGGCGAGTGTAGCTGGCATGAGCTGCACGCAGCCGTACATGAGGGCCCCTATCACGAGTGCCGAGAGAGCCGTGCCCACCATGGCAAACGTGAGAATAGCCCCCAGGTTGCGGAAGAAGTATTTCTGCGAAAGGAGGTTGTGTTTAGTCTATGTAATAAATGTGGAATGAATCTAGATAGGATGTATCCATGGTTGATTTTATTGCTCCAGTTTTGTGTACTTATAGCTGAATTTTGTAATAATTTAGAGATGCGGGTTCGATCCCAGCGCTGACACGTACCAATGAGTTCGTTGGAATTTAAGTACAATGTATACCATCGCTCCATGAAGAAAAACATCGTGAGGAAACCTGCACATCTAGATTCTAGTGCATGCAACCTATCACGTAAGTACAAATGTACAGCGAAAAGCTGTTTGTAAAGTAAAATGCACTGAATTTGCAGGGTCCTACTATTGGAACATCCTAATTCTTAATATAATTGAGTACTTTTTATATGTTTTATCGATGCAGTCCATAGGCACATGTTTTAGCTGTATCTGCCTACATGGCATAAATACATAATTTAACAAATAAATAGACACCTCTACAAATAAGTCACAAAACTATCAGCTAAGCCAACACATAGGGCCATAAAATGTGTCACATGAGTTTGATTTAAATAATGATGTCTGAGACATATTATCTTTATTACCTTAAAGTATATTTCTAACTATTTCATTCAAACACACTCAGGCATGTTAATAAAGTGTCTTATCAGTCATGCTTGGCTTGAATGTAGTTTTATGTTTTCAAATTAGTAAACTTCTTGATAACTAAGCCAAAAAGAACAATTACTGTGTAAGAATGGAACATTTGCTCTACTTTCACTGAAAAGTTGAAAACATTGTGTTTTGCATACTGTGTGTTTTGTCTCCAACTGTTTCTCTTTAAGTTGTTTTTTTTAACAGGAACTCCACCTAGGGCTCTAAATTATTTATTAATAATTGTTTATAATACTACTTTTTGTATTTTTTGACATGGACATAAACAACTTAGGTCTTTCACTGTGTGTTACTGAGTCTTTGGTAACTTTAAAACTATATTATAGTGCCACAAACTTATCTGTTCCGGTGAGAGCGAACTAAATTGGTCCATACCTCATTACTTACTGTACTAATGAATTTCATATTGACATAGATTATATGGACCAATTTAGTTCGCTCTCACCGGAACAGATAAGTTTGTGGCACTATACTATAGTACAGATAGGTATCTGCCATAGAACAGTCCGGTCGTTAGTGAGCTTGTACACCCCACCCTGGATGACAGATGTCAGTTTTAAGCCCTCACATTGAAACATGGAAGTAATAATACAACAGGAATGCGCACTGCACCGAAAAAACGAGCCGACAGAGATAGTCAGCACGGAGCCCTCCATCTCTTTCTATTTTTGGTGACCATAATTTTAGGTAATTCATGAGACATCACTTCTAATCTATCATGTCGCGAATAGGTGTCGATGGTCTCAAAGTCACCTATTATTCGAATAATTCGATTGCAATGTAGGTATAGTGCCACAAACTTATCTGTTCCGGTGACAGCTCACGTAAATGTGTAATATTTCTTCATTCTATAAGATTTTAAGTTTGCCAGTAGTGGTAATTCGCTCTTGTGGTTTTAATTAACCCATCTAATCTATATTAATATATAATTAGTAAATAATGAGATATGGATCAATTTAGTTCGCTCTCACCGGAACAGATAAGTTTGTGGCACTGTAAGTAAATACAAATCATTGTTATTATCACAGTATAAATATAGTAAATTTTTGCTAAAAACAAAATTTGAATATTTAAAAATTGAAATTGTATTTTCTATGATGCTAATTGAATTAGGTAAGTTGATGCTACCTACGATACCTCTCAAGGTTTTCCATGTAGTTCAATGCCAACAATACTCAATACAGTGTTAAAGACTAATTAAAACTGTCATTAAGTTTTACTGTAATTTTAATATTTTAAAAGGCATCCACAAAGGTGTAGTGGTTAGTGACCCTGACATAATATGCCGAATGTTCCCGGTACAATTCCCTGCCGGGGCAGATTTGTTTAAATGATAAGGCTCTGAATAGTTTGAGATCAGATGCCGTGTATGAGATGTCCCCACATATTTCATATTACCTACATTATATCAACAGATGTAGTATACTCACTCGCTTCAAACAGTAGCCAGCATGAAAGATAATGGGAGGCAGAATTATGTTGAAGAATATTTCAGGATCAAATGTTGCTTTCAGGTCAATTTCATTTTGTTCCACATTCACGATTTCTCCTCTAAAGCTATAGGCATAGGTTTTGTTTGGTAACGGAGCCTCTGAAAAATAAACAAGATGAACTAGTATATTATTGGATAAAAAAAAACTAGTATTTAAATACATGATAATATTTTTTTTATATTCCTGTTATTCCTTTGGAGAGGCTTATGTCCAGCAGTGGATGATTATTGGTTGATGATAATGATTAATTTAATGTTTGAATATAAAGTTAATGTTTACCTCCGGATGAAATCTGTATTTTGTCAGGAAAATGAAAGCGCAGCATATCTGGAGGGACGGATAGATTGTAGGATGTGTCCGGGGCTGGATGTGCATCGATGTACGTGAGCTGATTGGTATTCCCAGCATAGCGAATTATGCAGCCAACTATTAGCCCTGAAACAGAAGTTTAAGAATGAATTCAAACATTTTATTTACTAACACCAATTAACACCAGTAGGTAGTAGTTGAGGATTGAGTGGAAGAGATGGCATTTAGGCGATAAGTCTGCCTATGAAGCTAGTTAATCTTTTTTTATTGTACCCTATATAGTGTTTAAATAAATTACTTTAATAGTAGCGTAGGTATATATTATAGTACCATTGCAACTTTATGCAACCCTTATACAATAAATGTAGAAACAGTTCACCTATAACTGTTATGACTCTTATGAGCTATGTCTTACCGTATATAACCGCTAATCCCGTTTCGTGAAGCCAAGCAACTCGGCGGTGCTTGAACACCCATATCGTGAGCACCGTCAGCGTCAGCAAACAAGTGTAGATCAATAGATTTAAGCTGTCGATGCGGTGCAGGAGCGTCGCCTTCGCATCGAGAGCGATGTCGGCCCCTGAAGCGCGGCATAATACAACAAAACTGAGCAAAAACACGAAGGTAACAGAACCCGGAAAACGACTCATGATTTCTTCGTTAATTTCCACAATAATACGTCACATTTAAAACTCTTCACCCGGTCAACCACTATCTTACGCGTGAAACAATGACATGCTATTTCAAATTACGGAAACCATATTTTCGTTTCCTTTTGAATTTATTTTTATCGAATGTTACAGAAGAACAATGACAGAAAAACAGAGATCGAAGATGTACGCAGCTGAGTCTGACTGACAGCTAAAGCGTTATATGACCAAATTAAATACGTTATTTGTTTATATTCAACACTCTTCAGCTTATAGTGTACTTTCGAGGAGTAAAAGAAATAAATGAATAAAATGAGAAACGTTTATATTCGGTCGCCTAATATATTCGGTTGACAGAACAGTTGATGAAGTTGCCAGCATACAAATATGATTATTATTCCACTGAAGCTGTTCAGGCAATATTAACAAACCTTCATTTAATTTACTTCTATGCTTTTGCTACAAAAAGTAGCAATTTTAATGTAGGTATATGTTTGATATCTACTTAACTATAAAGGGTATGAGATTAAAAAAAACATAAAACGTACATTTTGAAAGATGATTTAATTTATGGATATATTCAAATATTATTTCTATTTTAAGCACAAGTTTTGATCGCACATATCCAATGTTGCCAAATCAAATAATAAGATCAGATTTAGCGGGAAAATTTAAACTTTATTGTAGTTGGGTTTGTTTTGTTTCTGTATTTTATATATTTTGTTTTGCCAATTAAACTTTTCTCAATTCGTTTGTTTCGTTTAATCCACGTGCGTAATTAATTTACCTACGTACAGTGCCACAAACTTATCTATTCCGGTGAGAGCTCACATAAATGTGTAATATTTCTTCATTCTATAAGATTTTAAGTTTTCCCGTAGTGGTAATTCGCTCTTGCGGTGTTAATAAACCCACCTAATCTTTAACAATATGTACATTTCATTAGTAAGCCATGAGATATGGATCAATTTAGTTCGTTCTCACCGGAACAGATAAGTTTGCCGCACTGTAACGTAATGATACGGATATAACTAGGACCTCCGAATAAATGGAGAATTCGAATAGATGGAACTTCTACTTAGCGTACATTCGATTTTTGGTCAGTGACAAACATTAGAACTACTATCGAGTACTCTTTAAATGACTGTGTATTTTAACCTATGTACCTTTGTAATGTGTATTTTGTATCTGTTTATTTTGCCATAAATTAAGTACCTAGTTATATAGTTATTAAAGTAAAGATGTAAAAAATATTCTAATTACCTATAATATATATTTGCATGTACTTACAGTGTATGGTTAAACCCAGCTAAATTTATCATAATCATCATCATCAGCCTATAGCAGTCCACTGCTGGACGTAGGCCAAAGCAAAGCACGCCACTGGATGCGATCTTTAGCTTTCCGCATCCAATCATAACCAGTCACCTTTCGTAAGTCGTCACCCCATCTAGCCGGAGGGCGTCCGACATTTATATTAATAATAAATACATCGGTAAGTATCCTATCAATATTTAATTTATATTACTTAATACCATACTTCATACCTACCTAATAGGTACTACCCATTTATTTTATAATAATAATAATGAGTCCTTACTCGTCCGGCCGTCCATTAATCACATGAGGTCGTTTTTCTCATTTTTTGACCCCCCCCTCCCCCCTGGTGATATTTGGTGAGGTTTGGGACCAACCCCCCCTCCCCCCCCCCTGGATCACGTGTATTTTTTTGGAAGTCTATGTAAAGGCAATTTTTGACTAGAAAAAAATAGGTCATACTACAAATCGTTAAAATTTTTGCGCCGTCCAAAATATCGGTTCAGAAATACCTAATTTTTGACAAAAAATTAATACACGTGATGTCTAACGAGACGAACCCCCCCTCCCCCCTCGTGATGTTTCGTGAGGTTTTCAGTACCCCCTCCCCCCCCCCCTTTGAGCCTCACGTGATTAATGGACGGCCCCTAAGTACTGAAATGTAATGTCTATGTCCATGTAAATAAATCTCTACGATTTAGTTAACTATCTTGATAAACCTGTGATAAAAATGATGCCCGATAACATTTTTTATTTATAAAGACCCTCTTTCATCTCGATCTCGAATCTCGATACAAGCGTCTACGCACGCACGCGACCGCTTCTATTTCCGTCATTTCAAACTGCGGTTCTTTTAGTGAAGGAAATCCCAAGGAGGTCGATTAACAAGTTTAAGGTAGTGAGTATGACAATGACGCATACAGCCTCTTTGCTAGATAAAGCTTAGCTTTACATTTTAGTTTGTAAAATGCAGAGCTCGAGTGTTGTCGTTCTTGGTAGTGCCATACTGCTGTACGGTTTGAGGTGAGAGTTTCATTATTCCAAGGATACGTTCTGTTCTGACCGGCCAGTGTGTGAAAAAAATATAAACAAGGAAACGAATTCTGTGATCAAGTAACATTGTGTTCCGTAACTTTATCTCATCCCTCTAGTACCAGTAGTACCTATAGTAAATAGGTACCTATGTAGGTACCTTACGCCCTAGGAGTACCTACCTACTAAGTAATTAGGTACCCACGTATTTATTATTGTCTTAATTAAAGTATAAGAAGGTACCTTAAACAATCCATTCCATAAAACTAAACTCTACTAGGCATCAGCACCATAAGCGAAGTAAGAAAATAACTTACTTATAACTAAGATTTAAATTATCATGACATGTCTATTAATTATCCGGAAAGAAGGGTAGAGTCCCACTAACTCTACTTAGTATTTGAAAATAATAATTCGATTGGTAAGTACTTAACTAAGTACATCGAATTGGAGTCATACTAGTTGTTTTGTTGTGTTTTAAGTAGTATATGTTAATTTATTTCTGTAAAGATGTAGGCATGCAAAAGGATAGTTAACCAACTAGTTTAAAAGTAGTTAAGTAAACTTTAGTAGCCACCGCTACAGGTTTTTTTCCTACTTAAAAAGTTTATGTTTCGTTTTTGACACTGAAATGAAAACAAACAATACTTTATACATATAAGTTCGTAATATCATTAATCACAATCAAAATATACTTAATGACTATTTTATACGCACAATGTACAATAGGCAGCCTTATAGATAACAGCAATTCTCTTACGGTAACCTTTCGTAGAAGCACTCTCATATCTCGATAGCACATAGACAGGTGTAATACCGAAATAAAAACAAAAGATAATCGTATCCGTTCCATTTACTATGAATTCGTCTAGGTATTATTTTAAATTCGCCGACAGACTGTAAAAAAGAAAAAGAAAACTGCAAAACTCGAAACGAATCTTTCGTGAATTTCAAATTTGGAATGTTTTGTTTATGGTTCTTTTTTTCAGCTGGCCATGCGACGCACGGGGCTCAGACGCTTACGGCCTGGACTCGGGGCTGAGCAACTACAGCTTCCCTGACAACTTCATACTGGGGGTGTCCACGGCCGCTTTCCAGATCGAAGGTGCTTGGAATGAAGGAGGTTCGTAATTACTATCTAAGAGATCTATATAAGTAGTCGTTACTTGTATTCCTATAGATACTTAATAAGTATACTTAGTTATCCAAGTATAAATCTTAATAGAACCTATAGGAAGTAGTCGGAAGCACAACTAGCTTATCGTTAAAAAACATGAAATGATCATTATTCCTATATGGTACTGCAATTTATAATAGCTGTGTTATAGAGACCATGTAGAGACTATCAGTGCTAGAGAAATGACCTTCTATTTAAACATAACGTACTTAACTAAGACGAAGGCGAAGCGTCCGTAGTCGAGCGGATCTCAGTGATCGTAACTGATGGGTGACCGATTTCAAATGGTTCTTTTCTGGACGCTTCCGTGCTTCGGACGGCACGTTAAGCCGTGGGTCCCGGTTGCTGCTTCGGCAGTAGTCGTTAAGCTTAGTCAGAGGCCTTCGGGCAGCTTGAAAACATCTGACCGTCGGGTTGCCCACTTACCCGACAACTCTCTCAGTACAAGCTTGCTTGTGTTGGGGTCCACCAACCCGCACTTGGCCAGCGTGGTGGACTAGGCCTAAAACCCTTCCTTCATTGGAAGAAGACCCGTGCCCCAGCAGTGGGGACGTGATGGGTCGATGATGATGATGACTTAACTAAGACTAGTATTTAGCTAGTTAATAATAGATTAGTATTTAGATATCTCTCTCGCATTATTAGGTAAGTCATACAAACACTAGTAATAAAGTACTTATTGTTAATAGTTTGAATATTATTAGAATGAATTAATCATAAATTATTAATATTATACTATGTGATCTTAGTAGCTTATTTTATATTAAGTATTAATCGATAAAACGACCTCTCATCGGAACCGGCCCTCATAGGTGAAGGTTCCATCTTCCAAACAAAAGTTGGCCTTGAACTTCGACAGAAATGACTCAAATGACAGAACTAATTAAAATATATCGGTATTTTTGAGATCGGAAATTGCCTAATCGATCTACTTATTAGCCTGGGAAAATCTCTTAATATGGGAATCTTTGAAAAATACATTAGTACAATGATAATATTTACTGCATTGCATATACCTATTTACGTAAGTCACGTAGTTATGGGTAGGTTCCCAACTTCCCACCTACCTAACTACTAATACAATCTGTAAATTTATGTTCACTAAAAAATATCTCACAATAAACTAATGAATATTTTTTATACAGGGTGTTGCAAAAAAGGTAACCCTGACTCCCCCCCTTTCAGCTTATTATACTTTACTTAGTATAGCCTCTTTTTCAACAACCTGTATTTTTTACTTTTAATGCCTTTATTCCTCTCTTTTTCTTCCTTCTCTATCTCTCTTTAACTAGTCCTTCACCCTCCAACTACCCACATAACACCACACCCCCGCTCCGCAGGCCGCGGCGAGAGCATATGGGACAAGTTCCTGCACGAGCACCCGACCTACACGCCGGACAACTCGTCGGCGGACGTGGCGGCGGACTCGTACCACCGCTTCAAGGATGACGTGCGCATCATACGGGATCTGGGCGTGTCGACTTATAGGCTGTCGATCTCTTGGAGCAGGTGGGTTTGATCATGATGATCTTCTTGGCGTGTCAAACGGTAGTGCTGCTATTTTACTAACACGTCACATAAGCTACTCGTATCGACACAATTTTGTTGATAGATAAGCGATGCTGCACTGCTTACTGAATGGTTTTGATCACTATGGTGAAAGGATTAGCCAGCAGTCTGATCTGAATAGTTGTCAGTCGCGATTGTATAATGTTGAGAGAGGTCTGCTTAATTTTGGAATAAGGCTGATTATGATATGGCGCAATTCATAAGGACCGTTTGTCGTTAGGTACTTTTCCCGTACATACTTCAAGATATCCTATTTATATTAATATTTATCAGCTTCCCGGTAATTTAATAAATAACCTATCATTGATGTATTTTATCTAACTGACCTAGGTCACCAAGTTGGTCAATAGGCATTATTCATTTATACATTTTATATTAATATAATTAAGTACAATTTATATTATAATTTAAATGCAAATGTTAATAATTACCTAAAAAACAACATAAGTCAACATCTAATTCATGTTGCATCATTCAATGCAAGGACAGTTAGTTTTTGATGCACAAGTTTATCTATTCCTTTGCCAAGGCTGTGTTATGTAAGCATACTTAGTTATTAAGATTAATGGGTTAGTAAGTCAGTAAAGAGATTCCATTGACATTGCTCTACGGTTTTGGTAGCAAGGCTGGCCAAGTCTATGACTAACGGAGGTAAATGGAAAATGGTTTCCATCACAGGGCATGGAAGGTGCCTCGCATAGAAAAGATTCCTTAAATAATCTAGGCAAGTTCTAGACCTTCACTCACATGTACTAATTAGGCTTCTTAGCGTCCAAAACAAAGATGGTTTAGTTTATGTCAGCGAGTTAGTGGTAACTGCTAACTCATTATATTATGTAATATAATAATATGTGGGGACATACATGTGTAGAAATACCTACATACGGTTTGAACACGTACTACATATTATCTTCTTTCCTGTGTGACAGAATTACGAGAAAATTCCACATACGAACATCACACCACACCCTCTATTCCCTCTCTACCTAGACTTCACAATAGACCAAACCATCGCATCTCACGCCCTTCTCGCCCTCAGGATACTTCCAAACGGCACTGACAACTACATAAACGCCGAAGGGGTCCAGTACTACCGGAACCTATTCGACGAGCTCGTCAAGTACAACATTACACCAATGGTGACCCTATTTCACTGGGACCTGCCGCAAATGTTCATGGACCTCGGCGGATGGACCAATCCCGAGATGGTGGATTATTTTGAGGACTACGCGAGAGTCGCGTTTAATCTGTTCGGGGATGTCGTGAAGATATGGACGACCATTAATGAGCCGCATCAGCATTGTTATAATGTAAGTGGTTTTGTTTATCTATGGGGATTTTGGTAGGTTGTAGAGCTTTTGTCATAAGTAGGTAAGAATTAAATTATTTTATATTGGCAGGTTTGAAAGCAGTAGTAGGAAGGTAGATGCA
This sequence comes from Plutella xylostella, assembly GCF_932276165.1. Classification (NCBI taxonomy): domain Eukaryota; kingdom Metazoa; phylum Arthropoda; class Insecta; order Lepidoptera; family Plutellidae; genus Plutella; species Plutella xylostella. The sequence continues at coordinate 10,449,172 of NC_063985.1, forward strand.
TTAGACCCACTTCCAAGATTCGATGGTAAATAATAAATCTGTGTCTTGTATCGGGAGTAAAAAAAATATATAGTTCATATACAATATAGAATTTCCACGAAGCAGGAAAGCCAGCAGTGCAGCCTATTTAACACAGTCATAATTTTTTTTCAATATAGGTACGTATTTCAATACGTCTCTTGTATTTTTTGTTACGAAATCGAATCAAATTAGCTCTGGCTGTGAAAACTTATCTACCACACCTGAAGTTTATGACAAGAATACTAATATTTTACTATTAGGTACAATACTCTTAATTTGCACCAAAGACAGAAAAATACAATTAACTTTTAAAAATACATAAATTAATATTGCTCTTTGCAATCTCTACCAGACAACCATTTTAATCAAACATATTTAATAGCTGTAAGAACGTTTATAAAATAAAGAGAGTGTCGTTTTAGATGTAGGTATCTTCATTATAAAATAAAATAAATTATACGAAAACTATTGATAAACATATTGCACACAAAGGTGATAAGTACCTTTTGAATAAAGCTATTACATCCTAACCTAGAGCAAATAGATAACAAACTGTAAAACCTAGAATCTAGGTCCTAGATTATGCACTTTGCTAGGATCATGATTATCAGATCTTATTATTCAACAAAGAAAACTAATTATACACAGACAACATACCTACTTGTATTAGATTATCAAGAAGATAAATATAATATCAATATTAGTAGACACGTCGTATAATTATTTTAAGATAAGACAAGGTCCAATAAACTAAGTCGATGTACTTTTACAGTTCATTCACACAACAGTCCGTTTTACAGGATTGGGTTCTATCGTATAAGTACTACTTATTTTTGAAAATGGTGTATGAATGAATTCCTGTACACAAGACCATATAATTACGGAATCTAGATAGCTGAATAAAAAGTAGTGGATGAACCCTTCCTTTGTATTAGATTTACTGAAACTGAAAATACATGATAATTGAAAAAAATGAAAATGACGATGATACATGAAATTTCTTTCTTGAAATTCGATGATCCTCTTATCTTTATCTTTAATTACACCCTTATTCCAACAGGGCTACGGCACAGATTACTTCGCACCCGCACTAGAATCATACGGGGTGGGCGAATACCTGTGCGACCACTACATACTTCTAGCGCATGCTAGAGTGTACCATCTGTATGATAGGGAGTTCCGACCGAAGTACAAAGGTATGTAAAAAATTTACTAATACATGGTAGGTTCATAGTATGATGAAGAAAGATCTTTAAAACCACACTACGGATTTAGAATAGTAAACAAAGTAAAAAATAAAATATTAAGGAAAAATCCTTATTTTCCTGAAAACTGCTGACTGCTCAAAACTGCTATAACAAAAAAACAAAGTAAGCGGAAAAGGAGTGTCTCAGCTCGGCACCCGCCTTCAGAATATTATAGAATTTTTAAAATTAAGATTCTATAATAAAATGTGAAATTGAAATCATCAGGAAAAATTGGGATCACTCTAGACGCTTTCTGGGCCGATCCCCTCGACCCCACAAAGGAAGAAGACCGAGAGGCAGCTGAAAGATACATGATGATGAATGTAAGTATATACCCACCTTTTATACCATGAAATACTGTGGTAATTTATCAATAGATATTTTATAATTACTACTTCACATTGTGTCAAGCCATTTTCACAATCAAATTGGATCCAATTCTGAAATTGCGAATTAAAATCAGCTGTCACATGCTAAACATGACCTACTCAAAGAAAATGGATAGAAAGGCACCTTAATCACTATTGCCAAGCTTTCCCCTCTGTGGAAGTTGATAGGTATGTCGAGAATATTAGCTGGCAACTACAACGTCACCTATAAAATATCCACCCTGTCATCATCATAGTTAGCTAATAATCATCCACTGCTGGTCATAGGCCAGAAAGAGCGCCACAACACTCGGTTTCGGCCTTCCTCATCCAGCCACTACCGGCTATCCACCCTGTATCTCACCCCACGTTTCGCTGCACAGCTAGCCCGCTACGCGCACCCCATCTACTCGGCGGAGGGCGACTACCCGGCCGTGGTGCGCGCGCGCATCAACACCATCAGCCTGCTGCAGGGCTTCCCGCGCTCGCGCCTGCCGTACTTCACGGCTCAGGAGGTTTGTAGAGGAAATTTAATTAAGACTACCCTTGTACGACCTTTCGTTGCACAAGCTTTGGATTGATTGTACCACTACCTAATGTACCTAATGTAATTTCTTTATTGATGATATCTTCCGCAGGTCACCACTTTACAGACATTTCTAGACCACTTTCAGACCTATAGTGTGACGACCACGGTGTTGTAATCACTTTTAATAAATAAATTCTGATTCTGATTACTAATACGAATACTGGTTACAATTTTCAGTCGCACGCCTTTTGAGGCGTGTGGTCCCATAACTAAATGTATCTCCTCTTTTAAATACGGTTCCTCTTTAGCATTCAACCATCCATGATTGATCAATCGACCATAAAGACTCGGAAAAGGACATTCCCTTCTGTTGTTTTCAACTTGATTACCACTTGCATCAGTTATGGACTTACCTGACTTATTGCTTACCCAGACTAGCGTCACACAGTCGCTGTCACTAGGAGATTCTTACAAGATTTCTAACCCCACAGATAGAGGACCTCCGTGGCTCCTCCGACTTCTTCGGTCTGAACCACTACACCACGTTCCTGATGACCCCGTCCCGCATGGAGAAGGGCTGGCGGGTGCCGTCTAGTGACCACGACACCGGCGTGCGGCTCTCGCAGAACCCGGCCTGGCCGAAACCGGGCGCCGAGTGGTTTTCTGTAAGTGGTTGTGGGTGGCTTTTTAATTTTAAAGAAAGAAAGAAAGAAAGAAACATTTATTTGACACACTGAACAATAAAAAACAGAAACAAAAAGAAAAAGAATACTACAAAAAATTTATATTATTTGGTCGGGTTGTCCTTGAAAATGTATTGCCTTTTGAGAGGATCAGTGCTTAAAGTCTTATTACGTTATACCTACCGAGTAGAGCGGAGAAACAGTACCTATCCTCGGCCAAGCACTCAGTCAATTGCTAGCCGTCCATTGGTAGAGGAACTCAGCTATCGGTCGAGGATACTGTCTCGCCATTCTACTCGGTAGGTAATCAGGGTCTTAGGCAGCTAACAGGTTAATTAGGTTATAACATAGACAGACTCCGAAATCTGAATGAAAGGGTTAAAATAAACGATTCTGATTTATTTACTGATAAAACAAGGTTTGCATTGTTTATCATGCTACTTTAGTAACATCGTGTGTAGGTAAACAATTTTATTCCCCATGCTCTATAATAAGACTAGGGAAGTGAGCGTATCATTCGACTTCTTAGTTCAAATAAAAATAAATGCAGTTGCAATATTGCGCGTAATTTTATGACGATAATTAAGATTTACGATCTCACATTAACAAACAACTAGGTGTTTATCGATTTTATACTACCTAGTTTTCGCACAAAAACTAGCAGTTCCCACTTGTTGAAGGTGAAGGCTGCATAAATTGCATATTTACTTATTTACCATAAATATTTAGTCGTAAAATGTTTATATGATATTGCGGTTTATCTAATTATTATGTTACGTTGTCGATATTTTCCTCTCAATTTCAATATAGGTACTATATGGCGCCTTTTTTCGGATTTGCAGCCTTTGTCTAACCGAATCGGGATAATAATAAAATTTAAATAGAAATACTTACCACAACAATAGCCATTTATACACAGAGGGAGGTCCATTCTGAATAATAGTATGTATCTTAGTGCCTTTTCATTGTTCTTAGGTAACCTAGGCTACGGTTTCATGTACAAATAAGTATAAGCTTTATAATTTTGCCATAAATCTAATTAGCTACAGTTAATTATGTAAAAAATGTAAATGAAGATTTTGCATAATTATATTATTATTAAAATCGTGATGGAATATAGATCAATAATAAATGTTTGATCATGACTACCTACATCCTGAATTCGGAATTAATTTATCCGGAAGTCACGATGCAATTTTATTAGTTAGACGAATCATTTAGTAAACAATTAAATAAATACACGTGGTACCTACCTACCTATGGAGTTTATTGCAGAACAATCCAATCTTGAGTAGGCAAGTGTAAGGGAATTGTTCCTATATACATGTAACTACTGTACATTATGTATGTCTAATAGCGAGTTTGAATATGCAGAAAGTTGCAAAAGTGCATAGCTATGGTTATATAGGTGCCCCTGCAGAGAATATAATAGCCTATAATAACCTCTGAGTATTTCGTCTTACTATGTCACTTTTGTGACAACCTACGACCCATTATGTCGTATAATTACTACGTTCTTGAATAGGTACATCTAATTTTAGAAATGGCACGTGTCTAACAATCGTCTAACAGATGTAACTTTTTATATCTGTTGCATCAGATTAAATTACACGAAATTATACCTAATATTCATAGATATCCCCATGTGTGCATACATGTTTTATTAGTTTAATTACTTTATTATGCTAATAAAATGCCAATCATATTTACCGGGAACTAGACTTGTACAATAAAAACTAAACTAATTATTACGGGCTGTGTGTTTTAGTTTATCTGTAGTAGTGAATCATCAATGTGAATAGAAATACTAAACATATAGACAATACATAATTATAGTCATTTTTATGCCTATATTTTTATTTGTAAGCCTATACTTAACTATTGTTTTTATAAAAATATATATCACTGCAATTGCCTTCACAGGTTTACCCTCCAGGTTTCAGGAAGACAATCAACTGGATAACCCAAAAATACGGGACAAAGGTCCCTATAATAGTGACAGAGAACGGCCTGAGCGACTTCGGGGGAATAAAGGACTACGCCAGAGTGTCGTACTTCAACAAGTATATGTACCAGATGTTGCTGGCGATGTACGAAGATGGCTGCAACGTGCAGGGGTACTTTGCCTGGACGCTCATGGATGACTTCGAATGGAAGGATGGCTATGTGTAAGTATTATTATTATGGGAATTTAAAAAAAGCTTCAGCGAAGTATGCAAACGAAACTAGAACTATTTTCCTTACAATATTATAGACATGTCAATTCGTTTGATCTACAATCGTGTACTTTACGTCTATAGTTTGATAGTTTGTCGACAACTATATATAGGCGCCTAGCGGAAACTATCATGATACTTTTGACAGATAATGTATGCAGATGACAGAAGAAAACCTATACTTTTTTGTTTTCATAAATTGCAAAACCCATACGTGAAGCTTTTATATTAAACGAAAAAAGTTTACGTTTGGGCTTTTAGCTAGGGTGCAGTAGGTATAAATTATTTATGTTTTATCAATGTCATAGCAGTATGATTAACAGCAAATATCCAAGTATCTAAGCTAAGCAAATAACACTTATTTAAACCTTAGCAAGCACTAACTAAATCTGAGTTTTATGTTAATAATCTGTAGGCCTTCAATCATATTTGCAAATTATCTCACTAATTTGTCGTTTTTCTCGCAACTTTGTTAATATTGATGTATGACATGACATTGATTAGTAACTAAACATCGATTCAATGAAAAATGACGTCTGTATTATACTTTATATCCGATACGCAAGATTAATATTGATCTCTAGTAAATAAATAGTCGTTAGGACCTTGCACTGAATACGCAAATTTACATAGCCACTCAATAATCAATGCTGTTTTAAATGAAGAAAAATGTTTCGTTAACTGTTATCTGTTATCCTTGTCACAATAAACTAACAATTAATCAATATTCATTTCATTCAGTAAAGTTTATTAATTGAGCTTTAGGAATGACATCACAGCAACTTAGTAATATTAACTAAGTAGTAATGGTATGTTGTTTAGTAATTATAATTATCGGAGCATTTTTTAATCGATACAATTGAATTATTTTAAAGCAATCGATCAAGATATCTGAGTAGGATCTCATAATAAGTTGTTGTACAATAATCAATGGCTATAACAGCAGAGGTACTTACATATACATGATCGAATCTTAATTGATAAAATCGTATTATTGTCGTGATTCACGATGTTACCAATAGTTATGTAAGTAATTTCAAATCATAGAAATCTATGTAAACAAGATCATTAATAGTATATTGATAAAAAAAAACATGATCTATAAGTTCCACAATTAGTTCGTTTTTAATATAAGTGAAAACCTGTTGGAAATTATTGATTAGTAAATTAATAAGGACCGACAAAGTTTGAGTTTTTTATAAAAAAAAGTCTAGCAAAAGTAATCTAGATTTTTTATCATTTTCTGTTGTAACGGGAAAGTTTTGGCGCAGTTTAAAAGTCTACATTAAGCTTATTTGTATATTTTATCAACCCAAATCCACACAGCTGAACTCACTTCTCACATATTACAACCAGTCCCTACAATTCCAGGTCCAAGTTCGGTATCTACCACGTGGACTTCACCTCCCCGGACAGGACTCGAACCCCCAAGCTGTCTGCTCTCAACTACCGCGAGATCGTCAGGACCAGGCGGATCAACTTCGACTACATTGTGCCACCTAAGACCGCCTCTTCTAACCATATTTAGGAGTGTAGGAAAGTATGATCGGGGGTATAGAAGCCTGACGCTTCTAGGAGTGACTATTTTTTGACAGGGTCAGGTTTCTATGTCCCATACTGTGCATGGGAAACCCGAGTCACGGAGTAATTTGAAATTTTCTGTATGTATATTGTCAAAGCTAAGTAGAAATTTACAGTACAATACGTAGATTTAAGGTAGAGTTTTATTTAAAGTTCCTTCGTGAAACTCAGCGTTGGACAATGGCTTGACGTGGAAAACCGAGGATGGATAGAGTGTTGTGGCGATCCTTGGGATAGTTAGTATGTACAAGAAATTTACAGGGATATACCTACCATAGATTTTGGAATTGATAATGATGAAAATTATGAAGTACCTTGATCAAATAGGTACTATAATATAATATTTATGTATAATCTAAGTCAGTAAAATAGTAAACTTAATTAATAAGTGTTTAGGACCCATAATTATGTTCTTCGATAAGAGATATTTTTTTCAATATCATATAAAAAAGATAATTAATACCTGATATTTTTTCTTTGTTTTGGGAATAAGTTAGCCAGTGATGCTTCATGCTACTTAGCTATATACAGAGTTATTTGACCAATAACACTGTAAAGCGACTCGTGTTGTAACTACCTAAAACTACATTAATAACACGTATGTACATTAAATAATGCCTTTAGATATAGGTACCTACATAAGTAATATAATAGCATTAAACTTTAATAAGTATTATGTATACTACACTCAACGAAAATAAATGCAGTTTAATATTTATATTGTGTTTATTATTCAAATCATTGGGGAAAGAACGCTATTACGCTACATTTAATTAGTATAATTTATTAAGAGTCCTTAAACCTTGACAAAATTATGTGGAAAGTAACGCGGTAACAGCCGCATTCAATCAGAAGGGTTTCCCCATTTATGATTGTTTGGTTTGCTAAATATGAAGGTTATCATAAAGTTCAACTATGTATTTACTGCCGGGTTGACAAAATAGAATGTGGTTTGAAAGTACTATGTACAAGTCAATATGATTGAAAGAAACTAACAACAGGTAAATACCTATAACGTAGGTAGACATAGTTCCAGAGAGGGAAATCAACGCTACAGTAAAATTAGATTGTTATATAAGGAACTTCTCAAAAGACTATATTTCACAGCTGTTTTTTGGATTTTATAAGATGAGTACCTTAAAACTGGTATAGTTGATGGTCCGAATCCGACTGGCACTTTGCTGTTTTTTTTCAAATTTGGTTTCACAAGTACATTATATATGACGCTCAATATGACGGGTTGTACATGTACAAGTACATTCACCTGTTTCCAGGAAGTTTTCAGATAGAATTTCACCCTATGTACCTACGTGTGGGCTGTAAAAAACAATATGAACAATGCGGGTAAGTATATTTTTCTTTACATATTTTGTATCACAGTAAAGATTAATACTCGTAATAGCATTGCATTGTTTATTATTGTTTCCTCGTGACTAGTCGCCCTTGTTAGGCCTAAAACTCAGTAACACTTTGAATATTTGAGTGAAATATTACCAATTGACCAGAGGTGTGGCTAAGCCTTGTATAGCCAAGATTTTGTTTTGATTTGATAAGTGTTAAGTCTAGTCATGCTATTAGTTTATCTGAATTAACTAGGCCAGTTACAGTATTTATCATACTAAAATTTTGTATGCTTGTGTTTTATTAAATTCCTGATAAAGCCTCAAAAGTCAGTATTTTTTTTATAAATATTAATAGATACCTACCTTGTATAAATGATTTACATAATTAATGTAAACTTCCAAATGAAAAAGGGTTTAGGTTGGGTTTAAGGGCCCGTACAGGGTGACGTGCCCCGCCAAATTTGGGTTTTCAATGCTCTTCACACAGCACACGCAGTGACACGCACACATGTAAGTTTGCACAGTGGGTCATAAACTTTTACTCGCCAACTTTATTGACAATTATTTTCAAGTAGTGATTTGAGGGTAAGTATAATTTTTAATTACACTGGTAAGCACCAGGAAAGAGTAGAAATTAATAGGGGTGCCACTTTTCTCCATACTCGGAACCCGATTAGCTTTCTAAACAAATGTAGTATTTACTTACTTGTAGAAAGGTAACTACAGGTATTAAAGTGTAGATACTAAGGGTATACTAAGCCGAAAGGGAATGACTCAACTCAAGGGGTCATTCTGAACAACTTTTGTTCTACGAGTTTTGCAAATTCGCGAAAAAAAATATTCGTTTTCCATGGTAAAAAGTCACGTGTCATCAAAGTTTCTATGAAAAAGGTTTTTTAAAACTCTAAAACTCTTTAGGCACAATCTTTAAACACCTAAGTTTCGTTTGCTCAAATGTATGTTAGTCTATACCTATGTATAATCTTGTTTCTCCTAATGTTATCTTAATAAATAATATATTAAGTATGTAGTAAATCTACAAATTGTGGTATTTTTTCTCATACATCCCGAAAATCACGATATTGAATGATTAAAAAATCGAAAGTTAACGAGCAATACAACATACATTTATAATACACATACAATAATTATTACAAACCCCATGAGATCGAAACCTAAAGATAGGTGCGACGACGAGCAAAGCGAGGAGGAGCGTGTTAGGTGCACATGTTCATCAAAACCAAAGCGGAGCGCAGCGAAGCGGAGCGGAGCGTTTTCCAAACAGCGGAAACAATACAAGGCACCAGTTTGCGCTATAGAGAGACGCTCCGTCAAAGTTAAAGCCAAACAAATATTATTACTTTGTATAAACCTATTATTAGGCTATTCAAGATTTGGCCATACCATTATTAGGCTAAACAAGATAATGCGAAATAACTTTTTACTAATCGAGATTTTTGCCATACGATTTTCGGCGAAACGAGACTTTGACCAAACGTTACTATGCAATACGAGATTAGGCAAATAAATCTTGGGCCAAAAAAGGTAGAACCGAAAAGTGGTCATGAAAATGCACTAGGGTAGACCCTGCTCCTAGAACAGGGCATGAGTTTGTGATTTGTGTGCGAGGATGGAAACTTTGAATATTTTCTTGATTTTTTTATTATTGATGCAATAACATATAGTATTTTTTCTGAGTTACCAACCGAAGTCACCCCGTGACAGGGTGACTAGATAGGTACTTCTGCAAATTACGCCATCTATCGTTGGTTTTTTTAGTAACTACTGTCTATAGAAGAAATTCCGTCATTATCAATTTTACGTTACGAATGAATTTAGTAAACCCAGTAAACCTAACTAATCCAGAGGAAACCTAAAATATCTTTTTGTCTCTCTGAAAAACATACTTAATAGCCCAAAGTCGATGCTTTTAGCTATTAACATCTTTGAAATAAAATTCAGTCACCACCTTGTTACTGCCCTCATCAGATCCTCACGAGACCATTCCTCAACCAGTACCATGAGACTGTGTTTTTGATGAATCCTAACCTAATGTTCCTACGTATTGTCATCACTTAGATCCATTCGCTATATTCCTGCTCCTCATCGGACCTTTACGAGACTGTAATGTCACGCGAGAACATTGCCCACTATCTAATTTAATTAAATGTATTGAATATAGTGTAAGAATTATGCTTCCTCAATTTCAAATCAAATTATGTTGGTGTCATAAAAGTTGAAAAAGTGCAATGACAACCAATGTGCAGTGATTTTGTATCTGTACACGAAAAGATCGCAAGCTGTCAGTGCTGCCTAAACCGACGTGACCCTTCTTTGGAGGCCAGCGGCCTGAGTCAAACGTCGCTTGTGTTTATGATTTTATAACACAGAAAGCCGCCATAGATATTTGTATGAAGATTTGAGGGAAAAAAATTGCCCAAGTTTGTTATTAATTTACACAAAATAGGTGTGTGTTTATTTAAAAACAAGGTATTTATCGCCTAGTCCAAGCATTTATCTTTATAATTTGATAAGAATCATATGAAAATTCTTGATAATTACGACACAGTTGTTACAATACGGGAGTGTGATTTACTGGTTTTCAGAAATTAATTTACAGTTATCCATAAGCATTTACTTAAATTTGAATGATTCAGCACCTAGCTAGACTCTTCGGCTACCTGTGTGATTTTTTTCAAGGCTGTAGAGCATCATTTACTATATAATTCTATGACATTACCAACCCTCGATTCCCTATTGCCGACCCTTAATGTGAATAATAAAGGTTATGACGACCGAATGGCGTAGTGGTTAGTGACCCTGTCTACTGAGCCGATGGTCCCGGGTTCGATTCCCAGCTCCCGATCTGGGGCAGATATTTGTTTAAACACAGATATTTGTTCTCGAGTCTTGGATGTGCCCGTAAAATGGCAATAGGCCCGCCCCCTATTACATTGGGACTAACATAATACTCTGGCAAAAAGTGGGTGCAGCAATACACCTCTGCCTACCCCGCAAGGGAGTACATTAGTACAAGGCGTGAGTGCGTGTTTTTTTTTTTTTCTCTTCTTTTCTTTTCTCAACGTGTCTATGACAAAAGTTAGAGCCGGTCTAACGCTTGTCAAAAGATTAGCTTATAATTATATACTCTTACCGTGAAAACCCTAGATATTATTTTTGGTTATCTCTAGCTTTACCAAAACACGAACCAATTATTAGTTAAACTGTTGAAGTAGAAAGAGTGAGAGCTGTCATGTTATCGCTACATGATAGAGTCTTGGTTAGTGTAGCGCTTTGAAACTTCGTAAGCTATATAATATTGGACTGATTTTATGTGTAATTGTTCTCAACTAAAATTCCTTCCATAGTTGTAGGTCTAGTGAATAATAATGAGACTTTGTATTTTCCACAAATACCTGGGTACTAGAATGGCATTGTTATGTAATGTTATCAAATGAACAGTTTTTCTAACACTTGAGATAACATGGGATCTGGAACATAACACAATATCCGGGCTTATTGCTAAAAACAATCTCTTCCTGGCAACCTCAGGCTAGATTCCTGTCTTCACGACGCCTGCGTGTGAATTAACGCGCACAAAGTATAGTATCAGTTCTCACACCGGGCATATACGAATACTGCTAGGCGCTTATTTTATTTTAGAAATGGAAATACGACATTATTTTATTTATTTATACTTTTATTGCACAATTTACAAAAGTACGTACAATCAGGTGGACTTAAGAGCATTCTCTACCGGTCAACCTGCAGGAGGATCAGGAGCAGAAAGTAGGTAAATTAATACTTAATAAGATTTATTAACCTGGCATTTGCATGCAAGAATTACAAGACACTGAGACTAACAAAAACAAAACCTAAACATAATGTGTACCATAATGATATATTATAAATTGATATAAACCTATACCTAACATTCTAATAATATTATTTTCACGCACATAGTTATACATAAACAGTTTCAGTTTAGTTTAAGTTTATTGTTTTTTTATGTTTTTAAATATGCCCATCTATGTATTTATTTACCTTCACATGTATCTTCACTATTGTAGAACATGTAATGTATATGGTAAAGTGAGTTTGTATATATATTTTCCCTTGTAGAAGGAAATGTGCGCGAGAAATGCAGTTGGAAAACCCACACGCACAGTGTGGTTTACGTAAATGTCACAATTTACCCACCGTGGGCCACATGCTATGACTTGCGGCTACTAAACGTTACCATAAAGTACTGTGCGTAGGTATACATACGTATTATTATAATGGCGCCATCAATGAAAAAATTTACTTACCTTAGGTTTTGCTACAAGTGAGAATTCCTCCGAATTTCCCTTGGATGGAGGATTCTCTATTCTGGGTCAGCTCAGCCAGCGTAGCTCCCGAGTAAACTGGAGTAGCAAGCCTGGGTGTTGCAATAGCTGAGATTAGGACGGAGGACGGGACGGAGGGTTAGTCTAGCTTAAAAAAAACTAACGAATGAGAGATAATACTATCGGTACATGTATTTCAGGAATGTTTCGTAAGGTATGCCCAACGATTGCAAAGCTAAGTTTACTGTTTAAGTTGGTAAGCCTGTAATGTCTGGTGATGTCTTCTGCACGTATCTTACTCCCATGTAGTTACTTAGGTACCGTCTCCACCGGCGAAAGAATCGCGAAGAGTTGACTCTCAGCGATAATATTGCCTTGTAAAGACACCTTCTATGAAATTATATAGAAATAGCTGTTCCCGCGAGCTTCATTTCGCCTTAAAAAGTTTTCCTGTGGGAATTCTGGGATAAAAAGTAGCCTATGTTCTTTCTCAGGGCATTCAAATCCGTTCAGTAGTTTTGGCGTGAAAGAGTAACACACAGACAGACAGACAGACACAGTTACTTTCGCATTTATAATATTAGTTAGGATTAGGATTCGTGGCACGACGATCGTCGCGATTTCCTCGCCTGTGGAGACAGTCCGATAAATATTATGTGCACTATCATAAACAGAAATGATTCTTGGTAATTGATACAGAAAATTAAGCAGAGCACTACTTTTAAACGTACATATTTAGTTAAAGAGTTAATAACTAATGTAAATACCTGCAATAGTTATGTTAAAAAAAACTTTAAAAAGCTATTACTATACCGACATTACGTCAGACGAAGTGGCTAGGAGAATCCCACCCTTTTTACTGCGTCACTAAACCAGTTATAAATGTAAGAGAAATAGGGATTACCCTTGGCTGTAATTAATACTTATATCTACTGACACATAAAGGTAAAAATAGATTAATTGACAGTGTGCTAATTTTGCGGTTTCGTATCTTTACGTGATGTAAGTCGTATTAACATTTTAAACTAAATTCTATCTATACTTATATTAATGATGTTCGTTTAGTACATCCAACAGGGCACTTTGTAGTAAGTAAGTAAGTATACAATATGTTGGTATTCCAATATACTGAAATGTTAAACTTGTGTTATTAAAACATATAATTTAATATACTTAACTATCTCATCTATGTCCCTCCCACCTATGTCCTAGACTAGGTGATAGTAAAAAAAAAACACATATCACATAAATCCAAAAGAGGAAGTCATAATTTTATCAAAAACGACTATTACCTGATATGAAAGTAGCTGCATTAATAAAATTATTACGTAATTTTTCTACATTTCTACTAGATTATACACTATATGGCTTCCTTTCTGTCACTTAAATTTACCTATTAGTAGTACAACACCCTTGTTAGTTTTCCTACTTTCCCGAAAACAACATACCTATATAGGTTCTGAAAAAATAACAACAATAATTTCAAATTACTCTATCAAAAATGCTACGAGAAATCGTAGCAAACAAGGAATTGGCTACGACGACGCTACGCGGGTGCTACGAGCTAGCGGGAGTCGGGAGCTACGAACTAATTACGTAGCCATTTCTCCCTCTCTTCTAATTATCGCCCCAATGCACCAATTTCATTGAAAATACTAGATTATGTAAATAAAGTAAGTAAGACTTCCCTTTGCTTGCTACTCGTACAAACCAATATTATTTTGGCATGAATAAAAATGCATAGTATAGACTAGTCGATAACGACTATATCACTCATCTCGTGAGACAAGAAACGAGAGTTGCCCAATTCCGACGATTACAAAACGTATTTTATCAAGAAGAACAATCAGATACTAGAATTTATCACTCAACCGTATCATGAATAGCCGGCCGTCTTATCATTGTCAAAGGCATATGAAGGAAACAATGCAATAAACGTCCTAGACTAAAGAGGTATTTTGTCAAATTAAAAGATTCTGTTCGGTGTCGAAGATTTTTGCTGCGCAGGCGCACAGGACGGCAGTGCGCGCAAGACTGCCGCGCGCGCACGACGCTTGTTATAACTTCAACGCATTTTTAAAAAAGATCTCGACTATACGGCCTCTAAATATAAAAACTCCTTTCTAAGTAAAGCGATGCCGAGTTCAAGTTAAACTAATTTGTAGAGCTTTGTGATAGTAAAAGTGATATTTTTAATTTATATTTACTTATAGTTATTTAATACAGTGATATTTTAAAATGGCGCGGTGTTTAATTGTAGCTGTTTTATGTTTAAGCGGGTGAGTTTTACAATTTATTTTCAATTATTTACAGTTTAACATAGGAAGGTGTACTTAGCAGTGAGAGACGTTACGTTACAATATGTTACACCTAAGTACATAAGTTGAGGCTTATGTTTGTGTTAAATCAATATAATTATGTACTTGAATTGAATCATCTAGATTTGGTTTGTTTTTGTTCTATGGAATTAAAGTGATTTTTTTATTTTCAAAAGAATAGAATGTGCATTAGTTAGCAAAGCTTACTAATACGGAGAAAGTTTGAAGTCAGTCATTTGCAATTCCAGCCGCGATTAATAGTTGCTTGAAATGATTATCAGATTTGTTTAATCTTGGGTCGACTACAGTCAGTACAGTAGAATAAACTGAAAAAAGGTTCCGTACTTATTATATACCTTGATCTTGTACTCAATTTTATTACAATTGATGTTAAAATGTTAAAATCCGTCAAGAACTTTCGATACATACATATAACATAACACAATAGATAGGTCGATTATACGGATTATACCTCTACCTATGTCCCTGATGAGGCATAACAGAATTTCATCATCATCATCATCCTAAAAGCTTGGTAGGATTTATGAGATACTTTACTGTCAACATGTTCAATCTCATCACCACCAGCACCGAACCAGCAGAGGGTATGCCTTGATTAAAAAATGGCATTCACCGATTTTGTATAAATATCATCACGAAAGGATGAGGAATGGATATTCTCACAAAAACATTTATTTTCATATTAATCGATGCTGATAAGAATCAAAAGAGCATAAGGTATAACAAGGAGAAGGCCTCCTTGGGAGACAACCTTATCCGGAAATTGATGACTACGGGTAGATGATTACGTCGTCAGTTTTTAATTGTGTTATTGTATAAACACATATTTAGCTACCCCATGTAAACCTGACGATTGCAAATGTTTGAATACCTACAGCCAATAAAAAACGGTTCACAACTACAATAACCATGTGCCATGGGTTAACAAACTTCAAACAAAAGTGCGCTACATGCGCTACAAATGAAAATCTATTTAGAATAATGACGCTGTAGTATAGCGATCTCTGAATCATGTGACATGCATGATGGACGTATGTGTTTCCATAATTACACATATTGTTTATAGGTTCAGTGGCCTGTGGATTTGTAACTTTCATTAATACAAAAGGTACACAAAAGAAGCATCAGCGAATAAAATAAGTACCTCCCCCGAATTCAAAGAACGAACTGTCAGTTTACAAAGAGGCTAGTAGGCGCCATCGTGATACTTAAAGCCACTTGTACCTACGTAAAGGAGTAACGTTAAATTTCGTTTCTATGCAAAATAAAACTTTTTTTCGTGGGAATTCCGGGATAAAAAGCCTGTGAGTGAATCTAGGGTGATAGCTTGCATTTAATTAAAGGGTAACAATCATCTATTCCATCCTTCTACACTTATAAACGTTCACGTGTATAATTTTAGCAAGTTCACCTGAATTTATCTGCAAAGTTTAAAATACAATATACCTATTTTATATTATTTACTCTGTACCTAAGAGGTATATAATAATAAGTCCACTTACTTTAATGAGATCGATATTAGAGAGAGTGAGAGTAAAAAAATAAACTCTCAAAAAGCGGACTTATTTATTCTAGGTACCGAAATAATCAATGCTGAATTTTGTTCAAATTGAAGATCAATTGCATTTTATTGTCATTTTGTAACCCATCCACACACTACTTACCCATTTTTCCCGGACGTAACTCTCTGTGCAGCCTTCGCAAGGTTGTAATAAAGACCTTTACAACCTGTTAGTCATACTTCATATTCTTATGTATTGTAGTTTTCAAGGGTCAGCGGGTAAACTGTGTTATACATACTTGCTTACATATTTTATATGGGATCGCCCATGACATTGATCGATTATATTACGTAAAAGTGTAATTATGCACTCCGATTTCTGTACTAAGAATATCAGATAGGTTTGTTTTTTCGTTCTCTGTAAGTAGGTAGGGTAATTGACAGTAAAATTAAAATATATAATAATTATTATTTATATTTACCGCACATTTACCCACTTATAACAAAAAACCAAAAAACGTAGAGTAAAATAAATAAACACACTTAAAAAAATCATTTTCCCTGTCTCTAAGTTAACGAGGATGACTAAAAATAAATCTCTATTTTTTATTTTTTGTCTGGTGATGATTTATATCAACACAAAGATGTAACAAAAAATGAAGCGTCTGTGTTTTTCTTTTTAAAAAGAGATTAATAAATGATTGCCGTTGTAATTATTTATGATCTCTATACTTAGGTATTATATTTTATTTGCTCAGGTCAAACAAGATACCTAGCTTAAGTAACCGGTCCTGTGTATCCTTTGAGAAATTTAGCGGACATTGGCAGATAGCTACTGACAAAAATAGTCACTGTTTAACCCATCATCAATACTTTAGTATGCAAAATTATGCGAAAATCTGTATTTTTACCGATACAAGTTTCTACAACTAGGTTCTTACTGACTAGACTTGCAAAACAAGTAATGCAAGAAATTACTTATTCCGTCATATTGAGGGAAATTGTAGAGGGACTAAATAAAACTAAGAACGAAAAAAAACTGTATTGACTTAGTCTTAGTAAATTTAATTTCTGACTGATTAGTTTCTCTAATTGCTATTTTATAAACCATAGACTTAGTATAATTATGTTATAAACAACGATTGTCATATCCAAAGTCGATTGTGTTAATGTTCCGTTGATTCTTGACAGTCATAGGACCCGCCAGCGTTAGTAAAAAAATATAAGAACGTTTAATATTTATTTGATTCTTTAATGCGCGAATATATTTATAAGTTTTCAACCAGTCAACATGTACTATGTAATAATTTTAGACTTATTTAAGTATGCATGTATTTGAAAATACTGATATTCGAATACTGAAGACATTCATTTCAGTATACATAACGCAATCATTAGGTGTAGTTGGTAAATATAACATTTTATTAACCTACCTGTGACATTGAATGCAGAAAACGACAAGAGCATGATTTGACACAATTACTCTTAACTGCCGGCATGGATGTAGACACACACACACACACATACACTACTTATACATATATACATACATAAATACACAACAACTATGTGAAATACACGAGAATCCCTAAAATTACCTAATATATGTACCTCATATGCATCGATCAGGCAATCATAACTCTACTTGAATGTATTCATAAGTTATATAAGCTACTTAATCGAAATTAAAAACACCCAGAAATTAAAATGAGGATCAATTAGTCCACGTGGAAGTTTTGATAAATTATGTTTCAAACAAATATCTATTCTATTTATAAATAAAAACGCATGAAAAAATTTACACCGTTTTAGAGCTGTCAGTTTTAAATATTTACCTAACTCTTAAGGCAGACCCCTTCTAAGATTAATGGTGCCCAATATTTGAGACTTCGAGCTTAAATTAATCACATCGAACACAAAAAACCATGTTATCATTATCATTGCACCGCGAAGGTTAAATCATGACGCGTTAACTGGTTTTAATATACTTAGATATTACAATCAAACGACCATCAAATAACAGATTATTGACCCATTTAGTGTGCTCATTATATTCTCAAGCAGTTTCGCATCAGGGAATTAGAACATTTGCGACAATTTACGCATAAAATTATCGGGATACAATTGATAAAATTCTGGGTCAAAGTCACATTCTACAGAAGTCTGTTATTAATAGTAATTTCGTTTGAATTAATTCTCAATTTTCTAAATTACTGGAACTCTGCGGTGTGATTAATTGGTAACTACACTTATTAGATTATGATTATATATTAGTAAGATTGATGATTAAAGGGTTAATTAAAATTTCTTACACGATAAACAATGATTAAAACCTGCGAACTTATCTACCATTTTTTCTTTATTGTGTGCTCAAATTATCCAAATACCTACCGTCATTATTGTAAGTAATGAAAAATATGGAGGACAATGGTATTGTGGAGGACGCTTCGTTTTAAATACAAATTAATAAAATATAAGATAAATGACTCTGATCAACTGATTATGCTAAAATAATATATATATATTTTGTATTATAAAGCGTACCTACTATATATTCTGGTCACTTCTTTGTTTCATTAGTTATAGCTCCTGGGATTTTACTGAATTTTTCAGGAAATATCGATGTCTAAGTAGGTAGTCAGCTTTTGAAAGTCCAAGGTAAACGTCCTTTATTTTATGTCTGTTAATCTTTTATAGAGATACTTAGTTATACCTGAGTAATGTACTTTGTAATTAGTACATGCGAGTTAAAATTGAATTAAATTCTTGAAAGGAAGTAAGAATGAGGTGGTATTAGCAAGCCGGTTTACAAGATGTAGATAATACATATTTAATGCGGTACGAAAAAGAATGGACCAATTTTACTTTCACCCAGTGCAGTCCTGCCTTTTTGGAGCTTCTTTGCCAAAGACTAATAAATACGTCAAACGTATAACATCCCACTTTTCGGTCAGTGGTTAAAAGGGCAACGACCTACAACTACAAGAGCCAGCGTTCTATTCACTTGACAATGACACACATGTACAAGGTTGCCGGATAAATGTATTCGAGAGACGTAGAAAAATTCAACGAAAAGATTATTATCTTAAATTAAACACATTTTCCTGCCCTTATACGTAAAGGTAAGCTCAAGAATAATTTGCGGTGTTTTTTTTTCTTTAATGTGATTTTAATACTTTGAAGGTAGGTCCGGTGAGTATGTACGGTACCTACAAGGACCTAAGTCCTTGGTCTGACATAAGAAACCTACTGTTATTAATATAAAAATTTTAATTTATGTCAGCAGAACCGAAAATATAAAAAACAATGAATATTTAAGCATGTAGTTATACTTTGGTTTTATGAAACAGACGAATTGATTTTATTTCGATGCCAAACCAATTTTATAAAATAGACTACCAACCAGATACTTACTACTATTTAAAAAAAAATAAGATTGAACGTTATGTAACTTATCATTCGCGAATGAGTATACAAAATAATAACGGGAGAAAGTTGAACCAATCTCCGCTTTGATATAAAAAAAACAGCATTGAAAATTACAAATCAACCGTTACGGTGTACAAATTACAAAAAAAAACAAAATCCACCTATTCATACTTTGTACTACATTGTAGTTCTATTGAGATAGCATAATAGTCTATTCACGAAGTTAAGCCATCTTACCAATGCATAAATGAGCGAATAAAAACGAAACATATAGTTTGCTAGGGTTTATATTATTTGATGTCAATTAGAAGATAAAATATACTTTTTTTATTTTATTTAATTTTAGAAAAAAGTAGAAAAAAGTACTTTTATAATTTTGTGGTTTAATTGAGGACCTCCTGTATCACTGAGAAATATTAAATATTTCTCATACATATTTTCTAATAATTGATTAGTCCATGTTCCGAAAACCCTGCACATAACACCCCTCCAAATGTTTTTGATGTAACTTAAAGTAAGCAGCGGCCTCGACCTATCTAGATATATAGTACATATTTCAAAACATTATTAATATTAACAACTATATTAGATATTAAATACTTACCTATTTTTTTTTAAGTTTCGACAGTGTCGAGTGTTTGTAAGTTGAACAAATAACATCTCATGATTTTATCTGGATTATGTTGGTACTGTTGTTTTATGATTGCTTATCAATACTTGCAATTCAGAGTTTACGATTTTATATTTAGTTTAAACTTTCTTTATATCAAAGGTACCTACTGTTAATTAAGATGAGTCTAAGCTTAGATGTATTATTTTAAACATGAACAAAAGTTGTTTAGAATGACAAGTTGTGTGACCTCCTACCGGCTTTCTTGACATTCATTAATGGGATCCCTGTATATTTTTACTTAAAAGTCTCTACTTCGGACAATCTCGGATATATCTCCGCTTACCACTGGCGCGTCGTCTCACTACACTTCTACCAATCCATACACATATTAGGTAGATAGCTATTATATAGCCAGAATGCCCAGAATGTTACGGACGTGCTGATTGTCGGTCAGTAGATTGTGAGACCGAGTCTGGTCGCAGACGACCTTGCCTTTTAGTCGCAGCTGATCGCGACAGGTTCTGCCGGTATGTCTCGGCTCTAGCCGTAAATAGTTAAATGGACATAAAGAAAATACGCCTTCTAAATATTGTTATGGACAAAGTAAATTAACAAAAACTATTTAAAAAAAATTCTGAGGTCTGAAAGAATATCTTGACATGAGGTCATATCTTTTGCGCATACTGGTTTATCATAATACTTCCAGTTAGATATATCTGCAGAGCCTCTAGCTTGCAAAAAACGAAGTTTCAGAGCGCTCGCTACTTCACTAACCAGTACTAACCACGACTCTACCACGTTGCATTAAACGAATCGATTACATGATAGTTCTCGTTCGTTGTTATTTTGTTATGCTAGAGTAACCCTCCTGTGTTTCAGAGCCAAGCTAAACTATTTTATCAATGGTTTTGTATGTAGCCATTTAGCTTAATTAAGTCTAAGTTTGTTTAATGCCAGCAGCAGTAGTAGTAGATAAAATAACGAGGTACACCTTGATAGGCAAGTTGACTCGTGTTATTATAAATAAATTGTATACCTTAGGGCTGAATTTTCAATAGCCAGATAAAAGTTATCTGAGGAATAAATCTGATGCTCATTGCAAGAGGCCTATGTCCAGCAGTACAGAAGATTGATCATTATGATACGTTTAATATAACCAGTAAAGATAACGTTCACTAATAATAATAAACCGCTAAACTACATTTTGATGATGATATTAATTAACTTAATACCTACCTGTCTGTCAATCTAAAACGTTTTACATTACAACTACATAGTATAGTAGTATAAATAGTATTTCTAATTAATATTTAATGTTGTCTTCCACCATTGTTTATATCCTAGGCTGATTTCCAATTGCTTACTTGACATTAACAATAATATTTTCTTTATTACAGTTATGCGTTAGCGTGGGACCTGTCGGGAGGGAAGACCACGAACTACACGTTTCCGAAGGACTTCCTGTTCGGGGTCTCCACAGCAGCAGGCCAGATCGAGGGCGCCTGGAACATCGACGGTAACTATCTGCAGTTTCCATATTTTGAGCTATATCGTGCTCTATCTAGCAGCACAGAATCATAACCAGAGCAGTTAGGCTGGTTTTACATTCACGTGGATAGCTCAGAGCTGGCGATTCATGCGGATTGTTCCACACACAAACTATATCGATTATTCGAAAGAAAGATTATTTACTTATTTCTAACACACACAGAAACAACACATACATTTACATATTATTTACACATATACAAAAGTAAGTAAAAAAAGGTAAGCGTCCACTTTTCACCATCATACGCAACGAACGCATCGAATTCAGTATTCCTTGTATAGAAATTCACACAACTGCGTCCACTTCTTCGGCATTGCCGACGTCGTTTCTCCATACATTTATGAAAATCCGTTTGGTCCGATACGTACGACAACGATAGGTGGACGCTTACCTTTCATGTACAAGTCTGCGGATGAGCAGATAACCTTTGGAGTAGGTATTTGTCGCTCATCCAGAGCGGCCCTTGTCATGCATTGACAGACGATGGTTGACTGATGATGATTAGTACAGCAGTAGATACAAAAGACTTAAGTGGACAGAAACGTTCACGCTCCAAACTCATGATCCATGGTCATGGATTTGAATACGATTTTTTATGAGTTGTTACTATTTTAGAATCCACAATGATTATATGATTGTAGTCGCTAAGCAGTGACACTTTTATGGATGTGGGCTATAAAATTTAAGCCCCAATTTGGCATTTTTGCACAAATACTATGTAGATAGAAGCCATAAACATCTTAGTATTTATCTTGAAATCTTTTAATCCTGTCTCTCTAAGCAATTTATCCAACATAATACCTATTTCCCAAACTTCCAGGCAAATCCGAGAGCATATGGGACCACCTGATCCACACGCACCCTGAGTTTGTTAAAGACCATACGAATGCGGACGTGGCGGCCGACTCCTACCGCCTCTATAAACGAGACGCCGAGATGGTCAAGGAACTCGGAGTGGACATCTACCGGTTCTCCATCGCCTGGCCCAGGGTGCTTCCGAGCGGCTTCGCCAATGACATCAACCCTCTCGGCATCCAATATTACAAGAACCTAATCAACGAGCTGGTTAAACACAACGTCACTCCCATGGTCACCATCTACCACTGGGACTTGCCGCAAAAGCTGCAGGACATCGGAGGGTGGACTAACGTCAACATGGTGGACTATTACACGGATTACGCGAAGGTGCTGTTCGACAACTTTGCTGACCAGGTCAAGTACTGGGTGACGTTCAACGAGCCCATGCAGACGTGTCTGGAGGGGTATGGGGGGACGTACCGCGCGCCCGCCCTGAACCGGCACGGCATCGCCGAGTACCTCTGCACTCACAACCTGCTGAAGGCTCATGCTAACGCCTATCATCTGTATGACAAGGAGTACCGGCCCAAGTTTGGAGGTCAGTTTTTCGAACTTTTATCTCCTGCTAAAACTTTTATAAATACTTTGTTCCATTTATGAAGTCCCATATGACACCTGATTTGGATTGTAGTTATGAACTTAAAGGTGAAACATATAGGTAACTGTGAAACAAGTAACCTATAGGTACAATTTTGTAAGCTGATTAGATGCAAAGGTGGTTTTGAGAACAATAATTTTATAGACTTGATGTTTCTGTTTCAGGTAAAATCGGGATGTCCCTGGACTCGAACTGGGCGGAACCTAAAACAAACACAACAAGAGACAAGGATGCCGCCGAATTGTATTTACAAACTCATGTAAGTTTAAATTTTTATATAAGAATTTATGTAATTAAATAAAGCTAGAGGTTAACGAGTTTTTAAAGCCTTTAGAATTGAACATTGAAGAGAACTATTAAGAAATCATTAATATTTAGACAAGTTGTGCCTATGTAATGGAGTTCAAAAGAAAGGTCAAAGTGTGTTAATTCAACTTTAACCTTTGCCAATAAGTACGCATTTAGATACGCATAGTAACTCGCAGGAGTAACGAACTCTATTAGAAGCTAGATCCTTGTAAGTACTCTAGATTTTTTACAGCAAATATTGCAAGTATAAATTTCATGTAGGTACATTGCCGTTATTATTATCAATAACATCTTAAATAAGTAATCTAGTAATTCTGTGGTTGTGATTGTGCATGCAAAATCTAAGCTTGTTAAGATAAACGGATTAAGAACTAACGTAAACATGTGATAATTTGAGTGTTTGTTTTAAATTATCCTGTAAGTTATTGTTATCTATCAAAATAATCTCAAAAGACTAACAATTGTTTACATAGAGCACTCAAATTCATAGAGATCAGACGTTACAAAGCTCACATACATACATAAATTGCGGTCTTATCACTAAAATCGTACATGTACTTGTACTTTTATATTCCTCGACAACAGAGTCCTCAATAACTTCAAATTATGTTAAAATTATATTATATTCGTGTAGCCACTTCGTCCCCTCAGAATAGAATAGAATAGAAACCTCACCTTAATTTCCCAGGTGGGCTGGTACGCGCACCCAGTGTACTCCGCCGAAGGCAACTACCCCCCAGACCTGATCCGCCTCGTGGACGCCAAGAGCGCCGCCCAGAACTACAGCCGCTCCCGACTGCCCAAGTTCACCCCTGAAGAAGTCACCCACATCAGGGGAACCGCAGACTTCTTTGGACTCAACCATTATACCACGTATCTGTTGAGCATGGCTGATGGGGAGGTCGGGGCGATACCGTCGCACGAGAATGATGTTGGAATAGTCAGGGTGCAAGATCCTCAGTGGCCGTCTAAGTCGTCTTCGGCTTGGTTGAAGGTTAGTTAAGTTTTAAATAAAACAAAACTACTTACATTAAAGCTAAGCGTCTACCTATCGGCATCGCTCGTATCGCACCAAACGGATTGTCATAAATTTATGGAGAAACGGCATCGGCAATGCCGATGAAGTGGACGCACTAAATGCGATGCGCCCGTCGCTTACAGTGCCGAAAGATGGACGCTTACCTTAAAGTGATGGTATTCTTTATGGACTTCTAAATGCTGTGCTATTATCCAATGTCTGCTTGATTTAATATACCTATACCGACGTAGACACAACTAAAACTGTCTCAACTCTCTCAACCAGGTGGTCCCATTCGGCTTCCGTCGCCTCCTCCACTGGATCACGAAGACCTACAACGGCGTCCCCATCATCGTCACAGAGAACGGCTACGCCGATTTTGACGGCGTGGAGGATGCGGCTCGAGTGTCGTACTACAGCCACTATCTGAATGCGTTGCTGCACGCGCTGCATGAGGATAAGAGCAGTGTTCATGGGTACTTCGCCTGGAGCCTCATGGACAACTTCGAGTGGGACGACGGCTACGTGTGAGTACTTTTGAGGGAAATAATAATAATAATAATATGTGAGGACATCTCAAACGCGGCAATCCGACCCCAAACTAGGCATAACGCCTGTAATATGGGTATCGAACAGCTGATACACTACACAGATACATACATGTATAAAATAGACACAAATATACAAATTAACATTCAAAGACCCGAGAACACATATCTATCTTTAAACAAATATCTGCCCCGGTCGGAAATCAAACCCGGAATCTTCGGCATAGATGAACTGAATAGTCTGCTGCCTCATGGAGAGAGACCTCTCTCTCTCTCCATTCCTGAAAGTTTTTGTGTGTTCGATGACGAATTCAATCATGGTTCGCAAAAGTAGTTGAGTCAGTTGAGTCCTAAGTTCCTATCCTATCTGAATGGAGTGTGTAATGTTTTTCGCTGTCGTTGTAAAATTGTGTTTATATGATACCTACAGTATTATCAATATATGAGTTCACACCTAAGTAAAGACTTGTGAATAAATAGGAAGTCGTCAATATAAAATACAATAGCTCTTCACAATCGCTATATTTCAGCAACATTGTATGTATGAGTATCTTAAAAATAATGAACTCAATGCCATCTGTTGTGGAAAAACCGAAGCTCATACATTTCCACCGTATATAATGGTTACAGGAATATTCACCTGAAACAAAATTAGTTCCAACATTCACTACAGATGGCGCTGAGAGTTTTGTAAATAAAGCTTTCAGAGATTATCTCTACGTACCTAAGAACTTATCTATACTTTCTTGATAAAATATATTTGGAAATATCGATTTTGTAATCTCATTATGGTTTTCGATAGTATTCTTTATTTATCATGATACTACAAGATTCGATCCGGTGATTATCACATCAATGAGTTTGATATTTATACTCTCTCAGATTGCGAGTGCTAGTCTATTTATACTTACTTTGCGTTCCGTAGACGTTTGATTTCTCTGACGACATCGCATCGGCATCGGTATTGGCAGCACACACTCACCTTCTGTCCCTACACTACACTATACCTAGGTACCTACATACACTCATTCCCGACATATCCAACGAATATCCGATAGGGAACCTTAATTACTTTTCACGTAACTAATATCGTATGCATACATAAAGGTGTAGAAATATCCACAAACAATGTAATGGTATTATCATGACTGGAATATATCAGGAACTTATGCCACTGTAACAAGGGTCAAGCTCCTTTTAATCTTATCACTGTGTGAAATGGGTAAACAAAGCGCTAGGCTCTCATTTACCCCGGTTATAGCCGGGTATTTATAACCTATTCACTTGTAATCCCGTAAGGATACGGCCTAAACTACATTTGATGTAATTTTAACTGGATTACTGCGAACAGCTGGATGTAATTACCAGAGATCGCAATGGAACAGTCTAATGACTGTTAATTAGTTTTGCAGATGTAGCAGAAAAGTCATAGAAACTAGTCAAACTAGCTAAATAGCTTGGCAACGTGGCTGTAAGTTGCTCGAAATATCACACTGTTTAAAACTTAAAGCATGTTTATGGAAAACTAATTATCATATTATTTAAAACATTATGGACACACACTCAAAATTATGTAGAGAACATCGCAGTTGTTAGACAAGTCTTTCAGTTAACTAAAAAAAAGAACTATTATAACCTAGACAACCTAACGTATAGAATATTCTAATTATTTCTGACGCTAAGCATTCATTACCAGGGACCACACTCATTGACTTGAAGGTTATAAGAGTACATTTCAGTAATATGAGATGAACAATAAAGTTCGTTTCGACATGGTTTCTGAATTCCTTAACTATCTACCCACTGAAACAATTTTAATAAAGTGTGAAATTTCTCTTCATCATTCTTCAATGCAAATGGAAATATATATGTACATATGAGCCTGAAATTCTCCATTTACAAGTAAATCACTAGCGCTGGAAATAGGTATGAATGATTAGGGCTCTGTTTTGATTTTCCTACTTCAGTAATAAAATTGAGAATTGAGATACTCTATATTCAAACTTCAATTCTAAATTAATTTCCTGATAATATAAATTCTTTAACTTCATTTCCTCCTGCCTTGCAAACTAAACTCAACAGCCAAACGAAAATAAAACACTCTAATAGTCAAACTCTTTAGCTTTAATTGAACTCGTCATGTTAAGATTTAAATGCATTTGCAGGTCCCGCTTCGGTCTGTACCTCGTGGACTTCAATAGCCCGAACAAGACGCGCACGGCGAAGCAGTCGGCGCGGCTCTACTCCGGCGTGGTCCGGAGCCGCGGCCTGCCCCCGGGGTACGACCCCCAGGACTTCAAGGCCTTCTCCTCCGCCTCCCTCCTCGCCCCCTCCCTGCTGCCGCTCACGGCCGTCATCAAGCTCCTCATGTGACCGGAGCATAAATACTTCTCTTGTATATAAAACTATACGTATGTAAAACTATCCATTAAATTAAGTATCAGTATGATTTAAGTTTCATTTGATCCCTAATGTAAGAGTAGCGTCTCAGCACTGCAATTTTGTATCACAACCTAAATACTTGGGGCGGTTAGAACTCGACGGTCATGAGTTTCTTGGCGTTGTCGCGCGCGACGTCGCGGCGCAGCTGCGCCTGGATGGACGCGAAGGACTTGCCCTTGGTCTCCGGCAGCATGGCCAGCATGAAGAACAGCCCGCAGAACGAGAACAGGGAGAAGCCCCAGAACACGATCTGGATGCTCCACATGTCCGATACCACCTGGAAAAGGATAGTGTTGGATTAGATTGTGTGAAGGTAAAGATTTTGAGTTGCTAAAGGCGTGAATAGGAAACACAGCATATAGGTTCTTGTTAATAAATCCAATTCGAAATTAGCAATCTATTTGAAATACAATATGTAGTGTAGGTAGTAGGTAAAAGCTACTAGTTAGTTGGAAAACTAAACATATTATTTAATAAATTAAGAAGGAAATATGTGTAGCATGATATTTACCTGGAATAGTTTCTGCACTGTGAACATGGCTATGCCGGTGTAGATGTGCGCGACGCACGACGCGTACAGCTTCACGTTGGTCGGGAACATCTCTCCAATGATCACGTACGGAACCGTCGATAGGCCGATAGCATAGCACACGATATATACCAGCATCGCCACAAGCGGGATCCAGTGTAGCTTTTCAATCACTGAAGGATTTGAGTTCGCGAAGTAGAAGTATGTGCCCAGTGTTCCGTTCATAAGACCGACGCCAAGCGCTGATAGTAGTAGTAGCGGCTTCCTGCCCACTCGGTCCACCAGGATCACCGACACGATGCACGTGGCGACCTGCACACACCCCACTATCATGGACTCCTCGTAAGACTTCAGCGCGCCAGCAGTACTTTCAAATATCGTTTGAGTATACGCAACCACCGCTGCACTGCCGCACAACTGCTGTATCGTGAAGATCCCCAGACTGATAAACATAGCTTTTCTATTCGTTGCCTCTGTCAGCAGGTCGCTCCAAGTCCCTCGGTTCTTCATGTCCTCTTGTACATTTATCTCTATGTTCTTTAATTCCAGTCTTATATCACCAGAGCGGAGTGCTCTTAGAGAACGCTCCGCTCTCTCACTGCGCTCAAATTTCAGGTAGTAGTAAGGCGACTCTGGCAAGAATAAGAAGCTAATGACGAAGGTAACGGGTAGGATTAAGTTGATCCCGGCTAGAGTCTTCATAGACACGAATGGTCCGATGCAGTACTGGGCAAGAATTCCGACCTGAAATGAGAAATTATACCTTGTGAGACATCGCGATAGTCAGTGTCGGTGAGAGCGGTGAGTTAAGTGAGTGAGTGGGCTCAATCTAATAATGGCAGGAAGAGTTATTAAGGTTATTAATGAGGTCCGAAGAGGTCGTTAAGACAGGGATGTTGAAACAACCGCACGATGACCTTAGATTCTCAGACAACCCTCGTAAAGGTAATTAATATTACATCTAGTAAAATTTATGAGCTAATAAAATAATTGATGCTGTATATTCATGTCTTCGTAAAGAAATTTTATTCTAATAGGATTTGCTGATTAGTTTTTTTTCCGAATCTACATATTCAAGAGCTATGTAAGTAGTTCTAGAATTATGCATTCAGCATAATTTGGTACGCCTTGTTTAGTGATCACTACACGTGCCTGGCGACTAGCGACTGTAAAACATATTGCTTTTAGAACCTAGTTCTAGTTACTCATGAATAAAACATTGAGACAAAATTTAGACGTCACGATAACATGTCTATCTGTCTATCAAGGCGAGCTGATTTCACCTCTAAACTGTAATAATAATAATGTCCTCCTAGCCGAATTTCGACTACGGCGGCCAATCTCAATTGAGATCAGCCATGTACGCAGGAGTAGATTATAGTGCCCAAGTGTGTGCGCAGTACACAGGGGCACTCTCTGTTCCATCACTCTCATAGCCCAATGGGACGGATTGACCGACACGACTGGAGAGAGCTAGGCGCAGGACCGACTGCTTTACATGCCCATCCGACAGCATGGATCGTTTCACTGTTTCGGACATCAGGTGATCAGCCTTCTATGTCCTAACCAAACTTAGAACCACAATTTAGAAACACAAATTGATGGTCCCACCCGGGAATCGAACCCGGGACCTCTGGGTCATGAAGCGAAGCTTCTACCACTAGACCACAGAGGCAGTCAAACTGTAATACCTATGTGGTGTTAAGCCACTCAAGCGATATACACGATAACATTATATTGCCTGACTGTAGCAACAGCAACTTACTTTGTTCATTAGAGTGATGAGTGTGGAGAGGGCGCCGCGGACTTCATTCGTGGCGATCTCGCCGGTGTACATGGGGGCCACGGTGTACACGATGCCGTAGCCGAGCCCGGAGAACATGCGAGCCACGTACAGCACGGGCACGGAACTGGCCACCATCACGAGGATCCAGCCGATGATGAAGGGAACGGCGCCGAGCAGCAGCGTCGTCTTGCGGCCGAGGCGGTCGGCGGCGTAGGCGGCGGGCACGGGGGTCAGCGCGGAGCACAGGATCATGATGGACACGATCCAGGAGC
Source organism: Plutella xylostella (assembly GCF_932276165.1). Classification (NCBI taxonomy): domain Eukaryota; kingdom Metazoa; phylum Arthropoda; class Insecta; order Lepidoptera; family Plutellidae; genus Plutella; species Plutella xylostella. Next base: position 10,479,279 of record NC_063985.1, read on the forward strand.
CCTCGTCCTTGCTGGTGGGGATGGAGCTGGCGGGGGACTGCAGGTACGACAGCGTGGGCGACGGCCAGCCGAAGCAGGTGCCGGCAGTTGCCGTGATGAGGGTGGCTGGAAACGAAGAAAGAATGCTGTTGTAGTTAGTTCATTTCCTCAATGATAAGAGGAGGTGATAGCATTTCATTGACGTAAATATTGAACGGTTATTGGATAACCTCCTTTATAAAAAGGTACAGTATATCTATGTGTTATCAGTCCGTGCCTAGTTGTAACGTTACAAACATTATCATTTTCATAATCTATTTTCTGCTGTTGTATGATAAATGTTATTTCTAAGTGCAATGCACTGTTTACTTGTTTTCGTTTACATTAGAAGAGTGAAACGTTCCCCAAGCAACATTTGTTCTGATAAAGTCGGTTAATTTCCACAAATAAATGAGGCATTCAGGTGTCCCGGTGGAAAAATCCAGTGACATGGATACGCACAGAGGCTGTCTCGAATAACTGGAAAGTTTTTTTTATAGAGGACTGTTATCAAGGTATTTTGATTATGGGATCATTAAAATTGACAGCAGTTTAAGTCGATAATAAAGTAAACAAAGATAAAATTAAGGTTTTCCGGTGTAATCAGCAATCTGAAAGTCAGCACTAAAAGAGCCTCGATGTAATTATGATTTGCCTACTGTTCGACCTTGTTACGATTTTGTTTGTGATTATGTATGTCATGTACATTATATGTTTTACGTAGGTATTTGGTTGTACATTGAACGTATGTTTATTAATTGCGTCGTAAGTCTCCGTTTGTACATTGATACGATCATAATAAATTAATTGAAGATGTTTAAAGTGGCGTCCGACAGACAATTAGCCCTATTTATAAAATAAATTGCTCACTATATTTATAAACTACAATTATTATTATCGAATGACTAATTTTGGTGTAAGTAGATACCATCTTTCAAATGAACTTAATAATTATGTGGTAATATAATAATTATGTTTGTAACCTGCAGATAATACCAGCTGTAAACATGCAAGCATCTTTTCAAATGCAAAAAAAACTATTTTATGTATTAAAACCGAAGTATCTAAAACTAAAAGAGTTCTAAGAAACAGATAAACCAATGTTTACTATTCGAGTGATGCAGGAAAATTTTGTGACAAGTATTCACCCTGACCTCTGTCAGCGTTGATCACTTTGTTACAAACATCCAGCAAGACATACTTATCAGTAAATTAAACACTATTTTATTCTAGGTAAAGAGAATGAAGATAAGTATAGTACCTAATGAAAATAACAAAAAATTAGTACGATTGGTACTAAAGTGCGATGGTATTAAATTTATTTAAGCTTCAGTTAGAACTTAAAGATTGCGCATTGTTTAATTTGAATATGTTAGAACTTGGGACTGGAAAATGTATCTCTCTTTTTCTACACAAATTAATTCGTCGTATTATGTACTGTCTCATTTTTACTATATTCGTAGTTTTTTTTAAATATTAGTAGGTACCACTTATTCACCATGCACTAAGTACATATATTGATGAAAGGGCATAACGATGATGTCAAATAGTTATGCGCAGGCGCTTGGCACGCGGGGCATTTCTGTTCCGTGAGATCCACGACACACCTGTCTTGTTGAGTGACAAGATCATTGTGTACCGACAGCACAACAAATAGAATCACTGTCATAAGTCATAGCATCATAGCTCATAGCATCGCGTAGAGATTAATGGAGAAATATTCATAAAATTATAATTAAACTACCAGTGGACATAAAAGTAGTTGAGTTTTCGACAAATAAGCTATGACCTGTCTTAAAAGTATGAGTAAAGCTTAGAATAGTACTGTACTGTACTGTAAAACTGCGAAATAAGTTTTAGGAGTCGCAAACTGAAAAACACTTAGAAAACATTTACCAGAATTCCCGTCCACGTCACATTGTGTGTTTGAGAAAAGATGACTGACTGAAAATTATGTGTATGTATAGTGTCGCTGTATTGAGGAATCTTCATGTATCTCATATACAAAATGCTTTACAAAGTTCTCTGTCACCGTTTCTAGTCAAGTGAGAGTATTGACGACCACGGTAATGTTTCCACACTCACACAGATGTCGCTAGTAGGAAGCAGGTGTCAATGATAGAATGCAGTTTACATTGGCGAGTTCTCTCTAGCTTGTTTTCTTTATAAGGAATTTCTCTGATACCTATGTATTCTGTATTCGTAGTAAATCTTGACTCACGGAACATTCGCAGTCGAACACGATGCAACTGGAAGGCAATTAGTTCCAGTAGTGAATCAGCTTCAGTAGGGGGGCTTGTCGCTCACGTCCGTAGGTACAAACCCTAGTTACCCTACACGTGTCCCCTGGGTGGTGCTAACGAGTGACAACGCCGAATGTCGGGCGGCGGTAAATCGACCCGACCTCCTCTCCTAGCAGAGGCGGCGATCTCCCGCCGTAAAAAAGGAGAATCACCAACACGCCTGCCAAGCGCGGTGATTATGGCAAATAAACCTCCTGATGGAAAAAACAAAGCCCCGGCCCCCAGTCCCCGGCAGCCCCGCTATCCCGGACTCCGGTAGCGGTCACGGTAACGGCGGGGCAGGGGGTGCGAAGAATCTCCGGCAGAGAGTCGGCTACCAGCCCAACCGACCCTTGCACCTGGCAACATATAACGCACGGACACTGAGGGAAGACGTGAAGATAGAGGAGCTGGAAGAGGAAATCAGCAAGCTAAAATGGGACATTATAGGGTTATCCGAAGTCCGACGAGAGGGAGAGGATACGGAAATTCTCCAGTCCGGAAACTTGCTGTACCACCGGGAGGGCGACCAACTGTCCCAAGGGGGTGTCGGGTTCATCGTCAACAAGTCCCTCGTCAACAACATCGTTGAAATCGGAAGTGTGTCGGCACGGGTTGCGTACCTCATCCTGAGAATATCTAAACGATACTCAATGAAGGTCATACAGGTTTACGCACCCACATCTAAGCACACCGATGATGAGGTCGAACTTGCGTATGAAGACGTATCGTCTGCCCTGCGTAAGCTCACTACTCATTTCACGGTGGTGATGGGAGACTTTAACGCGAAACTCGGAAAACAAGAAGGCGGCGAGACGAAAGTGGGGTCACATGGATTTGGAGTCCGGAACCATCGTGGGCAAATGCTGGCTGACTTCTTGGAGAAGGAGGGCCTCTATATGATGAACTCCTTCTACAAGAAGAAGCCACAAAGGAAGTGGACGTGGATTAGCCCCGATGGGAAGACTAAAAACGAGATCGACTTCATATTGACGGATAAGAAGCACATATTCAATGATGTCTCAGTGATCAGTAGGGTTAAGACCGGCAGCGATCACCGACTCGTAAGAGGCACTTTGAATATAAACTGCAAAATAGAACGCTCCCGTCTAATGAAGTCCACGCTCCGCCCTACTCCTGCTCAAATCCAGGATCCCGAAAGCTTTCAGTCTGAGCTTTGCGACCGCCTGATATGTTTAGAGAATTGCGTTACAGTTGACGATTTAAATAATAGGTTTGTGGAAACTGTCCGAGAGGTAGGATCGAAATATTTTTCGTCCCGAACCAACCGAGGACCTCAAAAACTCTCAGATGGGACTCTGAGTCTCATAAGAGAACGGAGAGAAATGAGGTTGCAGTCTTCAGTTGATATGGTCGAATACAGACGTCTAAACAGACAGATCGCCAAAGCAAGACGTTGCGATATGAGACGCTACAATTGCAAGCGCATTCAAGACGCAATAGAGCAAAACAAGGGCTCCAAAGTCTTTGCTAGAGATCGACCTGTTCGGCAGACTCTGTTGACCCAACTGAAGACCGACACTGGCAACACCGTTTCATCAGTGCCCGAAATTCTGGGAGAAATTGAGAGATTCTACGGACAGTTATACACCACAACACAAAACCCTATTACCAGCGGTGCTCACGACAGCCGAGCGCCACTCACCCGACACTATACCGAAGATATTCCGGACGTCAGTCTAGACGAGATTAGTATAGCTCTCAAACAGCTAAAAAACAACAAAGCTCCGGGAGATGATGGAATAACGACAGAACTTCTGAAAGCCGGCGGTAGACCGATTTTAATAGCACTTCGGAGGCTGTTTAATTCCGTCATACTCGAAGGCACAAGCCCGGAGGCATGGAGCAGAAGTGTAGTGACTTTGTTCTTCAAGAAAGGCAACAAAGCCCTATTGAAGAATTATAGACCCATTGCACTTCTGAGCCATGTGTACAAGCTGTTTTCGAGAGTTATTACGAATCGTCTCGAGCAAAGACTCGACGACTTCCAGCCACCCGAACAAGCCGGGTTCCGAAAAGGCTATAGTACCATAGATCATATACACACGCTTCGGCAGGTTATACAGAAGACCGAGGAGTATAATCTACCTTTATGTCTAGCGTTTGTGGACTATGAGAAAGCCTTTGATTCTATTGAGCTCTGGGCGATGCTTCAATCCCTTCAGCGGTGCCATATAGACTATCGCTATATCGAGGTGTTGAGATGTATGTACAATGCTGCCACAATGTCAGTTCGATTACACGAACATAGCACAAAACCGATCCAGTTGCAAAGGGGCGTGAGACAGGGAGATGTTATTTCTCCGAAACTGTTCACCTGTGCACTGGAAGATGTTTTTAAGCTTGTAGAGTGGAAAAGACTGGGCATTAACGTCAATGGCGAATATATCTCTCATCTACGATTTGCTGATGACATAGTTATTATGGCGGAAACGCTGGAGGAGTTAGGCGAAATGCTCACAGACCTCAATGATGCCTCTAAACAAGTTGGGCTGAAAATGAACATGGACAAGACAAAGGTCATGTCGAACGAACATGTTTCATCATCGCCCGTAACTGTAGGAGGTGTCACCATCGAAGTTGTCGATCAGTATCCCTACCTAGGACAAGTGATCCGATTAGGTAAATCCAACTTCGATAAAGAGGTAGCTCGTAGAATCCAACTCGGATGGGCAGCGTTCGGGAAATTACGACACATCTTCACTGAAAACATACCTCAGTGTCTGAAAACAAACGTTTTCAATCAGTGCGTGTTGCCAGTGATGACTTACGGAGCCGAGACGTGGTGCTTCACCAAAGGGCTTATCCACAAGCTCAGAGTTGCTCAACGTGCTATGGAAAGGGCTATGTTAGGCGTGTCCCTGCGAGATAGGATTCGTAATGAAGAAATCCGCAGGAGAACTAAAGTTACCGACATAGCCAAAAGGATTAGCACGCTGAAGTGGCAATGGGCTGGCCACGTAGCCCGCAGAGCCGACGACCGCTGGAGTAGAAAGGTTCTGGAGTGGAGACCCCGTGTCGGCAAACGGCGTGTCGGTCGCCCCCCCAACCCGTTGGTCTGATGATCTGCGGAAGGTAGCGGGAAGCCGCTGGATGCAGATGGCGGGTGACCGTTTGGGGTGGCGATCGTTAGGAGAGGCCTATGTCCAACAGTGGACTACAGAAGGCTGAGAGAGAGAGAGTGAATCAGCAATTTAAGATTTACGAGATAAGTTGAAATCCGACTTCGACTTAGCATTTGCTATTGGTACAGAGGAAAATACTTAACTTACAAACACTTCGATCGTAAGAAGAGCTGTGCAAATTCCAAAGATATCCGCTCAAGATTGCTCATTGCTGCAATATTTTTTAAAGACTATTTTCATGAGTTTTAAGTTTTATTATAGTTTGGAATATTGACGTACAGGATTCGTATTTAATTATTTCTATAGGGCTCTTGTAAACTGTGTACTAGGACATGCATTACTTGTGCCAAGTGCTGTTGGCAGGAGCCGACGAATTGCAAGTCAGATGTTTTAAAAATAGCAGCTTTAGTTTACGAAAGTAAAAAAACTTTTATAAATAAACGTATACATGTAAATCGTTTAGGGATTGTTAATTATTCAAAATACTACGCAGTTTGAAAACTTCCTTTCCGGGTTTCACGATGAAGATACGATAACATTCGTCCGAAGGTCCGAACATAAAATAACATTAAGTTTAATAAAAAAATGGTACTTAAGCATAATATTATTATGAATACTATGATGTAATAAATACATTTTTAAATAACCTACCCAGTATCATATTCATTGAATATTATTTAGCCTAGTCTAATTTCAACAATTTGCCAGCGAAGCTGAAACCTATTAGGTATTACCTATTTGTTTTCGTTAATTCGAGTTTGTGGCTGATATTTTATGGTCAGAATGAAATTATAAGCCTTTTGTGGTTAATTGAGGCGACATGTTGATTCACTGGCTACTCTTACTAAACCATTGTACTTATTAGGAGGTACTTACTTACAATCTTATTCCGTTATCACTTTCCATTCTAGTCCTTAAACCTTCTACAAGATTTGAGTAAAAGTATGTTAAAATTCGTATCTGACTTAATTTCGTTTATCTCTAATAACTAATTTAATAACTGGTGCGCGGTGAATTTATCAATGAAAGCATGTCTTTGTTAATAACTGAATAATATTCAGCGGCAAACTGCTTTAGATGCTTCAGGAATCCCGCTCTTTTCTTATTTCTTAATTTTATCATACAACAAACAAACCCTATGTAAAAAGAGACAAATAAGGAAAAAGCTGATAATTAATTATGATTATGTTATAAACTGTGTAATAGGTTATTTATATTTTACATTCGTGTGTGGTATAATATCGTAATTTATCCAAATGTAGAGTAAACGATTCTCGTGCCAAACAAAACAAATTTTACTGCCGAAAGCGTTTTAGGACGCCAAAACCAACCTGGAAGCCATTTCTCATTGCAATATCTCGGTATACATTTGCAATGACAAATTAAAACATTTGTACCCAATTCTATTTTCAGTGCGCCTTGGTTCACTAAAATCATCATCATCTTATTTCCTTGCATCCATGTCGTGGTTATAGCTATGCTACTCTGCTATCTACTCAGTAAAGAGTTCCTGGGAATGTGTGTGTGTGTGTGTGTGTGTGTGTGTTTTGTAAGTAATTAAAGAAGTAACTCTTTGCATGTGTGTGTGACCCGCAGACATTTGCACGAGGTCGGAAAATGTGTGACACTCCCAGAAAATACTGACGCCATGCCACCATGCGAGCAAATACTCATAAGTTAAGCCTTATGGTAACAGAATTACAGGCTATTTTCGTACAGAAAGAGCAGACCAAAGACAATAAAGTCATTAATTACATATTGTACTGAGTTTAATTTATTTATTTATTTATTTATTTATTCATCATCACACTACATAGCATTACAGTTATAAAGAAAAACCTTAGCGCTACATAGAGGCACAATAATAATAATACTTATTTAGTTATATAATAATAATTTATCCATCAGACTATTCAGACTCACAAAATTTCAGACATGCCTTTTTTAACTTTGGCCAACCATCCGCAAACACATCAACTTGTGGTGCCGAATCTATTATGGCATTCACCATCGTAGTGGCCCGAATTAGAGGCGATTGTTGCCGCGCCACCGAGCGCGCTGCACCCACCGCCAGCAGCCTGTGAGATCTGGCTCGCAGATACTTGTTAGGGGCAAACAGGCAGCAAACCTCACCAACCATATGAGGACATTCCGTCTCTCCTCGCAGGGTCCTACATGCCATTATCGCTAGGTTTAGATCCCGTCGAACTTCCAACGAGTTGAACCCCAGCATTCCCAGCAAGAAGCTAGTTGGATAGAGGTAAGGATAGTATCCATATTTTTTCTTATATAGAAAGCGAAGGAATGCTTTTTGGACCTTTTCTAGCATGAGGGTATATGTGGACTCGTGAGGAGACCAAACAACAGAGCTGGACTCAACTTTGCTTCGCACCAGAGCACTGTATAGAAGCTGGATGACGCATGTTTGACTAAAATCTTTCGCATTCCTTATAACAAAACCCAGTCTTCTAAAACAGTTGGCTGTAAGAGCTTTAAAGTGGTCATGAAATGTCAGCTTTGTGTCAAATGTAACTCCAAGATCTGTAATGGTGTACACGCGAAGAATAACATCCATACCAAGCCTATAATCCGCCTCGAACGGGTTCTTCGCTCGGGTGTAGGACATAACTGCGCACTTGCTGGTGTTAAAGAGTAGTTTGTTGTCCAGCGACCACTGGTGAACTGCATCAAGGTCCTGTTGCAACAGAGCACTATCAGCCTCCCCACGCACACGCATGGAGAGCTTCAGATCATCGGCGTAGAGTAGGCACGTTGAGTTGTGCAGTTGTGATTCTAAGTCATTTATCATTAGAATGAAGAAAAGTGGTCCCAGAATTGAACCTTGGCTGACGCCGGAGCGAGTATGATAGGGCTCAGAGACATAGCATCCATGGCGCACAAACTGTTGCCGGTCGCGAAGATAGTCCGAGCAGAGTCTGAGAAGTTTAGGAGAGAAACCTATCGCACATAACTTCCCAAGAAGTATATCGTTATCGACTCGGTCGAATGCTTTTTTAAAATCAAGGTAGGCGACATCCACTTGTCCACCTCCCTCCATGTCCCGCGACACGATATCCACCAACGTAAGCAAGTTAGTCTCTACGGATCTCTTTTGACGGAAACCATGCTGGGCGTCAGACAGAAATGGTGCAACCTGCCGATAGATACGCTTGTGCAGTATAGACTCAAATATTTTTGCGGTCGCACAAAGGATAGCGATCGGTCTGTACTGATCCACACTTGACGTGTCATTGGTTTTGGGGATTGGAGAGACTCTGGAGAGTTTCCATCGTTTGGGGTAACTGCCAGTATGTAGAGACAGATTGAAAATATAATAAAGTGGCTCAATGAATGAACTACTGCAAGCTTTTAAAATGTACGGAGGAAGATTGTCTGGCCCTATTGCACTACGAGGCTTTAACTGGTGTAATGCTCTTGCAATATCCTCTTTCGATATTTGACCTACATGTATTAAGCTGGCAGTCTTATCTGTGCATGAGCGATTTACAGTATCAGCGTCAAGTGAGGGGGTGCTTTCTAAAAATACACTAGCAAAAAAGTCTGCAAATGCGTCTGCAGAGCCTTTGCCAGTGCACTCAATACCCTTATAGGACACAGTAGTCTCAAAACCTCCTTTGGACCTTAGCTCTGACATGTGTTTCCAAAAAGCGCGGGGATTCGACCTTAGATGGTTCTCGATCGAATAGGTATGAGCTGTATACGCTTTGGACAGTTTATGCTTAACATTCTTACGCAGTTCACTGTACGCCGTATATATGGTTGGATTTTTGCTGGCTTTCCATTTCCTGTGGAGGTTTGCTTTGAGGTTCATATTCTTAATTAAATCACCAGAAAACCATACAGGATAAGACCGAGATAATGTTTTAGGCCTGTTCTTTCTGGGAACTGACTTATTGAAAATATCATATACAATGCTATAAAAAGACTCAACGGCCAAGTCGGCATTATTATGAACCAGTACCTGTGACCAATCGGCGTTGGATAGCAGATCGTACATCAAGGCAAAGTTAGCTTTTTTAAAATTCCAGTCCAAACCTGTATCAACGTTGCTGGGATTCAATAACTGAGCCTGCTGAATTTCTTGCAGTGGTACTGTGATATGAAGCGGTGGGTGGTAGCGGTCGGCGCGCGGCACCAGCCCTCCGCAGTCGGCGGGGCGCACACAGGTTGACTTGAACCTCTCCGGCACCAACACGACATCAAGCTTTCCACCAAAATCATTTAGCACATCATTCATCTCAGACATACCACAAACACTTAAAAAATATGCGTAGTAATTATTAACAGTAATAGAGGCACTATTTAAATTAAGATCTCCAATGAGGACCTTCAAACCTTTAAGGGAATTTATCTTATTTTCTACACAATGAAACCAGTTCATGTAAACTTCATCTTTGGCTCGTGGATCAATGTACACTACACACACATAAACCAAATGTCCATGTAAAATAAAAGAAGCCCATAGATCTTCACCTTTTTCGGTTTCTAGATCGGAACGCCGTCGTAAAGTTATTCCGGGGCGCGCCGCTAGCAGGACTCCGCCACACGCAGTTGGGCGATCGCGCCGCAGTATGCTCCAGCCACCTGCAGTTACTTCAGCGTCATCTATGTCTTGATCGAGAAAACTTTCAGTGATGCAGATTAGGTCATGGTCTAAAACTAATAAGTTTTGTCGTAACCACTTTAGCTTAGTTCTGAGGCCTCTTACATTTTGGTAAATGATATCAATGCAGCGTGCGTTATGTGAGCTGTTTGAAGAGTTATGTTGGAGGCTTGGCAACCGAGGCTTTTCGAAAGGGAACCCAGGGTTTTACCCTCGCATTATCAGGCCAGATGTCCACCGAGAAGCACTTATCATAGTAAATGTCTGGAACTCCGATTTTGTAGGATTTATAATCGCCTTTTGGTTTAAGTTCTTCGACCGTGCAGGTTCCGTTGGGGCATAAACTACGTAAATAGTCCCTGATCTCGTCTAAACCGGATTCCATGTTCCAAAGATGGAGATGCTTTCGGCGCTCTACTGCTCTGAGACTGGTCACGCTGGGTCCAGCTTTGCACTCGAGAGATGTCAAGCGGCGTGGTTTTTTCCCTCTGACTTCAGTCCACTCATCTGAGACCGGGAGCTTACGCTGAACATCCTGGGATAGGTCATCATGGGTTGATGCCGAACCGCTACTACGCCTACTGGGCCTGCTATCCGAGTTATTAGTGGCCGAGCTAGATGTTCTAGCAGCACACTCGAGCGCTGGAACAGGAACAGTGACGATCGCGTTTCGCTTGGCCACTTCGTTGAACAGCCTCTTCGGTTCTATGGGAGCGACAGATGGCGCTTGAGTGTTGTCCGGAGTTGGTATTTTTGAGTCACGCTGCTCTAAAGCTACAATCCTGGCTTCATTTAAGACCACGCTGGATGCATGTTTTTCCAGATTCTCGTTGCATTTATCCAATCGCAGTATTGCCTTAGCCAGCTGGTTGCTCAATTCTACAATCTCCATTCGAAGTTTCTGAATCTCGGTTTTACATTCTATTATCGGGTCCTGACCTACAACTTCGGGATCACTGATCTTCGTACGTTCTACTTTCCGTAAAGTGACATTCATGTTCCTTGGGGTACCAACGGGCGTCTTACTGTTATCACCCCCTCTTTTTCTGGAGCACAAACACTCGGGGCAAATCCATAATTCCTGTTCTTCAGGACTAGGGACACGGGTTGCGAATGGAGTGCATGAGCGATGGTAGAGTTTCCGGCAATCCTGGTTACTACAAATCAAACGATCCTCCTCAACTTTAATTTTAGTGCGACATCCGTCACATTTAAAATTATCTTGAATTTGAACCTGTGTCTGCAGTTCATCCAGGGTTTGGTTAGCCGACATTGCTAAATCAAAGTGTAAGGTGTAGCAAATAGGGCAGCGGAGCAGCAGAGTCGCAAGGCGGGCTCCAAATTAAGACCGCCTTCATCAACAAGAAATCGCTCCAAGTTAAGCTGCCTCAATAGTGACTGACCGGTTGTATACGATTATTTCGTCAGGCAGCGGCACTCGCTAGCTGGGTCAGTTGGTACGGCGGCCGACTCAGACGCCGATGATCGCGGGTTCAAATCCTCCAGCCGCAGATGTGTTTTTCAAATATTATTATGTAAGTAATTTGAATATTCTTACTCAAACCCGACGGCGACGGCTCACGACAGCTATCAATTCTTCGGGTGAGTGACTGAGAGGTCCGACACAATCCAATATGGCCGCTGGCACTTATGAGAGAATCCACAAGAGTAAGCAGGAGGTACCGATTATCTTAAAAGTTGACAAATTAAAATAATTAGCGTAAACTATCGCAGCTAAAAATACGTCCGCTCGCTTCAAGTGCAATCGGAGAAAAAAAAAAAAAGAAAAAAAAAAATAATTGTATGACTATTGCCACGTCGACGTAGCGATGTAGGCCACAGTATTTTTGGACTGATGATTGCAAATTCAAGGATGAAAAGCCTAGAGAACATAGTATTAAAGTCCGTCATTTTTCTTTGAGTCCGATGAAAGCGTTGTCGCTGTCGTGAACACATCGATGTTATCATGTCAACTCGAGATGCATGAGTGTAGAGACCTTCTGCATACATTAATAAACATGAATAATATTCCCCGTGACACGTGAAAGCCGCACGTGCATAAGAATGCAGCGTTCGTTATTTCCCGGATAATTAGAGCCTGATGGAAATATGGAAAATCATCTTATATATTTCCCTATTTCGATCAACAGTCAATTTCGTTACATTGTCGTACTTACACATTTCATGGCAAGATATTTGTAATTTTGCATCTATTCTGGAATATTCAGATTGTGTCTAGATATATTTCTCCTTGAAAAGTTATTTTCAAAGCAAAACAATTGACAGTTAGACATCGTCCGACAAGCGAATGTAGGTAACGTTTGCAAAATGTTGTGCTCAACAATCAATTTATATTTATCCACTTCACCCAAAAGCATTCTCAACCAAAATCGCTTGAAAGACAATTTAAAATGAATTGCTCGACCGAATAAAAATAAGCAGACGGTTTTAATAATTCATCCATCACATCTTCACGTCAGCGCTAATACGAAAATTGCCCCCGCAGCGCCGCAGCGCTTTCTTAGAATTTATCGCTTTTGCCGACGTTACCACCGGTCAACGTACGTTTGGAATATTTGACTTACGAATTTGATTCGGCGAATTGGCTGCATAAAGGTAGCTACATAAACGCAGACACATACTTTACTTATTGTATAAAAAACATGTTTATCATGTTAAAGGCGGGCATTCTTGCAGTTTCTCATATTTCATGCTTGATTTGTTGCTCAAGTTGCCACAACAAGGCAATACTGAGTTATAAATCATTTGTTCTTTTTACTACTTAGGAATAATCGTGTGGTTTTGCATAGCATTCAGCAAACGAGACGAAAGATAAGCGATAATAAGTTTAAACATACCTACAGTAGTACTTACTGGGTAAGTTAAACTCAAAAACATTGCAGGCGATCAAAATTTAGACATGACTTTCGTTATGATAGTACCATTACTGATGAAATTGGTATTTCGATTGTAACCACAAAAATCGATTCTCCTTCTGTATTGTTCTTTACTTCTTCATTGTCAGTATTACTCGTATGTAACTTTTCAAATATATCTAGAGTCTAGAGATGATACTGAAAAGATTTACTGTTTAGATTTGTTTATAATAATTAGACAGTTTTGACGTTTATTTTATAAATAATAAGATCAACTTTGAGTTTGGATAATCATGAAGGTAGTTTGAGAAGTGGGTGATTCCTATTTACTTGTGTTCATGTCTGTCTAATTATCTGGCCATTGGAACTCTGCCAGTTGTGACAGTTTGATGGCCATTTCCTTTTCGTCAATTGTTATATTCTTCGGTCAGTTTGGTACACAATAATGTTGGCCTTACCTTATGTTACAATTACAAATCTAATATTTAATCATTGCTGTTTTCCTTAGGCCCAAGGGGGTTGCTCTATGTCGACGAAAAACAAACGAACGAGAGCTGTCGTGCAATCGGCACGTTTAACACAACGAGATAAAGTCGTGGTTCGCGCAGCATCTCTTCCTGCTGAATCATAATATAAATGTCTTTATATTTTAAGCAATTTTGTGTATGAAACTCAAGATGAAATTCTTCCATATCAGTAGTAAGTATGGCGTCACCCTCCATCTTCACTGACTCATACATTTATCAGACGGACGTATACCTACATGTCGGTACTTAGGTAATTCTAGTAGTATAACTTTATTGTACATAAAACACTTAAAATAACATTTAATACTTAAAATAATATTATAACATATAATATAATACAATAAGGACGGCCTTATCGCTAAAAGTGATCTCTTCCAGGCTATCCTACGAGCTCAGAGAGACAATTTTGAATATAAATGAACTTTAAAACTGGATAAAATATTTCATTAAGTTGATAACCAGTTTGAGTTAGTGCATTAATCATTATGCGAACAATGAGAATCATATTATTATTAAGATTTTTGTTTCGTTTCTTTAATTTGTGAAGATAAAGGTGAAAATTTTATGCAGATTAAATTGATGTGAAAGATAATTTAAGAAACTAGTTAAATAACTTAAAAAACGTACTCAATGATTATGTCTGCTGTGTATGCGGTGATACTTTATCAAGACAAGTATTGTTTTTGATGGGATCTCATTTCTTTTTGTATTTTGTAGACAGTTCTACTTTTTTTTTCTTTTCGGTACCTTCTAGGTACGTAGGTGCGTTAAAATAGTTTGGTAGTTTTAGGCAACCTACATAAAACTACCTACATAAATCGCAAACTTAAGGTAAGAATCAAGAATCTTTATTTTTGCCTACGTAATGTACGTAATGAATAAACGTAACTTTGATACTTCGTACTGCATCAAATTTCCCTAATTAAATTTCAACCTTAGTTTCCAATACACAAAGTTCATTGTACATTAAGAAAATTTGACTATCACTTATAGTAGTATCACCACTGTAGCACTGGTAGCCTGATGTAATTTGTCCGTAGGTAGGTAATCCATCCTTTACGGATTTAATTTGCATGACGCGAATCTTTTGCTCGATTTGGCACGGGCACTACCGAGCGCCTATATTTACTTGGTGGGGGCACTGCCGTGCCCCCAGATATGTGATTATGAAATTATTTAAGCAGTTATGTACCTATCTAGAAAACTGGACCAAAATTGAAAAAAAATCCTCGAGTTGGTGGGGGCACTACATTCCGTGCCCCCAAATATTTTAGTTTTTCCTTGGTTCATACACCAAACACTACTTATATTCCAAATTTGAAGCTTGTAGGTCTGCCAGAAGTGCATTAGATTTTTTATGATCGGTGAGTGAGTGAGTGAGTCAGTGACAAAAATTAAGAAACTTTCACCCGTTTATTATAATTCTAAAACTACTGGTTCAAATTGAATGAAATTTGAAATATACCGTGTCTTTACAATGCCTGCATGGTTATTGAAAATTCAGTCTTCTAGTTTTATCCACAACGAAGTTACAGGGGGTCGAAAATGGCCTGAATTGCTTCGAGAAAAGGATGGTACGGCCGTGCCGCGTTTTTGCTCGACTTGGCCCAAATAGTTTCTTGTTTGTGTAGGAGGCTTTAAATTTTACTTTTCACTCTGGAAACATTGCCATTGTTTGCCATCAATAAAATTCTTCAAATACTTTATCTTTTAAAATTAAGTTGCCGACTCTTATCTCGTTGCATTAAACATGCCGATTACACGACAGCTCTCGTTCCTTCGTTCGTTGGGTTTTCGTCAGTATAGAGTAACCCTCCTTCTCAAAAATTTCGGCTTGGTATGTGGGTGATCCGGCCTACCTGGGTTGCCCTTCCGGGAATTATCAACGGGATCCCCGGTAAGAGAGTGACCACTTAGTTAACTAGGTACACTTTTATATAATCGGATCTCGGCTTCTTGCCTAATGGACCCGATACTTTGATGCAGGGGATTACTTAATCCTGATACTTTTATGGATATAAATACTTACTTACTCGCTTAATGTGTTTGTCTACAGATAGAATTATGTTAGTGACGGTGCTGGTAGGTTCCTTTTATCGATTCGACTGGATGTGGAATGCTCTACTACAGAGGTTTATTTGTTTTAACTTCTATAATTTACCGTGTTAATGTGTACAATCAGTTATCCTTACTGCAAAATAGCAACCTGCACGAGATTCGGGAGCAAAAAACCGTTTTGATATTTATCACTTTATGACGTAATTTTGGTTTACTTTATTAAAATTGTTTGTTTGTAGGAGTTTAGTAGTAAATATCATTTCTTAGTAAGAGCAAAATATATGATTGCATCGATAGAAGACAAAATTATGTTTAGGCATAGAAAACTGTAAAATATGCGAATGTTTATACTTTGTTCGTGCTGTCGAATAATATAGCTACAATGTCAGGATTGTCAGGCATACTATTTCAACACAACTGACTTTATCACACTGCGTTAAAATTACAGTACCTAAATCAGTCTTCAGGTAGGTACCTATAGTCCGAAGTCCATATAGGTATTAAATGTCAGTATTAAAACTTTATGTAAGGCTCAATTCAAGTAAAATCCTTTACGTAGTCGTAAAGATTGAGTCACATAAGCATAATTTGGTTAATCTGTTCATCTTCACGAATTGGCTTGACGGGATTATGAACTCGCCAATTGCTTATACGATTCTTGTTACGACGCTGTTTCTCGACTTTTGGACTTTGACCAACCATAAGTTTCTCTATTCCTATATTATTTAGACTTTAAGGCACGTTTTCGATCAATTATCAAGATCTGTTGCATGTATTATTATATTGTTTCCTTAAAAACGTAATACATGTAACAAGTAAAGCAGTTATTCAAGTTTGTTAGATTGCATCCTTTCTGCCGCAATCTAATCGATGTTCGTACACCCACTCTACTTGGTTTGGTTAACCATAACTCAGTTATACATTGTAGTGTAGACATAATACATAATATATAAGCTTGTATAGTATAGTTACATAGTACGTATACAATATACACACAACATTCGATTGCGAACCCACTTCTTTCATTGATAACTTATTAAGCATCGAGTATCGAGAACCTCTTCGATTATTCTATAGTCTATTTGAGCTGAGTATTTTAGTAATCTAATAGGTATATTGTCTTGCATACATGGTCAATGAAAGACCTTTAAACTTGATTATTCTGATGAATTTTGAAGCAGTTTCCAATAGGCAGCTGACATGCTCGTATGTAGAGTCTGACAACGCTAGTTTTGGACCGGGCAAAAGATGACAGATATTTATTCTCTGGTAGCTCTGACCCAAAATCAATGGAGAACAGTAGGTAAGAAGAAAAAGACGATGAAGACATGCCAGGGTCAGAAATTGCAAAAAATATTTTTTTGCCCTAATAAATAAGCTTTTTTTTAAAGTTTACTCATGTCTTGTGTCTGTTGCAAAGTTAGCGTGGTCGCTGGTTGTGGACCGATAACCCGGGTAACCCGCCGGCGAGCTGCTCATTAATTTGTCTTTCTGATACGGAATTTAATACCGCGGCGATATTGATAAACAGCGCACACTGTGTTCCTTTATTACAATATGTAATGAGCACATACGAGACGTGAATTTCAATCGTGATTACCGCATTTTGCCCGAGCCGCCGACTCGAGTGACGACAATGCAATGTGTCTAGTTATCTACGTAATTTGTTTACCAACTCTAGTTAATATTTCTCTGAAATTTATAATTTTAGAGGTTATAATATTCGCATGTAAATTGCAACACGGTGCGATTGCGAAATATCGAATTTTCCGGTTGCCATTCTGCACCATATGTGACTCAACACGTGTTGCCGCGCCGACATCAGTGTTTACGCTGAAATGCGTAATGAATTTGTGATAATATGGAATTAACTAGAATACCTATTAGTTAGTGCATGTATGGGAAGTGATGAAATTCAATAGTTCGACGGTGGTACACATAAAAGTGAGGTTATAGAGATAGACTCACCACATAGTGCTGTTCCATATTCCTTCCAATGTGAACGAGTTCTAGATGACATTGTAGTTGACGAGTTTTCCGACGAATTTTATAAACTGGGTGTTTATTTTGGAATGAGATTAACTTGAGCACTGATAAATAAATGTATAACAATAGATATAGATATAAACTAGAGACTAAACGTTACAAACCATTTTTGATATATAAATACAAATTTATGAGGAAATACTAACTTAATATCACAATTATGTATATTCGAATTAAAATTAATTTGGAGTTTTGAAAGAAACGTTATAACCGGTACGGCTTCATTTTGGTAGATTTATGTGTTGGCTGGCTGGCTCATGATGCGAGGAACGCGGACGTGTGGACGCGGCGGCGGGCGAGAACTGACTGAACGAAACCGCTGGAACTGACCGAACGAACGAACGAGCGCGCGAATAGCAGACGAGGAATGAAGCCGCCCGGCGCACGCGCACGCTTTTGCTCAATGTTTATCGGCTGATACAGTGACGAATGTTTGCTGAGTGGCTCGTATGTAGATAACAGCAAGGTTGATATCTGCGACGCAAGATGGCGGGCGTGGTGCATGTGAGCTGTGACGAGTGAACGACCGTGCCTCTCGCGTGGTGGAGACACTCGTATTTTTAGATGCCAGACTAAAATATCTGACAATAGTACACACATATGCAGACAAGCTACAATAATCGATGGGCGGGCTCTCTCTGTAGTCACAACTGCAGTATGTATTAGGTAACTGATAGTGATCTAATTCAGATATCGATAATTAATGATCGTTCAGCGAGTCATTAGCTGCCAGTGTGGAGCAATTTTCGTGAATGACGTTATCAGTTGCGTGGGTATTATCTGTATCTAGAGCAACAAGTCATCATCTTGCTAATTTATCCCCGGCTTGAATCGGGGTGAAATGCCAATCATGTGGATCTTGTATTTTCTTGGTCTTTGTTTTTGGTCTTGGTTCTTGGTTTTCGCTAAACCAATAAAATGTGCTTCTGGGATGGAACATCTAACCGTGATTAACATGGAGGAAGCAATGTCTGATTTCCTTAAATTTCATCCCATTAAAGTAGTCTCCTACTACCAGCCAACCTCTATAAACCGTCAACAATATCAGTAACTATTTTGATGTCAAGAAAGGTGAGGTGAGGATCCCAGGACCATGTATGCAGTCTTAACTATTTTTCTCTTCTAGTGGGTAGTACATAATTTATTGATTAGAAAAAGGACACTGTTTTACCCTCGCCTATCGTTATAACCAGGGATTGAGAGTGGTAGAGGCCTAAATATGATATAAGGAAGAAGATAGAAGAAGAAGATTGTAGATTGATTGAAGAAGAAACGTTTGCTAAGCGTGAGACTGGCAGGAAGACCATCAAACCCTTGGTTTGATAGATTGAATATGAGATTATGACATGACATAAGTAGTACACTCACGGGCAATGAAAAGGTTCCACTGAGAAAAGCAACAAATTACTTACCTACTCCTAAACGGAAAAATCAAGCTTGATGTCGCTTTTTGCAACGTCGAAGTACATTTAACGGAGCATCAGGATATTACGAAATAAAAATGATAATGCTTTGTTCATATTTTAAATTGAATATTTAAAAAAATTGGGGTTGTGTCGGAATTTCGTAAGTGGA
This sequence comes from Plutella xylostella, assembly GCF_932276165.1. Lineage (NCBI taxonomy): Eukaryota > Metazoa > Arthropoda > Insecta > Lepidoptera > Plutellidae > Plutella > Plutella xylostella. The sequence goes on from NC_063985.1 coordinate 10,498,431, forward strand.
ACTTTTTCATTGCCCGTAAGTGAAGTGAAGCCGATAATCACATTACCAGCCAGCAAAAACTGTTGCTATGTTTAACATGTGGAAAAATAAATAAGTGAATTATATTTGATGCTTCATAATTCGTTAGCTACATACATGATATTGTTAGTGATGTGGGTACGTAAATACACCCAGTTTACAAACGATTATTATGAATGACGAGCGATTATTAGCCGCTGGGTGAGCATTAACATAATATTGACACAAGTATCATGTACTGCGGGTGGTTTATTATGCAAGTAGCTGCCATTGTCACCCTGACCTAGCTCAAGGAGATTCCAAATTGCCAGGTACTTAGTTGCGTTTATTATAGGTAAAACCTGAAACAATAAACATGAGGAGAGATATTATAAATGAGTAAATTCAATACAAAATGTATCTGATGTAAATTTTATCTGTGATGGTAGAGGTTCTGCTGTAGTTTGTTAACAACAGCTACCAACCACTACTTGCATTCTACATAAATAACCTATTTATTAGCTACTCAAATAGAGATTCTAAAGGCGCCAATTTTAAATATAGGTAGCACTGGCATAAATTAAAATTCATTGTTCGAAATTCCTCCTAATGATTTTATTTTTCCATATACCAAAATTACGTTTTGTAATTGATTAAATATGAAATTGACCCTTTTGAATTGTCTCCAATGTAGGTACATAAGCTGTATTTTTCCAAAAGCTACACATTATATTCATGCCAAGTCGCTATTGAAACGTAAATTATACGCAAATTTCAAAGTAATAGAGATATAATACAATTTTTCGTAGAAGTTATTAGTTGTTAGGTACACAATAAAAAGTTCCTCGTATTAAAAGTATCTCTGAACGTAAAAAAGAATAGTCGTCTACAAAAGCCTTTACATTTATATACCTCTAAATTTCTATCATTGCTCTTGATTTTAGTACCAGGAGAGATATGGAAAATACTCAAAATAAACCTCTATCTATACTATCCAAAAATAATTGTCAACCGTTAAATAAATTGAAATAGATTGACATCGTGATTATGCAGAGCCATCAAGGTACCTATAATATTTATGCAACATGTCTTCTCTACATAATTTCATAATGTTTACAATAGTGTCATACGTTAACAATAATTATCATTTTTATCTAGCCACGTCTGAATTCTTCACGGTATATCTAGCACCGCATAATTATTTTCCACACGTAATTTTGATGTCATAACTTTTAAATGAGTTATATCATTCTGAAATTTACAATGTTTTCTTAAACTATGTTGATAAGGTAAGATAAGGTTGGCTCGGTATTACATGTAATCCAGATGACATATCGTTGGATCAGTAGCCTGCCGCATGAGGTATGTGCAGATATCACCGAGAAGATAAATAATAATTGTTGATTAGATAAGAACATTGTAAGCATGGAATATGGAGATGTTTTGCAAGCCAATAAAAGTTCCCACTTAAAGAAAGCCTTTAAGGATACCGGTCTCGTTTGATTGGTTTTCAGTCCAAGCTTTTATAAAATTTAAAGACGGTTCTTACAATGCCACGTAATCACGGTACATGTTACATGAATGCGTGTCTGAACGTTGCTTGCTTGGAAGTATCTCGCCTAAAACACGCACAACACACAGAAAACGCATGTTCTTGCGTTCATGCGTTTACACAATTCACGCAAAACGCAGCGTGGTGCAGGCGCGTGTGCGAAACACCTTAGACTTGTTTGTAAGGGTACGGAATAATAACTAGTATAAGGGCTGAAATTTGAACTGCATCACAAGACTAGCAAAACTATAACTGCCACTGCTTGTACCTTTAATAATTCCCATGTTTTTGTTACTGTTAGATGAACCGCAACGCAAGTAATACATGCAACACTCGGAAATAGAAATACACAATAAACGGATTCTGATTTAATTTAACACATACGCTATAAATACAATCACGGGCAATGAAAAAGTTCCATTCAGAAAATCATCAAATTACACCGAAACGGAAAAAACTAACTTAATGGCGCCTTCTTCAATATTTTAGTGCATTTATCGGCACATCAGAATATTACCAACTAAAAATAATAATTTAAAAAAATTAAAAAACCTTTTCCTACTTTGGTATATTTGTACTGTCACATAGAATTGGAGTAAACCTTAAATTATTTCTTACTTTTTAGTGGTTTTTTGAAGTCGGTTTTTTAATTTTTTTAAATTAATATTTTACTTAATGGTTTTTAGTTTATTTTCAATATTTGTCAATCAAAATTAAAATGCAAATGATACCAATAAGTCCTTCTAGTAAATACGAATCATTCAAATCTAAACACGAGGTAGTTGCTATATACCGTTGAGGAGTTCCCTTGACTGTCTTCCGTTTCCATCATCAGATCAGCTCAAGGTCACCATCATATTTTTTTGTTATAAGAACTATATTTACGTTTTAAATTTCACTAGAATCTGTTAATAGGTACCCAAAATGGAAATTCATACCCTGTTTTTACCCCTTTACCCACCATTGGGGGTGGAATAAAATTCTGAAAAAAAATGGGACCACCCCTGAGCTCAACCCGATACAACAATAAAGAATTTTCAAAATCGGTCCATAAGCGGCGAAGTAATCGGTGAACATACATACAGACGAATTGAGAACCTCCTCCGTTTTTCGAAGTCGGTTAAACAACATAAATATTTTATTCAAATTTCCTATTAAATGTTTACAAAAATTTATGCCATTTGGTGTCTTGATTTTGTAAGTTTTTGGAACTGTTTCTTTGCCCGTGAGTGTATTATTATCTCTCGCGCGAGTCACGCTCAGCTTGAGTTTGGTACAGTTTTCATAAAAAGTGTAATATTGCAATTAGTCACCTCGTATGTCTGTAAGTATTTGGTGTGTTATGAATACGTATTGTAGTTATTGCGGTAGGTATTGTATTGTAGGTTGGTATTGTAGTTATTGCTGTACGTACGGTTTTGGGCATAGGTTAAGAAGCTTCTTTATGTCATGAAGTCATTGAATATAACTGAGTATAGGTACCGATTGACGTTAGTTACCACGTGATACAATGCTGTTAGCTGTTGTAAAACCATAATCATAGCCTTATTATGTGTGGACTTATTAAAGTGCAGTGCTGTGATTCTTATCACAGTGGGATTTACACGTTACTAATCATATTTATTTCCTCAATTTTATGGTACTCAGTAAGCAGCTACAGCTACGTATACCTCTACTAAATGTACTCATGATAACTAGTAAAAAAATACATATACTTACCTAGAGAGGGATTGAGAACCTCCTCTTTTTTTCGCAGTCGGTAAAAAACTATAAATAGAATTGATTTTATCGATAGCATCGGCATCGATTATTATATTAATGTACATATAATCCATAGTAGCTGTAGCTGTATAGTTAAATCATCATGGATCACTTCCAACAATACCTAAAGCAGTGTTACTTGTAGATCTCAGCCCATGCTGAGTCTGGAACTCTTTGCAACGTTATACCTTATACCTAAATAGTAGTAGTAGTACTGTAATATGAAATTAGATGTCCCTAAGTATACTATAGAACGATTTTATTGATTTTACAATAACTAGGTATCGATTATAAAATGATACTGCCGAGTCGATACTATCGATTTCAGATTAACTATCGATAGATAGCGGAGTATCACTAGGTACAACATCACACTATGGTGCAATAATGTGCACGAAATTAGTGCATGCTTTAACTTACATCGAATACTCTATATACACTCACGGGCAATGAAAAAGTTCCACTCACCAAACGACCCCGATTTTTTCAAACATTTCATTTTAAATTTGAACAAAATATTATCGATTTTAGTTGGTAATATCCTGATGCTCTGTTAAATTTACTTTAATGTTGCAAAAGGCGTCGTTAAGGTAGCATTTGCCGTTTAGGAGTAATTTGGTGTTTTACTCAGTGATATCTGACATACGACACTGGGTGTGAGGTTGTGTTACTTCAAATAGATGATGAATATTATGGTGAAGAATTGACATAAAGCGCAAACGTGTAATCGCAGCCAACTTCAGAAACATTGAAGTTGATTGGACCAAACTGTATCTTGTTTGGGTAATGCATCATATATTCATGTTTGCCAAGGAAAGTTATAAACTCTATAAATAATTTCACGTGGCAGTCAAAATAGACAGATAGTAGTTCTATGAGTAATGGCTTCGCTTGTCTATTCATTATATTAAATCCAACATCCATTGAGTACATAATAAATCTCGAGTACCAATTATTTATGATAAATCGTAGAAAGTAGAGATTGAATTTATAACTAGATTTAGGGTATTATCATTAGTAATACTAATCACACTTGATATCATAACAATGTCAAAGGAAATGATACTCCATAAAAAGGTATGATTTGTATGTTTACATAAGTTATACCTAATGATTGATTAATGATTATACCTGTGTTTTTACATATAGGCAATTTTTTATCCCGGAATCCTCACGGGATACATTATTATAAACAAAATTCATCAGATGGATGAAGTTTAAAACCATATAATAGGTATTCGGTGCCTTAAGCCTTTTGAAAATGGAAGATTTTAAAATTGTGTTTCTCCGAATGAAATTAAAATAATTATATTATTATTACAATGTAATTATGAAAACACAATTACTGAGTCTCTGATTTCTATCGGAGATATAATATAATTTATATCTGGAGTTTATGATTTTCTCGATGTCTCTCTTCTGTATTTTGCATCAGTTTTCTTTAGCCGTCTCATTCGATTGAGCCGACCAATAGAAATGCATTGCAACAACTATGAGATAATGGGCTATTCTGGTCACAGATGCTGTTTCTAAATTACGAGTATTACGATAGTATATTTTTATACATATACAGGTAGGGTAACTATAAAATAAACCTATCCCAATGTTTAAGTAACCAGATACTTATATTGAATAAATTTGAGTTTTCCTTAGTGTGTCGCTGAATGATTGTCAGCATGGTGAGTCGAGGAGCTAGTCACATTGAGAGCCACAATATTGTGAGTTGCTGGGTGCCCGATGGTTTTCAGTTTTTAATTGCAAAATCCTGTACATGAACCAGACTCTCACCCTGGCCTGTGCAATGTGCATGCTAAATGTTCTTTATCAGACCCCTTAGCATTAATTTTCATCGTGAACGTGAAGTAGAATTCATCGAGTAATTTTGTATGAAAATATGAACAGCGCCCCTGGCGGTCGGTAGCAGAACTAAAATTTCCCTACAAAATTCATAGAGTAATTTCACGTTACGTTCACGATGAAAATTCATGCTAAGGGGTCAGTAAGCGAATTAATAAGTCGTTATAAAATTTTATATTTATCTATTTTTTTCCGAATAGGGCTGCATCGTGTATTGTCACTATGGCAAAAGCTGATGCCAAATGGACTTGGCCGCCGTGCCAGGTCGGTATTGAGATTTACCTGCATGCGTAAAGATCACATTGATCGCTGGCTGATTACCCTGGCACCTACAGCATGTGTGGACGTCATCACACGGCCGTCTGAAGGATCATTACAGTTTTATGGATATCAGTTTAGTTACCTAAGCATGAAACTTAAGTCCACCTTACTCTTACGGTATCGACCATACGGATTTTCATAAATGTATGGAGAAACTGCATGTGGGCGTCGACAGATTTCTGATACAAAGAATACTGAATGCGATGCGTTCGTTGCGTACCTAATAGTACCTATACTATGCTGAAAGGTGGTCGCTAATCTTTACTTGTCAATATACGAAAATTTTATCAGAAATGAAATTAAAATGAAATGACATCGTTCATTTTTTCGACGTAGAATATTACAATTACTTGTCAAAAGTCATAATTCACAAATGTTTGCTGAGGCGCACACGGATGATTTCCACGCGATCATGAGAAAAAGGTGCGCCTCGATGATGACACGCCTCCGCGGCACCACCAACACCATCCTGCGTGTGTTCGCAGACCGGTGGGACTCCCCAATGCTGCGTCTTTGGGTGCAGCGTCACATCCGCTCTGCATAGAATATTTTTTGTTTTAATTAATTTAATTTTATTTATATTTACTATACTAACTCTAGACTAAGAAAAATTGTTACTAATACGCTATGGACCTAAATGTCTGAAAATAAAAATGTTTATTATTATTATTATTATAATAGGTATTACTCTACCACCAAATCACAAAGGCCCCGTCATTAAGGAGGAAATAAATGGCGAAAGAAACAACGCAAACAGAAGCAACGAGGTAACTTCATATTTCTGTAATCAAGAGTAGCCCCGAGCATTTCCGTACTTTTGTCATCTTGTTGGGATGTTGCGGTGTAGGGGAGACCGGGGACAAAAGTAACAGTTTGTAGTTTCTGTCTGATTTCTCGTTATTAATAACATTTACGATAAAATAAATATAGTCACATAAAACTTTCGTCTATAGTCTACAAAAATCCTTTATTACTTTACTTAATGCATCCCGAATTTTAGCAATTTTAAAGCCTCAAAAAAAAAGGGAAATCGTTACTTTCGACCCCATGGGCAGGGCGAAAGTAACAAGGCATGGGTCGAAAGTAACAACCCATAAATTCTGCCCAATGTTATAAATACGATTCAAAATAAAGAACAAAAAAATCAATCAAATTATTTAGTTAAGAAAACTTCTTAAAAAACTATCAAAACTAAAAAAAACTCATAACTTATTGACAAAACTAAAAAAAACTTCTTAAGATAAACTTTAAATGAGATCCATCATTTAAACTGACTAACTGAGAAGAAGTTGTTTTGCCATAATATTGTATATTATGGCACAAATATCTAATCAAAACAACAAAAAATAAAAAATTACAATGTGACATGGCAAACTTACCAATGTAGCATGTTACTTTTGTCCTGCCGCGAGCTGTTACTTTTGTACCCATCCCCATTTTTGAAATATCAGGCGACATAACTTTAAAACAGCACGTGTTATTCGAAAACAATTTATAACATGCTACAGACAATCTTATAATGAATCAATGAGCAAATAGTCGTATGATTCTTGGCATCCTAATTCTACCTAAACACTAAATGAATAAACACCAAAAAACTTACTTTTGGTGTGTAAAATCACGAAATGCTCACTAACACAAACTTGCACCGCGGCTCGGGCGCGGAAAATGATAGCCTGCGCGGGGGGCAGTGCAAGCTGTCAACCAGCGGTCGCGAGCGACGTTTCGGCTATTGGGGAAGTCTACAGAGTCTTTGTTACTTTCGACCCGCTGTTACTTTTGTCCCCGGTCTCCCCTAAATGTGGTTTAGTTAGAATGTGTACAACATACGCAACTCAATAATGTTATATTACATTTAAGGCTTTATTAAAGGGTTACATTACATACTTACTCTGTAAGTACTAAAGTGGCTATGTGAACTTGAAAGTTAACCAGCCATAATTTTATTGTGCCAATAACGATTTACCTACCTGCCAAATTATAAACTAGTCAACCTCTGATAGAGTTACTTCCTGAAGTCTGAACAATTTTAGGTAAAACTTCTACAATACTCTATACGGAACCCTTCGCAAACTATCCAAAGGTATACTTACTTGAATTAAAGACAATTTAAACAGGTACCTACATGTTTAGTGCCAATTAGTGGCAATGTCCACCGCTCCAAATGGACCGCTAATCGTAGGAATGTCCGACGGGGAAGTTTCACAGCGGACGGCGGCGGCGGCGGCGGTGGCGGCGGCGCGGAATGTTCACGTGACGGCTGCGCGGGCGCCGCGTGCTCTACGTTCTGACTAATGATTGCGAGACGTGGCGGTTTTCGGAACTAACGGCTTTTGAATTGCGATACTTACCTATATTTTTAAAAGAAAAAATATATTTGTCTGTGATGCAATATCTGCTCCGGTCGGGATTCAAATAATAATAATAATAATAATAATAATATGTGGGGACATCTCACACACGGCCATCCGACCCCAAGCTAGGCAGAGCCTGTGTTATGGGTATCGGACAGCTGATATATCACACACAAATACATAGATAGATAGATATTAATTATAAATATCAACACCCAAGACCCGAGTACAAATATGTGTCTTTAAACAAATATCTGCCCCAGCCGGGAATCGAACCCGGGTCCTTCGGCATAGCAGTCAGGGCCACTAACCACTACGCCATTCGACCGTCATCATCAAATCATCAAACCCAGGAGCCAGGCAGATCCAGTGCTCGGACCAAATTTTATGTAGACAAAGATTCATTAAATTGTCATCATGACCTTTAGTCCGTATTCGTCCACTGCCGGATATAGGGCTCTTCCCTTAGGAGGCCCTTAGGCATAACAGTTAACAGCACAATGTCCCCGAATGTCCTCATTCAACCACTACCAGATCCCTGTAGTCATTGGGCTGGAGGTCATTCCGCGCTGCGTTTGCCTGTTCGTGGTCTCTACTACAGAACTGGTCTACCTCAACGGTGGCCGGTGGTTCTATGACTGGTATTACCGACCCTTTACCCACTCTCACAGAAAGTTCGTTTAAGTCAGTAACAGAAATCAGTCAGTGTCCGTCAGTCTATATGACGATAAAATTAGTTTCGGGCTTTGATTATTTACGGGTTGTAAATGGTCGAAGGTTTCGGGTCGCTGCTGTGCCACGACTCTATCTCGTAGAGTAACAACACTAATGCTTATCGGCGCCTTGCTCTGTCACAGCTAGTAATTAACTGACAGATTTTCAAATTTGTCGATCAGTAGATTTTTAACAAAGAATCTTTTTTTTTTGTGGCATGACGTTTAATATAAATAAGAGCAGCGGCAACTTCTACAATTTATATTTTTGGTAAAACTTTAAACAACCACATTTTGCATTAATTTTTTGTCACAGTAGTTGTAAATCTATAGCGGCCATTGTTATTGGTACGGTTGACAACAAAATGTTTTTTTTTTCTAATTGTGATATGCGGATATAATTTAGTTGGTTGTCTGATTCTTTGATTTATCACTCCCACGAATTTCAGCGTAATCGATGTTCCATCGTCGTACTCGTTTGTATTGTAAATTGTTACTTCCTATTGAGAGTAATCGAGACCCAAACGGGATGTTGTTCTCACGGGAAATGTAAGTATCCTGGGGGCCTACTCCTGCTATCTTACACTCGGTTAAGTTCAGTCGTAGTGCAGCAACTCTATTTCGTCAAGCAAGAGTAGCCTTCAACAAGAGCCTAATATCAAAATTATATTACCTATAGCCCCAAAAGCTTCAGGATCTATTATACGACCTACTGCGTGTGGGAAGTACCACAATGCAGTGCACTACACAGCCAATCATAATCTAAACATCTTTCACCTCTGCGACAAGCTAAAGCATCGGACGATAAACACAGAACAAAGTTGCAACCATTCTACAGACTCCAGTCCCGCAATAAACCTCCCTATCTTCCACCCAGCAAGGCTTACTCTCGCTTGCATCATCAGTTTGCTTAGTAATATCATCTAATGTGTGGAAATGTATTAATTTAGATATCGCAATGAAGTGTAGGACAGTTGGCGGAGTGACGTCAAAGTAACACACCCACAGATAAAGCGATGTGTGCAGAAATCGTTAGATAAATAAAAAAAAAGTATAGAGGAGGCTCGATCGTTGGTCTGTGTGAGTTCAACGCACATTCGTTTTAACGTGGAACAGATAGCACGGGTCACAGTGATTTATAGACAGTTCACGTGTATGTGGTCGCATTACAATGCTGATACATCAACATGCGGCTGCGGAGATTAAGTTGGTTGCGATGGCAACAAGAGAGTTTCTCTAAAGATCGATATACATCAAACGAACTCAGAACAGAGAAGAATAGTGATATGTTTATATTAGGTATTGTATATATTTTATGCAGATAGGTTTATATAATTATTATCTATTAGTAAACTGTATAAGTATAAATTGTTGTAGGATATTATATTCATTTGTCGTACTCATTTTTTTTGCTAAAATCGTGTTAAGTTTGTTTTTGCACTCCCATACAATTTGCTCCCTGTACCTCCTGCAGGTTGACTGATAGAAAATGCTTTTAGCATTAAGTTCACCTGATTGTACATAATTATTTCTGTATATTGTGCAATAAAGAATAACTAAAAAAAAACAGCAATTTTGACAGCGTTTTAACGACCTTTCAACCTCCAGTTTTATCTATTTTTAACCCCCCGATCTAAAAGAGGGTTGTTATAAGTTTACCGTGTCTCTGTATCTGTGTGTGAGGTAGCGTAGCTCCCGAACGGCTGAACTAATTTTAGATTAATTTTTTTTCGGTCATAGGTAATGTTATATCGAGTGTTCTTAGCCATTTTGTTATCAAAATCGGTTAGCCTTTCAAAAATTGTGATACTTTTAGTGGTTTTATCATTTCAGTTCTCTAGCTCTGTGTTTGCTTGATGTAAATCGACATTTACATAATTCTGATTGCTCTTCTCGCTCATGCTACTAATATTTCGCAATATTATATTCAATTAATTTTAAGTAGATCCAGTTACTTCAATCGATAGTGGTAACGAGCATGCGGTGTCCTCGTGTGTTCTGTAAAGTGTGTGTTTACACAATACGGTTCGGCGAATACCGTTTACGCTATTGTTCAGGTTGCGAGTTCGAGTAATAGGGGGTCACTTTATATCACGAAAAACTGTTGCGCGAGGCACGGCAGCTCTCGTTTGTTCGTTTCGTAAGTATAGAGTAGACCTCCTGAGCTTATTGTCACGTTACGTGTAGGTACTAGGTACAAGGTAATAATGAATGTGGTTTCCGTTTATTATGGTGGTTTTTGTTGTGTTACATAGGCGTACTGGCGACGACATTAAATGAAAAAGATCTTAAATTCGTTTCAATAGTGTTTTTTTAAATAAAAAAATGCTTTTTCCAATTTTTAAAACCTGCTCATCACCCTGACAAGTACCTTGAATTTAGAAGATAATTATTAAGTAACTACTTATACTTTAATAGAGTCTAGGTAGGTACCTACTGGGTCCTTTGTGATGGCGTATAAATTAGCGCGATGTTTATTGTACTTACCTCTTTAGAAAAACTCTTCTGAAAATAAGTTATAATTTTATTCACAAGGCACATACCCAGACCACATTAATGTGAGACATGTAGATATCTCCTAGTTTTTCCGTCGGCACGGTTTTTCTATTATATTCTATTCTAAGAGGGGGCGAAGTTCCTCCGAAGTCGGCACGGATTAATCTAATAACAATGATTAAGATACCTACATTTGTCTAGAGATGAGAATAAGAGTTAAAACGGAATAATGGTTAATTGATAATGAATAATTTAAAATATCATAATATATTAACAGTTAATATTAATGAATAATTGTTAACAGATAAAAACGCTGATTGGTTGTTTGTTATTTTTATTGACTTCAAATAATTAAACTCATAGGCACAGAGGTTATAAGGTTATGAATGATGTTATACCTACAGGGTTTTTTGTTTGGTTAATCGCTGTATACGGAAATGTGCATTAATTTTAAATGCGTTTTCAAGTTTGTAGTGATTCCTTTATAAGAAAGAGTCTTTTTACAGAAATTACTCGTAGCAAGTTTAACACTACTGGCACTTTTCTCGAAATAGGTTTATTTACAGTTTACTGCAATCACTTATCACTAATCCAAGTTTATTTGTACAGTTTATTACTCTAATTTAACTAACTTAATCATTACACTAACCCTACTTTATACCAACCTACAACTTCCGAAACCGAACTTAAGAAATATTTATTATTGCAATCTACTTTACTCGACGTCAATAACAATAATACTTACGCGATGTGAAAATTATTTTACTTTCGACTTCCATGTTTAAATTATCATTCAATGAATTAGTGAAAATAAAGTTATGGTTGATGGTTGATGGTAAGTAAATCGTTAACAGTAATCCAGCATTCAATGATAATTCGCATCTATTACTATACACATAAATACCATAACCCTGTGCATTACATCGCTTAAACGTTAATGGAGCATTCAACGATAATTCGCATCTATTCCTATACACATAAATACCATAACCCTGTGCATTACATTGCTTAAACGATATAATGAATAACCGTGACCAATTTGTTCTCATCAAAAATCATAGAGGGCGTTGCAAGTCAAATACGGACGGTCGGTAAATTAATGAACTTTTTAAATTATCAATATCAATTTAGTGAAATTGTGTCAATGTAGTTAATGAATAAATATAATTAATGTAATAAATTAATGAATTAAACCATTAACGATCACCCCTACATTTGTCCCATATAGGTATAACGGAAAGAGAGTAATTTTTTTGGTCACGTTACTTTTTAAACTCATAGTACAAAAGTTGTTCAGATTGACGCCCTGATTCACCCCCTTTCCGTTGGTTGCTTTTACCCTTTGTACATTGATTGATTTATAAAATTGTAGTAAAATGTACTTTAATGCCTAGTAACTCGCAATCGAGTCCAGTCGACGTGATATCACGGATTGAGGAGAATTTATGAATTGTAATAAAACTATAGGCAACATTTCTGGTTGTATTGTAAATATATTGAACCACAAAATTTTAATTGGAAGACAGGTATTGTAAATTGTTCATTTGATATTCATGATATTTTAAATATTTTCCATTAACAATGTAGATATTATGATTTAAAGTATGCATATAATTATTTTGTTAAAATTGCCATGGTACAGTTTGGTAATAATTAATAATATATTTTTATAAAAATATTTAGAGCTCTTAAATATAATTTTCACTTACACAGTAGTTGTACTTATATTAAGGCACTCATACATCGATTCACATAAGTATAGGTAATATTTTTGTGCCCTTTCTCACTATCATTCATAAGAAATGTTTGTTTATAAAACTTACTATAAATCTTAAATTAGATAAACACTGGTTAGTAACCATAAAAACCTTAAACTTAATTTGGTTTTAAAACTTAAATTAATAATTTCTTATATTCTAATCAAAGAGCTTAGTTAGACCCGCTATAAGCCGTAAATCCAGTACTTAAGGTACCAACACATACTGAAATAAATTATAATAAAATACCAAAATTCACACAACAATGTCCGTGACATACCTCTTCTTCTGCATGCATCGTGTAGGAATGTATGAAATCTCACGGACGGCTCACTAAGTACGTGATTAAGTTACATCTATATACCTAGTTATAATAATAATAAGTATTACACCACCTCCGCCGGCACTCTGAGATCATTCTAGTTAAATGTTAAAATGTGTGCTGCCCATTAGGCTCTCGCTTTGCTTAAGTACAGACTTCTTCTTCGAGTAGAGTTTCTCCTGGATGGAGGCGAAGGACTGCCCCTTGGTCTCGGGCAGCAGGGCGAGGATGAAGGCCACGCCCGCCAGCGACAGCGCCCCGAACCCCCAGAACGCCACGTAGTGCCCCAGCCCGTCCGCCACCACCTGGTACAACTTCGTCACCGCAAACGTCATCAGCGCCACAAATATCTGTATCACACACGTCGCCTTCGACTTAATATTAGTGGGGAATATCTCCGACGTGATCGCGAACGGCACCGTCGCCAGCCCGATCGTGTAGGAGAATATGAAGATCGGTATCACAACGATTGGAATGAAGCGGACGGCGGCGACGAGCTCGCTGCTCTCGTGCTTCATGAAGAAGTAGGCGCCGATGATGAGGTTGGAGAGGCCGACGCCGCAGGAGGACACCAGCAGGAGCGGCTTGCGGCCGAGGCGGTCCACCAGCTGCGAGGACAGTGCTGACGTCAGCAGCTGCACTGTCCCGAACAGCATGCACGACTCCGAGGCGCCGAGCCCGCCGTCCGCCGCCGCGAAGATCTCCTGCGCGTACGCAATGAACGCCGTGCTGCCGCAGAACTGCTGCGTGAAGTAGATCCCCATCAGGATTATCAGCCCCTTCCTGTTGCCTCCCACCGTGAACAGATCCCCCCAGCTGCTGTCCTCCTTCATGTTCTCATTCACTAGATGCGTCATACTGTCCAACTCTCCGCGAATGTACGCTTTCCCCCTGAGCTTCTTTAGGGACCTTTCCGCTTCGTCGGGGTTTTTCGTCTTGAGGAAGTAGTAGGGAGATTCAGGCATGGCAGTGAACGTTACTACGAAGAGGATGGGGATCGCGATGTTGAAGCTGGCCAGCCCCAGCATGGACACGTAGGGACCGATCAAGTACTGCGACAGGATACCGAACTGAAACAAACCAATCATGCAATCCATTAACACAACATTGTAGTCTTGTATAACGACCACGAGAATCTATCACTGCCCCGCAAATTATACTTCACCTCAGAGTTTATCATCGTATCAAACGTTGCCCTCCTCCGTCATGAAATAATCTTATTGTGAATCAGATACAGGGACAAACAAATATAAGAATTAGTTCAAGACTAATGTAAATAAACAATCTGAAATTGCGTTTCATTTGCGCCCAATAACATTTACCGTATTTAACTACACAAACACTTCCTTTATCTACCTTCTCGTTATACGCTATTTTTCTCACCTTAGACATAACAGTGATGAGTGTGGCCATGGCGCCACGGACCTCGTCTGAGGCGATCTCGCCTAGATACATGGGCGCCGCCGTGTAGGCGATGCCGTAGCCGAGTCCTGAGACTAGGCGGGAAGCGTAGATGGTTAACACGTTGCTGGCCAGCATCACGAGCACCCAGCCCACGATGTAGGGGATGGCTGCGAGGAGGAGAGTCTTCTTGGTACCTATGCGGTCGGCCAGGTAGGACGCCGGGATGGGACTCACAGCTGGAATGGGCAGAAATGTTGATGGTTATTCAAAGGTATATTATATTTTGTGTAGCTTATAAGTAAGGTGTTCAAGATAAATACAGTATAAATGGCTATTTATATGTTTAAGAATAAAGGGTTTATTAATCACTAATTTTTATATAGTTAAAATGGTAATACATATTATGTATCATACACGTGTAAACTTATTGTAATTGGCTGTCTATTTAACATTTTGCTGTTATTACTGTTATCTCCAGCTGTAAGTTTTCCTGTTAGTAAATACATTTAGGGTGAATTCGTCCAAACATCACGTTACACGAGAATAACTATACCGGAATTAAAATTATACGCGAGTAAATATCTAGGATAAGTACATTTGCATTCTACCAAGTTATACCATGATTAAATTGAATGAACGAGGAATGAAACTGTAATGCAACTAAAATAAAAATAGCTGCGTTTCAAAGCATGCAATAGAAATGACATGCCAACTTAGTTTGAATGGATTATAAAAGTATGAAATTGTTTATGTTTTAATATTTTATTCGCTGTTGTTATTCTGAGACTTTGCCTTTTAACGTACTTTTGTTTATGTTTTGACAGATGTGTTTATATGTCATTATGACGGTTTTCTAATCAGCTGATGTGCTGCCGCCATTACAAAATTACTCTCGGATAAGCTCGTTACACGGTCAATTTTGGCGGTATAACATTTTATTCTTGGGATAAGCTAGTTATCTTGGTTTCAGGTTTGGTAGAATGCAAAATCTGCTTACTCGCGAGTAACTGGTACTTTACTCGTGAGTAAAAAGTTACTCGACGTTTGTCGAATCCGCCCTTAGAGGGGATGGAGCAAAGGTAAGGTTCAAAGTGGAATTCGTATATGGACGGTAGGTATACTGTACCAATCTCAAGTTAAAGGTTATGATCAGGTTTTTTGGTCATTTTTGACTTCATAAAGTGCCATATTTTATTATAAGAACCACCCAATGTCTTACATAACATTTAGTCATATCAGATAAACTATGATTAATACGAAATTGGGTATTTATTGATAATCACACGTACACTTTGATAAGATTTGGCAATATCGCATGTTTCTTTTTACAATCACCTACATTTTTTATCAAGTCATAGTCCCTTGTAGTACAGATTAATCATTGCAGATAAAAGTAATCTCTGATACCACATCAATGAATGGTGACCACCTCATGATAATCACGGGTAAAGTCTATAGGTATATTTGAAATACCTAATATGCAAAGATTGCAGACTGGGGTTAGACAAAAGATGGCAGATAAACCAATATATTTTGATAACGAGACAGTATATTGATTGATCTTCATTTATTCTATGTTCATGTTGTTTTAAATTACATAACTTCGTAAAGTGGCTACGTTTAGATGGGCCAGTCAATTTGTGATTTTAGTATCCTGATTTAGACTAACTATTTTATACTAAGTACTTTCATCGATCATCATCAGTTAACAATCAACCACTACTGTAATTGACATATTATTGAACAAATAACACAAACTGGGTCCTCCGCCTTCCTCATCGCACCACTACTGCGGCTATCTGTCTAAGATACTTCGGTCCAGAGACTTCAGGGATTTATTTAGGTTTGCTTCTCCGATAATATTCTGCTACCTTCGATATCAAAAGCTCATATTATATCATAACAATTGGCCATTCATATTATAGCTCATAGTAAAGGTGAGGCTCCATCGGTGCGTTGCTGCCATATTTTTTTATGACCGTTCCTTTGTCACTACGCGAAGCAACGCAGCGCAAAGCAACAATAAGCCTCACCCAAACATGCCTAATTTAAAAAGTCTGTTCTGGAGTTTCTACATCCGTTCTTCTCCAAAGACAAAGAGCCCTTGTTGGAACGGAGAGTAGTAGGTATGAAAAAAATAACGTTCATCAGAAATTTTCTATGCATATTTTTGACAATGACTTTTTGGGAATCTATGATTTTTACGATGAATAAAAACATTTGACTTTGATTTAGTCCCTCACCTGAGCACAAGATCATGAGCGAGGCGATCCACGAGGCCTGGTCGCGGGTGGTGGGGATGGGGGAGGCCCCGTCCAGCAGCAGCGGCAGCGTGGGCGAGGTCCAGCCCACCGTGGTGCCCGCCGCCGCCGTGATCAGCGTCGCTGGAAACCAGAGAGGAAACAAGTTAGGAATGGAGTGAAATAATTGAATTATCATTGCTAGCCTTTTCTGTTTAGCTTTCCGTAATTTTTCACGGGAACTTTTTTGTTGCTCTTGGGTGTACTCAATAGATTACGATTAAAAAACGGTTCACGGTGAACGGAGCAGTGGTAAGTTCTTGAACTGACTGAAAGTCTGAAATAATACAGTCTACCACCACCATTTCTAAAAGGCACGGGTAATGTGGAGAAGGAGTGGAGAAAATAGCCAAACGAAAACCATGTTGAGTAGCGATAATTATAGAATACCAAATAAGGCTGTTTACATGTTTTTCAGTTGAAAAAATTGGGTCAATGTGAAATTGAAGACGCACGAAGACTTGTCAACACAACACCTTGTGAAGGTAAATTAGCAGATATTTAAGTAACCGTAATGATTTTGATTTACGTACTGCTTTTGTTATGTTTCGAAGGTTGGTGTTCCAATTTTTTGAATTGATATGAAATAAATAAATATTGAAAAACATTTACATTTATGTAGGTACTATTACATAATATTAAATTAGTACATACTTATGTCTTACCAAAGAATACCAAAGGTCTAAACAATATAAGAATGGAAATCTTGAAACTCGGTACCGATATTCGTTATGAGCTTATGGGTATAAAGTTTTTGAAAAATTTATCCATAAAATTTTTGAAGTCTACTGCAGCTACCTTTCACTGGTGTTTAATTTTAATCATCATCAACTTATCATCTTTTAATACTGCACATACGCAACTTCTAAAGAACTGCTATTCATGTGTCTCCCATTGCAAAGGTAATAGGATGCATTTGGCTTTCTTTCCGATTCATCTAAGACTTGGTTACTTTGATTAGCAATGAGACAATAAATAGTAGCCCTTGATTAAACCGTCAGATTTGCCTCCTAATGAGAGTAGGTACATTGACCTGGGGCGCGATTCACATCTCAACCGAAATATTTGTAAAGCGATACGAACGAGTTACGAGATGAAATCCGCAATGTTTAAAAACGCGATTCATAGCACACATACTTTGATCTCGTTTTCATATCGCTAGTTCGTATTTGGATGGCTTGAGTGAAATGAATGAAACTATATTTTTTTTAATTGCTATGCAAAAATTATAAATACTACCACTAATTGTTTTAAATAATTTTGTTCCTACAATATATTTTGTTGGAATTAGTGTCGATAGCAAGTATCAAGAAACAGCTTTTTAATTCAACGTTGAAGAAATTCATAACCTGTGGCACTTTTGACAGCCGCCATGTTTTCTCCATAAAAAACATTGATTTTCTTTGCTCATTTTCGTGTCAACGTAGTTTTTTTGGAAAATAAGAAGAATGGAAGTTTAACTTACTTAGAGAAATACGACTGAGACATGTAAGTATCAATGTATTAACCTATTTTTTTTGAAATATAAATGTTACCGGTTGTAGTCAAGAAGGTATTGTAATTGACGATGTATCCAATTTCTGTTTTGAATTGTTTTAGAAACACAAGCAGCAGCCGATGTGCTTGAGTAGCAGAAGGAGCAACTGCGTTGTGAGAGGGCCACGGCTTCAACCCTCACAATGATAGCTGATTAGCTGAAGTAATGAACAGACAGGCTGCAGTCAATGAGAGGCTTCTTGAGGAGGTGTTCCTCATATGGAAATCGTAGGTTATTCCTAAATGTTTGGCTAAATAATAGAATAGAATTTAACTTCATTGTTACCCCAATAATGTCTTAGGAAAACTGGTGTTGAATATTTATGTTACAGCGTAGTTTTGTTTAGTATCTGTCTGTAATTTTTTAGAACAATATCATACTGAACTTTTCATTTTGTCTTTTCTAGGCTAATGAAAGGAACAATCAAGACCAGACTTAAAGTAAAATAATACGTATACATAATTTATATCGGAATAAGTACAAAATATTTTTGTAGGTATATGTTTTAACTATAAATTGAAAATCCACAGATTTTAGCGGCGACGCAGTTGCGCGACCAGTGAAGCTCTGGCTCCGCGACCGGCGTGGAGCGCGCGGTCAGCGCGGCGCTGCTGCGGCTGCTGCGCGGGAGGATCCCGTCCCTGCGCATGCGCCTGGCCTTCAATGACCTCACGCCTCTCTTCTTCCTCTTCTTCATGCGTCAATTCAAACAGAGGAGCACCTGTGATTACTGATTACCTAAGTTCCTATATACAATAATAGTTTAATAATTGTTAACAAAATATTGTATATATAAGTATTAATAATTACTTATACAAAAGGCTAAAAGCATTTTGTACCAGCCAACCTATAGGAGAGAATATGAGAAAAATAATAAGACTTTAATCTTTGATTGCCATTATCTGTAGCTTTATTAAGTGGTAAAGGGACCTAATTACTACCTATATTTTTTTAGTATTTGTGATAATTCATAGAATTTATTAGTTCTATCAATAAATAAAATATACATGCATTACAATGTGTTTAATTCATTAACTTACAATTTGCACACTGAGGGAATGTGTATGCTTTCGGTTAAAATATTCTTCCTCATTCTGCGAGGGCCTCAGGCAAAAACCCACACCAATCAAATAAATATCACTAATACAAGCTTACTATAAAGGAAAATTACGAATTCGGTAAAGATGGAAACGTATCTCGTAGGGACGGCTGTCCGGCTGAAAAATGGCTTGAAGATCTTGGAGAGATGCGTACAAGGTCAATTTCACTTTTAGCAGTATTTTCTGAAAACGATCTAACAATTTCACCCTTTTCTTCGAAAGTTTAAAATCGCTAAAACGTCAAAATATGACAGATAAGCGATATCAAAAAGTTCAACAAAAATGACATGAATCGCGTCATTCTCCATTCCGTTCATTCATTTTGCGATCTCGAAACGATCTTACTATGTAGCTTGTTTTTAGTGCCATGTGAATCGCAATTTCATAGCTCGTTCGTAAAAATCTGAAAACGAGATGAAAACGAAGTTGTTTTTTGTGACACGAATCACCCTCCTGGTAACCGGAACGTTATTTCACGAACCAAATTCCACCCTGTATAGAGCATACCTAACTAAAACCAATGTGCTATCTGGGTGCTGAAAAAAGTACGCCAGTTTTTATCATTGTTTTGTCTACATTCTGTTTTGCCACGCGACGGTATTTATATTGAGATTTGCTCGAATAAACTAAATGGTATCTAGCTGATAATTTAGGAGAACAGTACATTGCATTTACTAGGTATTTATTCAATAAATTATCATTGTTATACAATTATAGCTATTTATGTATATTGGGACATTTATAGCTATTTAAGTTTAGGGTTCGGTCAACTGTCCGAATAAATAAAAGTAAAATGTAAATGACTAGGTATGTAATGTATAATTATTTATCTTTTCATATTGAAGTGCTCCTCTACACAAGTTTCCGTATGATAATGTAGAAAATTATTGAGTTATTGTTTGAAATTACTTTAGCTTCATTAATAGCATCATTGTATTATTATTATTATAATATATAAAGCTGGATTACCACTCACTGATTCATTGACATAGTAGTTCTCCCAGAAGGAGTCATTTTTTGATATAATAATGTTTTAGGGAAATGTACAGGGTGCTCGGGTGAGTAGAGAAAAACCTCGACTTTTTAAAAAAAGTTGTAAAAAAAAAAAATTTTTTTTATTCCTCTTTTTTGGTGACCATACATTTTTTTATATTTCGAGGGTGTGTTTAGAATGCCTGACAGATTATAAAAAAAATATAAAAAAATAAAAAAACAAAATGGCTGCCGAGTTGCAGTGCAGCAAAGTTTAGGGCGTGTCAGACCCGACTTGAGGTGAATTGATCTCCCGGAAGGGGGGGAGGTGGGGGGATGCTGTTTTTTGTAAACGATGAGGCACATGATGAAATTTAAGGGAAAATTCCAAAAAATGATTTTTTTTTTATTGCGGGCGGAGGGGAGATTTTTTTATATAAACGTGTTTTTTCGGGGATTTTCAAAGCATTTTTTTATTGTGTTCGAGGCATTTGACAGGTTCGACTTGTATGGAGCGGTTGTGCAGTTTGACGAGTAGAGTTGCCATGCGAAAGAATTTTCCCCATTTTTAGGGTAAATTTCGAGATTTTCCCCAAAAACATGAAAAGTAGAAATGGCCACTTTTGATTTTAAAATTTGATGCAGTTTTGTCGGCAAGACCCGTACTAATGACATTTGACCATTTTTATTACTTTCGACTGGCAACCCTGCGCGATAGGCGAGATTTTATATTTTCCGATTTTTTTACGTCGACCCAACTTGAGGTGAATTGATCTCCCAGAAGGGAGGCAGGTGGGGTGATGATTTTTTTTGGACACGGTCTGTTTTATGGTGCAGTTTATGGGAAAATTCCGAAAAATTTAAAAAACAAAATGGCGGACTGCTTTGGCGGCCATTTTGTAAAAGTGATTTTTTTTCACGATTTTTGATTGGTTCTTTCACATGTTTAGAGTGGTTGGGAAGATTTGTCTTGTATGGCGCATTTGTGTAGTTTGTTGAGTAGACTATACCTACTAAATAAAATTTCCCCATTTTTAGGGAAAATTTTGAGATTTTCCCCAAAAACATAAAAAATAGAAATAACCGTTTTGGATTTTAAAAAATGATGCAGTTTAGTCAGAAAGGCTCATACTAATGACATTTGACTATTTTTATCACTTTCGGCTGGCAACCCTGAGAAATACGGGAGATTATATTTTTGAAAAAGTTCGACGTCGATTCAAGTTGAGGTGAATTGATCTCCCAGAAGGGGGGAAGGTGGGGTGATGTTTTTCTTTGTACATGGTTGGATATATGGTGAAATTCATGGGTAAATTCCGAAAACTGCAAAAATCAAAATGGCGGATGAAGTGGCAGCCATTTTGTAAAAGAGAAATTTTACATGTTTTAAGGCTATTTCACCTGTATTGAGTGGTCTGACAGTTTTGACTTGTAGAGCGCGTTTGTGAAGGTGGACGCATTTAGTTTGCTTATGAAATAAAAACTCTCCATTTTTAGGGAAAAAAACAAAATTTCCCTAAAAACATGGGAAATTTTATAAAAATATGCAATTTTATCGTTTAGTGATGGTCTGAGGGGTTTCAAATGTATAGCGCGTTTGTGTAGTTAAATGCACACAATTTTAATTTAAAATAAAAACTCTCCACTTTTAGGAAAAAAATTATAATTTCCCTAAAAACGTATAAAAAATTACCAACATTAGCAATTTCACCACGTTGAAGTGGTCAGACAGATTTATTGTATATGGCGCATTTGTGTAGATAAATACAAACAATAATTATATAAAATAAAACTCCCCTTTTGTAGGGAAAAAATCAAAATTTCCCTAAAAACGTTGAAAAAATTACCAACATTAGCAATTTCACCCCGTTGAAGTGGTCAGACAGATTTATAGTATATGGCGCATTTGTGTAGATAAATACAAAAAATAATTATTTAAAATAAAAACTCCCCACTTGGAGGGAAAAAATAAAAATTTCCCTAAAAACGTTGAAAAAATTACCTACATTAGCAATTTAACCCCTTTGAAGTGGTCAGACAGATTTATAGTATATGGCGCATTTGTGTAGATAAATACAAACAATAATTATTTAAAATAAAAACTCCCCACTTGGAGGGAAAAAATCAAAATTTCCCTAAAATCGTTGAAAAAATTACCTACATTAGCAATTTAACCCCTTTGAAGTGGGCAGACAGATTTGTGGTATATGGCGCATTTGTGTAGATAAATACAAAGAATTATTTTTTAAAATAAAAACTCCCCACTTCTAGGGAAAAAATCTAAATTTCCCTAAAAACGTTGAAAAAATTACCTACATTAGTAATTTAACCCCTTTGAAGTGGTCAGACAGATTTGTGGTATATCGCGCATTTGTGTAGATAAATACAAAGAATTCTTTTTTCAAATAAAAACTCCCCACTTTTGGAGAAAAGAATATTTTCCCTAAAAATATACAAAATGTGAATCAACTTTACCACAGTGTAAGTGCCGAGCGCAGCGAGGCCATAGTCCTTCTACAAGCTATACCAAAATAAAACCAGCCAAGCGCAGCGAAGCATCCGACAAGTAACCCTGCCATAAAGAAAAGAAAGCCGAGCGAAGCGAGGCATTTCTTTTAATAATTATTACTATCAATAAAGAAAAACTACGGAAAAAGTCCCGTTTAAGGAGTGGAAAGCCGAGCGAAGCGAGGCATAACAAGCTAAACCATCAATCTAAAACCTAGAGAGCCGAGCGGAGCGAGGCAAAACTACTGAAACCAACATCCGAAAACCGGTAGAGCCGAGTGAAGCGAGGCTAAAGCACAATAAACAGCAAGTGCTTATGTAACTGCAGAGCCGAGCGATGCGAGGCAAAACAACCGAAACTATCATTCCGTGACCTGGAGAGGAGCCGAGCGAAGCGAGGCTTAACTACTTTAATCACCAACTGCCTGTTTAACTGGAGAGCCGAGCGCAGCGAGGCAAATCAATCCAAACCATCATACCACAAACATTGGAGAGCCGAGCGCAGCGAGGCAAAACATTTTAAAACATTATACCACAACCACTGAAGAGCCGAGCGCAGCGAGGCAATACAACTTAAGTATTACCTTACCGTAAAAGAGGAGCCGAGCGAAGCGAGGCAAAACAAAGCAAACCACCATACCGCAAACCCTGGAGAGCCGAGCGAAGCGAGGCAACACTACTCAAACCCTCGTCAACACAACTATATTCCTAACCTGAGAGCCGATTGTGGCAAAGAAATATACCTTGAATGTATAAAAAAGAAAGTCAAAGGTTTCGGCGCGTTTATAGTTCTAATTACGGATCATATTGAAGTAAAACATAGTTCTGTAAAAAATAGCCTTACCCACGTAAGAAATTTATGAATACTTAAAGAAAACCTGTGTATTTCGTTGCTATGAAGAAGTTTCTATTCAGGACAGAGTAAACTAATAATCGAGACGCTAGAAAAACGCGCAAATGGAGGTGACTCAGATTTATGAGGTGATACTCGTAAAGAACCCAATATTTGTACACAAAACGATGTCGGCTCGATAGTAGGTAAAGTTTACGAAACCATTTTTTTTATTTATACATAGATCAGTTTCTTTACCGTATTTGTGTGAGACAATCCGTAATAGGAACCAATTTTTTTGAGTACAAGAACGGGATGAAGTGGTGGGAAATGGTCCAAATTTTGGATGCGTCTTTAACTTGAACCCCAGAAAGATCCGCTACGTTATTGTAGGTAAAGTATACCTTATCTTACAGAAATTCATACTCATAACTTTATCCTACTTGAAACTAAATCATCACCTCTTTAATAAAGAAATTCATGGTGAAAAAACAGTTTTAAGGCCTTACAAAACGCAAGATAGATTTGCTACGATATGTTCAAGTCAATATCCTGCTGAAAACAAAATTCATACTGAAAACTGAATCTCACCTGAAACAAAATCATCAGTACCCCTTTAATGGAGAAATTTATAGTAAAAATAGTTTTTAAGGCATAAAAAAACGCAAGAAGGATTTGTTACGGTATGTTCAAGTCAATATCCTGCTGAAACCGAAATTCATACTGTAAACTGTATTCCACCTAAAACAAAATCATCAGTACCCCCCTTAGTAAAGAAATTCATAGTGAAAACAGCTTTGATGGCATAACGAAACACAAGAAGGATTTGTTACGGTATGTTCAAGTCAATATCCTGCTGAAACCGAAATTCATACTGAAAATTGTATCCCCCCCTGAAACAAAATCATCAGTACCCCTTTTATAACGAAATTCATATGGAAACAGTTTTTTTAATTCAAAACAAAAGACAGCAAAGACTTGCTACGGTTTGTTCAAGTCAATACCCTGCTGAAACTGAAATTCTTACTGAAAACTAATCCCACCTGAAATAAAATCATCAGTACCCCTTTAATAAAGAAATTAATTGTGAAAACCCTTTTTAAGGCCTAACAAAATGCAAGATAGATTTGCTACGGTATGTTAAAGTTAATACCCTACTGAAACCGAATTTCATACTGTAAACTGTATTCCACCTAAAACAAAATCATCAGTACCCCCCTTAATAATGAAATTCATAGTGAAAACAGCTTTGATGGCATAACGAAACGCAAGAAGGATTTGCTACGGTATGGTCAAGTCA
The DNA here is from genome assembly GCF_932276165.1 of Plutella xylostella. Classification (NCBI taxonomy): domain Eukaryota; kingdom Metazoa; phylum Arthropoda; class Insecta; order Lepidoptera; family Plutellidae; genus Plutella; species Plutella xylostella. The sequence continues at coordinate 10,523,514 of NC_063985.1, forward strand.
ATACCCTGCTGAAACCGAAATTCATACTGAAAACTAATCCCACCTAAAATAAAATCATCAGTACCCCTTTAATAAAGACATTCATAGTGAAAACAGTTTTTAAGGCGTAACAAAACGCAAGAAAGATTTTCTATGATATGTTCAAGTCAATACCCTGCTGAAACCGAACCAAAAGCATCAAAGCCCCGCGCGGCTGCTTGCAGCCCGCGCCACAACGCGACCTCTAGTTATAATATATATAGCTGGATTACCACTGACACACTGACTGACATGATTGTTCTCCCAGAAGGAGCCATTTTTTGATATGAAAATGTTTTAGGGAAATGTACAGGGTGCTCGGGTGAGTAGAGAAAAACCTCGACTTTTTAAAAAAAGTTGTAAAAAAAAAAAATTTTTTTTGTTCCTCTATTTTGGTGACCATACATTTTTTTATATTTTGAGGGTGTGTTTAGAATGCCTGACAGATTATAAAAAAAATATAAAAAAATAAAAAAACAAAATGGCGGCCGAGTTGCAGTGAAGTAAAGTTTAGGGCGTGTCAGACCCGACTTGAGGTGAATTGATCTCCCGGAAGGGGGGGAGGTGGGGGGATGGTGTTTTTTGTAAACGGGGGGACACATGATGAAATTTATGGGAAAATTCCAAAAAATGTTTTTTTTTTAATTGCGGGGGGAGAGGAGATTTTTTAATAAAAACGTGTTTTTTCGGGGATTTTCAAAGCATTTTTTTATCGTGTTGGAGACATTTAACAGGTTTGACTTGTATGGAGCGGTTATGTATTTTGACAAGTAGAGTTGCCATGTGAAAGAATTTTCCCCATTTTTAGGGTAAATTTCGAGATTTTCCCCAAAAACATGAAAAGTAGAAATGGCCACTTTGGATTTTAAAATTTGATGCAGTTTTGTCGGAAAGACCCGTACTAATGACATTTGACCATTTTTATTACTTTCGACTGGCAACCCTGCGCGATAGGCGAGATTATATTTTTTCGGATTTTTTTACGTCGACCCAACTTGAGGTGAATTGATCTCCCAGAAGGGAGGCAGGTGGGGTGATGATTTTTTTTGTTCACGGTCTGATGTATGGTGCAGTTTATGGGAAAATTCCGAAAAGTTGAAAAAACAAAATGGCGGACTGCTTTGGCGGCCATTTTGAAAAAGTGACTTTTTTTCACGATTTTTGATTGGTTTTTTGTCATGTTTAGAGTGGTTGGGGAGATTTGTCTTGTATAGCGCATTTGTGTGGTTTGTAGGGTAGACTATATCTGTTAAATAAAAATTCCCCATTTTTAGGGAAAATTTTGAGATTTTCCCCAAAAACATAAAAAATAGAAATAACCGTTTTGGATTTAAAAAAATGATGCAGTTTAGTCAGAAAGGCTCATACTAATGACATTTGACTATTTTTATTACTTTCGGCTGGCAACCCTGAGAAATACGGGAGATTATATTTTTGAAAAAGTTCGACGTCGATTCAAGTTGAGGTGAATTGATCTCCCAGAAGGGGGGGAGGTGGGGTGATGTTTTTCTTTGTACATGGTTGGATATATGGTGAAATTCATGGGAAAATTCCGAAAACTGCAAAAATCTAAATGGCGGATGAAGTGGCAGCCATTTTGTAAAAGAGATATTTTACATGTTTTAAGGCTATTTCACCTGTATTGAGTAGTCTGACAGTTTTGACTTGTAAAGCGCGTTTGTGTAGGTGGATGCATTTAGTTTTGTTATGAAATAAAAACTCCCCATTTTCAAGGAAAAAAACAAAATTTCCCCAAAAACATGGGAAAATTTACATAAATATGCAATTTTGTCGTTTTGTGATGGTCTGAGGAGATTCGAATGTATGGCGCGTTTGTGTAGTTAAATGCATAGATTTTTAATTAATAATAAAAAACTCCCCACTTATAGGAAAAAAAACAAAATTTCCCTAAAAACATGGGAAAATTTTCATAAATATGCAATTTTATCACTTTGAGATGGTCTGAGGGGTTTCGAATATAGAGCGCGTTTGTGTAGTTAAATTTATAGAATTTTTATTTGAAATTAAAACTACCCACTTATAGGGAAAAAAATCAAAATTTCCCTAAAAACATGGGAAAATTTACATAAATATGCAATTTTGTCGTTTTGTGATGGTCTGAGGAGATTCGAATGTATGACGCGTTTGTGTAGTTATATGCAAATTTTTTTAATTAATAATAAAAACTCCCCACTTATAGAAAAAAAATACAAAATTTCCCTAAAAAAATGGGAAAATTTACATAAATATGCAATTTTATCGTTTTGTCATGGTCTGAGGGGATTCGAATGTATGGCGCGCTTGTGTAGTTAAATGCATAGATTTTTAATTAATAATAAAAAAACTCCCCACTTATAGAAAAAAAAACAAAATTTCCCTAAAAATATGGGAAAATTTACATAAATATGCAATTTTATCGTTTTGTGATGGTCTGAGGGGTTTCGAATGTAAAGCGTGTTTGTGCAGTTAAATGCATACAATTTTAATTTAAAATAAAAACTCCCCACTTATGGGGAAAAATATCAAAATTTCCCTAAAAACGTATAAAAAATTACCAACATTAGCAATTTCACCCCGTTGAAGTGGTCAGACAGATTTATGGTATGTGGCGCATTTGTGTAGATAAATACAAACAATATTTTTTTAAAATAAAAACTCCCCACTTCTAGGGAAAAAATCAAAATTTCCCTACAAACGTAGAAAAAAATATCATCATTAGCTATTTTACCCCTTTGAAGTGATCAGACAGATTTGTGGTATATGGCGCATTTGTGAAGATAAACACAAAGAATAATTTTTTTAAATAAAAACTCCCCACTTATAGGGCAAAAAAACAAAATTTCCCTAAAAACATGGAAAATTTTACAAAAATATGCAATTTTATCCCTTTGAGATGGTCTGAGGGGTTGCAAATGTATAGCGCGTTTGTGTAGTTAAACATACAATTTAAATTTAAAATTAAAATTCCCCACTTTTAGGGGAAAAAATCAAAATTTCCCTAAAAACGTAGAAAAAAATACCAAAATCAGCAATTTCACCCCTTTGAAGTGGTCAGACAGATTTATGGTATATGGCGCATTTGTGAAGATAAATACAAACAATTATTATTTAAAATAAAAACTCCCCACTTTTAGGGGAAAACATATTTTCCCCAAAAACATACAAAATGTAAATCAACTTTACCACCGTTTCAGTGCCGAGCGCAGCGAGGCCGTAGTCCTTCTACAAGCTATACTAAAATTAAACCATCCGAGCGAAGCGAGGCATAACGTATCATAATTATTAATATCAATAAAGAAAAACTACGGGAAAAGTCCCGTTTAAGAAGTGGAAAGCCGAGCGAAGTGAGGCAAAACAACCTAAACCATCAATCCAAAACCTAGAGAGCCGAGCGGAGCGAGGCAAAACTACTGAAACTAACATCCGAAAACCCGAAGAGCCGAGCGAAGCGAGGCTAAAGTACAATAAACAGCAAGTGCCTATGTAACTACAGAGCCGAGCGAAGCGAGGCAAAACTACCGAGGCTTCCATTCCGAGACCTGGAGAGGAGCCGAGCGAAGCGAGGCTAAACTACTTTAATCACCAACTGCCTGTTTAACTGGAGGGCCGAGCGCAGCGAGGCAAAACAATACAAACCATCATACCACAAACATTGGAGAGCCGAGCGCAGCGAGGCAAAACATTGCAAAACATCATACCACAACCACTGAAGAGCCGAGCGCAGTGAGGCAATACAACTTCAGTATTTATAACCTAACCGTAAAAGAGGAGCCAAGCGAAGCGAGGCAAAACAATGCGAACCACCATACTGCAAACCCTGGAGATCCGAGTGAAGCGAGGCAACACTACTCAAACCCTCGTCAACACAACTATATAACCTGGTAGCCGATTGTGGCTAAGAAATAACTTGAAAGACAAAGTGTAAGTTTGGCCGCGTATATATTTCCATACGTGTGCAACCAATTATGAATTAAATTTAAGTAAAACATAGCTCTATAATGTTAAAAAATGCACTTTATCCTACTTACTGTGTCTTAAACAGCAAACCCACATAAGAAACTAATGAATAAAAAAAGCCTGTAAATTTAGTTGCTATGAAAAAGTTTCTTTTCAGGACAGAGTAAACTAATAATAGAGACGCTAGAAAAACGCGCGAATGGAGGTGACTCAGATTTAAGAGGTGTTAAAGAACCCAATATTTGTACACAAAACGATGTCATCTCGATACTAGGTAAAGTTTACGAAACCGAAAAATGTCCGTATTTGTGTGAGACAATCCGTAATTCATAATGAAAAAAGTTTTCAAGGCAAATATTAACATTCCTGTGGAGTTTTTTCACGTACTTAAAGCCAAATTCCCGGGCAATGAAAAAGTTCCACTCACAAAATGCCGACACCATACGACCCCAATTTTTACAAAGATTTAATTTAAAATTGGAACAAAATATTACCGTTTTTAGTTGGTAATATCCTGACGCTCTGTTAAATGTCCGTCAATGTTGCAGAAGACGGCATTAAGCTAGATTTTTCCGTTTAGCTTTTCTCAGTGGAACCTTTTCATTGCCCGTCAGTGTATTATGGCAAAGTCAATACCCATCTGTTACCAAATTTCATACTGAAATTAGATTTATAGGGAAAACTAAACCCCATAAAATATTCGATACGTTACAGTCAAGTGAATAACCGTATCTCACCAAAATTCATACTGAAAACCGTATCCCACCTAAAACAAAATCATCAGTACCCCTGTTATAAAGAAATTCATAGTGAAAACAGCTTTTAAAGCCTAAAAAAACGCAAGAAAGATGTGCTACGGTATATTCAAGTCAATACCCTGCTAAAACCGAAATTCATACTGAAAACTGTTTCCCACGTCAAACAAAATCGTCAGTAACCCTATAATAAAAAAAACATAGTGAACACAGTTTTTAAGGCATAACAAAACGCAAGAAAGATTTTGTACGGTATATTCAAGTCAATACCCTGCTGAAACCGAAATTCATATTGAAAACTGTATCCCCCCTGAAACAAAATTATCAGTACCCCTCTTATAACGAAATTCATACTGAAAACAGCTTTTAATCCAAAACAAAACACAACAAAGACTTGCTACGTTTTGTTCAAGTCAATACCCTGCTGAAACCGAAATTCATACTGAAAACTAATCACACCTGAAATAAAAATCATCAGTACCCCTTTAATAAAGACATTCATAGTGAAAACAGTTTTTAAGGCGTAACAAAACGCAAGAAATATTTGCTACGATATGTTCAAGGCAAAGTCAATACCCTGCTGAAACCGAACCAAAAGCATCAAAGCCCCGACTGAAACAAAATCATCAGTAACCCTTTAATAAAGAAATTCATAGTGAAAACCTTTTTAAGGCCTAACAAAATGCAAGATAGATTTGCTACGGTATGTTAAAGTTAATACTCTACTGAAAACGAATTTCATACTGTAAACTGTATTCCACTTAAAACAAAATCATCAGTACCCCCCTTAGTAAAGAAATTCATAGTGAAAACAGCTTTGATGGCATAACGAAACGCAGGAAGGATTTGCTACGGTATGGTCAAGTCAATACCCTGCTGAAACCGAAATTCATACTGAAAACTCATCCCACCTAAAATAAAATCAGTACCCCTTTAATAAAGACATTCGTAGTGAAAACAGTTTCTAAAGCCTAACAAAATGCAAGAAAGATTTGCTACGGTATGTTCAAGTCAATACCCTGCTGAAACCGAACCAAAGGCATCAAAGCCCCGCGCGGCTGCTTGCAGCCCGCGCCACAACGCGACCTCTAGTTTTTATATATAAGTAATAAAATGCAGTTAATTAAGAAACTGATAATAATGCAGCTATAAAGTACTGCCTACTCTGTAACTAATTATTTGATCACTTGTTTTCCTAAAATTACTGTGGGAGAGTGGGCTATCATTTGAACTATTTTTTTAGATTAGTACCTATTCAATTATAATGTAGAAACCTGTAAATTAAAAAGTCAAACGTGGGTGGTTAAAAGTAAACGAAAACTATTTTATTTCCGCCAAAAATGGTGTAAAGTTAAGAACACACTTAATCATCTTAATTCATTAACATACAAACTCAATTTATATTTACTCAAGTAAATACTTACCAATATAGAACCTTTAAAATTTTAAAAGAATCCTGTATAATCAACCCCACACTGCCAGACTCAAGTAACCATAAATAACCCCACCGAAATAAAAATAATATATTTTTAAAAAGCTGTGGGTATCAGAATATATTTTTAGGTTCTGAGTGGCTGACAGATTGAGATTCTCGGCATAAGCATCACCACGAGGAGTGACACGGGTCAGTGTTATGCAGTATTATGCCTAACAACTTCTAATGAAGCGATATGACAGGGATCGTCCACTGTGGATGGAAAATTAATTATCACTGACCAGCGTACTGCGAACCCTGGTCAATAATACTTGAAGTCTAAAACAGTAGGTTAAAGAGCTCTTCTGGACAGCCGCTGGGGTCCAGTTAGAGTGGTCAGAGTATATCAGCAGCCCGCTTAGAGATTTTGATATCAATGACTCACGGGAATTTGCTGATTGTCTAAGCGAGATACTTTTGTGATCACAAGTACATTTAAGATGTATTAAGTCTGTAATTATTTATAGGTATAAAGTTTAATAGTAATTCTTATCAGATATTTTACTATTCTAATCAGGGCGGATTCGGCCAACGTCGAGTAACTGTTTACTCACGAGTAAAGTACCAGTTACTCGCGAGTAAGCAGATTTTGCATTCTACCAAACCTGAAACCAAGATAACTAGCTTATCCCAAGAATAAAATGTTATACCGCCAAAATTGACCGTGTAACGAGCTTATCCGAGAGTAATTTTGTAATGGCGGCAGCACATCAGCTGATTAGAAAACCGTCATAATGACATATAAACACATCTGTCAAAACATAAACAAAAGTACGTTAAAAGGCAAAGTCTCAGAATAACAACAGCGAATAAAATATTAAAACATAAACAATTTCATACTTTTATAATCCATTCAAACTAAGTTGGCATGTCATTTCTATTGCATGCTTTGAAACGCAGCTATTTTTATTTTAGTTGCATTACAGTTTCGTTCCTCGTTCATTCAATTTAATCATGGTATAACTTGGTAGAATGCAAATGTACTTATCCTAGATATTTACTCGCGTATATAATTTTAATTCCGGTATAGTTATTCTCGTGTAACGTGATGTTTGGACGAATCCACCCTCAGTCGTACAGCACTTCAATCACTACCAAACCTACATCAAAGGATCCTGCTAATTATATTATAAATGTATAAACAAAACACCCACAAATCATGTTGCTTTACCTTAAAATGTTCACGTGAGATAAATCCATCAATAAGGCTAGTAAAAAAAATATAGTTAGGTATGCCTGCAGAAAATACCTGATATCTGGCTAGGTAACTACAGGTACTACAGTACATACATCACAAATGGCCCAATTCTGAATCACGCCGTGTTAATGAACTGTACCGCTGAGTGAACTCGGATACTGTGTGTAGGTTTATTCGGACAACATGTCAGATTTCAAATAGGTATTACTCATCATTATGACGATCAAATTGTGTAGTGGTTAGCGACGCTTACTGCTATTAAACCGAAGGTCCCGAGTTCGATCCCCGGCCGGGGCGGATATTTGGTGAACACCAAATATTTTGTAGGTAGTGGTACATAGGTACTTACTCGGGTCTTTTGTGTTAATGTGTATCTATGTATGAGTGTAGATAATAATATATCAGCTGTCCGATACCCATAACAGGTTTTGCCTAGTTTGGTATAGGATTGCCATGTGTGAGATGCCACCACATATTATTTATTAAATTTGTATTAGTATGATTCGTGATACTGCGATATGTTGTTAGATTATATTATGTACTAACTGTATTGCGATTCTATAAAGCTAATTGTCAAAACTCGATTCTGAATCCGGAGTGAGTTTTCAAATTGGCATTCTGTAATTTCCGTAGAGATATCGAATTTCGAGATTTTGACAAATAATGTATGAGATGACGTATAATGTGATAACTGTTCGAACGTGAAGAGAAAGGTGAAGGGAGAATGAAGATCGAAGTGAGATGTCTGATTTTACAGAATCGCAAGGCTGAACTAAGTTACCGCACCGCATGACTTCTGTAAAATTTATATTCAATACTTAATTAATACTGTCCGTGGGGTTTTCATTCATAGCCAAAAATAAAACGAATCATCTATGAATAAAAAAATAACCAAACAACATAGTTTAAAATTGCTGTTGACTGCATGAAAAAAATGCATTATAGTCCATACGACAACACTCCACATTTTTTTCAGGTAACCTATCAAGAACACCATACAATTCAATAATATATTATGTAATACTAGGATCTTATAAATATAGGAATGTATTGCAGCTATTTTTATTTATGAGGTATATTATATTATTATAAATTGATTTACGATAGTGCTTAAAGTAGTTTTATCAACCTAACTATTTGTAATTTTCCATTTGAACATGATTATACAAACATTAATTTATGGATTTATAATCATAGATACGCTATGACGGATTAGAATCGTTACACCTGTCTTTATAACTTTGTAATTTATAAACTAAACAATTTTATTCTAGAGTTAAGTACAGGAGGCCCATCGAGAACTGAAAATTATGAAACATTTAGGAAGTACTTATCCATTCCAAATTCAAAATTTCTTAATAATAGTACATTGTTGAGTGAGGATTCAAAAATGCTTATTTAATTCAAAACACAAATTCTCTCTAGGGACGAAAATACAATACAATTTTCAAGGAATTCATATTTATACATGATTGATGAAAAAGCATTTTAATTATTGTTTTCAGAAGAAGGCCCTGCTAAGTCACCCCTCCCTCTGAGCTTATTGTGAAACTATGTCGTATTGAAAGCTTTTGTGATAAACCATTGTGACAAAAAAAAACAAAACACGTCAGTAAGCGTAAGATAGCAAGATAGTCACTAAAAAAAACAATGACGTAACTTCACAATGAAGCAAAATGCCATTGCATGTGTTTTTTTAAAAGACGTAAAACGCGTCCAATTTTGCAAAGTGGCGGATAAGTGAGGTATGATTATAATAATTAATTTGTTGTTGCAGTTTTCATTATGTAAGTAGTTACCTAACAGAAAACTAGTTTGTCGCTAAGAATAACATGAAAAGAATATTTTAGCCACAGCGCCATGATTTGTTTTTGAATTGTTTATCGGATATAAAGTATTGGAGAATTTTTCCCTAAATCAGGATAAAATTGATTTATGTGATAAAAAATCATACTTTCACTAAGGTCTGGAATCTAGACTCTAGAAGATAATCTTAGATAGGCGACTTTTATCCCCCAAATAATATTAATCCAGACTTTGTGAAACAAGCAGCTAGGATGATGAATATTTAAACTACTCCGACTTAAAAAGGTTTCCCGTCGGAATTCCGGGATAAATAGTAGCAGTATATTATTATTATTATGTTAATCGAGGTGGCATACCAAATTTAATTAATAAACTATTTACTAGTTTTCACGTGAAAGAGAGAATATTAACCATTGCGTTTGCAGCGGCGAAGGCGATATCGCGAATATGATACTAATGTTACTTCATTTAGACTTCGCGATTGTGGCCCCAGTTTCCAACAATGCCGTATAATTAGCGTTTTTTCACTTACTGTAATTTGGAAAATTATACCTACCATATTAATTAGCTTAGGTTTTTTAATCAATTGATTGACACTAACTACCGATTTATATCTCGAAGAACTCCAAAGAACATAAATCTACTCGCCAGTCTGCCTTGATGAGTGCATATTGACTCAATTCCTTGATTAATTTTAATTGTCGGGAGTGGTTTGTCCATCGGATTTGTTTCAAAGAACCATTGCTGCAACCGGTTTATTAGTAAATAGCGATACGTTTTTAAATTACTTTCCTGTTACAGCACTATTTAGGTACACGTGACATTTATTATTATTATACAAGTTTATAAATACATAGTTATGTAAGATCTTTATACCTACTAGGTACCTAATTGTAAATTAAAATGAGACTATTAATTACGGTACTAAAGTTCAAACATATTCCATAATTGAAGTCGTGGTTCCCGATTAGTGTACCGCAGAGTCAAGGGGTTCCGTGAGAGTTCCTCAGGGGTTCGAAAATTAAATAATACTGAATTACGCAAAAATATGTATGGTAATGTTGAAGGACTAAAAGCTAAAATGTAGGGTTCCGAAAAAAAATACAGTGGGCATAATACAACCAAAACAATGTTTTTCTTGTACCTAATTATAATACTATATTGTTTAGAGGGTAGCCGTGGCGACACTGGAGATGTCTTTACTAATCTTGCACCCACAGACGGGGTCACACAGGCACTGCTGGTCATAGGCCCTTCTCAAACACTAGTCACCATGCAGTTGCCAGGACGGCGCCCCACGCTACGTTGTTGAATGTCATACATCAAGCATCGGTAAATTGCCAAATCGTTTGTTACGGTTACATTTAAAAGTGAATCATTTATGTTAAAGTTATGACGATGGCTTTTATTTAGATCAAGCAACGAAAACATTGAAATCGTTTACAATTTTCCAGGATATTATCATTCGGTAAATATTTACATAGGTCAATGTTACAGTTTCGTTTTAGGTGGCACACTTATCACAGATATAAATGATAAGGAGCCATGTGGTTTTTCATTCAAGGAAGTGTGAAACAGTCAATTTTGTCAAGTGGGTACTTATAGGGTACATGTTGCATAGTTAATTAGTTAAGACCGATGTCATGCCGACCTCACTGTGGTAACCTCGCCACGTTGTGGAATGTTTATCAGTAACTTTATCAGTTTATCAGCATACGTGCTAATGTGGAAATCGATTATAGAAATATTGGACAGCCCTACGAATTCACGCCTATCGCATGACGCGAAATATCAGCCGACAAACTGTTGTTATGTAACTGAATTACTCATTAATTCCATTATTCTTCATAACTCACGTAATTAACTAATTGAATATTCCGTTTTTGTGTAACTTTTATGGCTTTCTATACTAAATACACAGATAACTACTATTGTAGGAACAGGTTAAGGGCAAAGTTAAATGTACAATTGATATTTTTCCTTTAGAAACGCCTAAGTTTCTGTCATTATTTACTAAACGCGTTCCCCGAACGCCAAAAATAGTACGACGGCGGATCGCTTCTGAAAACTATGGTGCAACATAACCTCAAACACACTTGTTTACACTCACACTTCCATGGACAGGCAAAGCTGATCACCCGCACCCACAAACAAAACCGATCGAAACAATATTATTAAGTGAGCAAAAACTCAATATTAAATGTTTACAGATAACAAAAACGCGTTGCTCACAGCGCTGGCAGCCACTCTTGTGTTTGGCAAACAAAAAAGCATCGGCGACTAAAAATAACAAATAAATAAATAAACGAACCGCTGAGCGCCGCCAGGTACTCCCTCCAGTTGCTGCTGATGCTCATGGCTGGGCTGCGGCTGCTCGAGGGTGCCCACCAACATTTATGATGTTACAATTACTACGAGCGCGGATGTCGGAGTGTTCTATTAAAAGTCCGTTCACATGCTGTCGGTGCGTCGTCGCATGGTGTAATGGAGTGATTCGCCGGTATTCGCGGGTCGGACGCTGGTTGCGATAGTTTTGTTGACAGTATCGTGCGTCCGCGCCCCGCCAGTAGCTCGGCGCTAGTGTTGCCCGCTCGCCCAGCACATGTTTGAATGGGTGTTGACTGTTTTTTTATCATCACATTTTACATCCCATAAGCGGTCGCCGACGCAGATAGTGACACAGAGCAGTTTGCGTAACTTGTTTAATAAGCGGTTTGCGATGGGCTAAGTGGGATTTGATTGGGGTGCCGCATGCCGCAATCACTTGATTGAGCCGTCTGTAATAAGGTTTATTGTCATGACATGTTTTTTTATTTAGTGACTTGCAGTAAAGAGTTTCATATTGTTCAGGGAAGAGTCGCAATTACCGAACTAGTGGTCACATACCTATCAAGCTAGTTATAATAATATGTACTAGTTTACTCAGGTACACTTTAGTACCACGTTGGAATAAGCTTTCAGCTTCCGTTTTTTTACTTTCATAAAGTGCATAAAAGTTTTCATTTTTATAGCGATGATTGTAGTCTGTACTATTAGCATGACAGTCTTCCACTCCCTATTACGAGAACCATAATAAAATTATTTATTGATAATTATTAAAATTACACCCGAGTCTGCGTTGTTCTATGATTATTAAAATAAAAACTACTCAATCACATAATAATATGCCGAAATCTAAATACTAAAAGAATAATTAAGCATCTAAAATACTTAACATGACCATGAAGTAACATAAAGGTTTATTTTTAGATAAGTGTAGGCTAAAAATAAATTTAATCTATGTTTTAAGTGTATTCTCTCTTTTTTTATTTTGCAAATTTAGAACTAACTATTTAGGTGTTTCTACTAAGGCCTTATGTATCCAACGCCTGCGGGTTCGTTATCGACGTTGATAACCGTCACTATATCGCGACTCGCCATAAATACGCTGTGATTGGTGGATCGCGCATATCGCATTAAACAATTTTATCGACGTCGATAACGAACCCATGTAGCGGCCGCTGGTTAAAAAAACTTTATACTGAGTTGCACGTGATAACACATCAGCATAAAAGTTTCCGTGGCTTCCCTAATGCCCAGTTGGATTGATACACTACGCCTCCTGTATGTATAATGTAAGTTAATTAGAAACACACAGTCATGTAATTATGTACGTCTGTGGCCATCGTGTCATGTTCAAGGACTAGCACTGAGATTAACAATACACGCACAAGATGGAGCGTCAGTGCAAAAAAAAACGTCTTGACAAAATAATACCCCATTTCTGCCACTGAGCTCTTCTTTTCAATGGGAGATTTTCCACCATAGACAAAAACCGATTATAGATGGCGCTAGTAAAACGTCATACTCAACAGCACTGCATATTTTTTTTAGCCGGCATGGATTCCAGTCCTTTCAGCCAATACAAAAACCCAATGGATGTGAATTCAACCATATGCAATAAGTAGCTGTTATATAATGCATAATATATTAAGTGTTAACTAGTTTAAGACAGCTTTGTACCAATTATGACATCTTCCGTCCCCTCAGAAGAATGCAGCTATTAAAAAACGACAAGCCGGATGCCATCTATTGGTAGATTTTGGAACTTTTAAACGTCAAAAGAAAATCTCCCATTAGTTTGGTTAGAAGATTTGTGACTGAACGGTTGTCATTAGGATTGGCTTAAAACGGTTAGACAAAATGTCGAAAGTTTTCAGTTTTGTTTTTGTATGTACATTGTACACACCATCTAGTTGGTTTATTGTTAATCTAAGACTAGGCAGTAATATAATCAGTCGATATATTGACGCTGTTTTATATATCAGTATACAAGAGGTGCGGTTTTGCTAATGTTGTTTGTTTGTACGGAAGTCAAGGTCATATGCGGGGCAGGATTTGGGTGGCGCCTGAATTGGATAAACGTGTTTCTTGTCTGTGCTTTGTTTATTTTATTTTTACAGTAATATAATTTATTTATTTTATTTATTTATAAAATATGGAACGCCAGCAGTTTACACAACACAAAATACAAAGATAAATTAATAGGTAACAATTTCGTTGCGAAAACCATTTATAGGCGTACACATCCTTTTTAAAGAAATTATCTTAAAAACAACAGAATATTAAAGATGGAAATAAACAATATAACAAACATTAAAATAATTTGTAGCAAAACAAATTGAAGGAAAAAATATAACTATTATAGCAATTATTTCTGGCATATTTTTTTCTTAAAGATATTAATAATAATAGTAGGTATAATCATTTATTTATATATATTATGCCGTATACAGAAAGAACGTTTGTTATCATCGCTGATCTGTAAGTTTCAGCGTTGATATCTCGGAAAATAATCCATACAAAAAGCTACCGGTGCTGGTAATAGACAAATATTATTCGAAGGTATATTTTGTTTACTAGCTGTTCCCGCGAGCTTCGCTTCGCCATAAAAAGTTTTCACGTGGGAATTCAGGGATAAAAAGTAGCCTATGTTCTTTCTCAGGGTCTAGACCATATTATTATGTATACCAAATTTCATTCAAATCCGTTTAGTAGTTTTGGCGTGAAAGAGTAACAGACAGACAGACACAGTTACTTTTGCATTTATAATATTAGTTAGGATGTAAGGGTTGGCATCATATTTCACGTGTGCCTATTTGTAAATTCCATTCATCAATGTTTTACGGTTATTCGGCAGACATGGCCGGTCAACCACCTTAACCCTCGTCATTACTATCAGTTATAAACTGTTTAACCTAAGTATATTAAGTTTCCTTAAGAAAAAGATCTAGATCATGGCCCTCTTCTAGACTACATTGACACAATCACACCGTGATTTATCTTTTATAGAAATATAATTTAGAATAATTAACACAAAACAAGATAACATCCATTCATTTAATTTAATGAGCCGTTTTCCTTGACAGCTGTCAGTTGAGCTTTTGGGTAAGCCGATAGATGGCGTGAAAACGCAGTGTACCAACTGTCAAAAATTACATAGAGAGCAAAGAGTACTAAACTCAGAATAAGAACTCACTAGTTGTGATTAAATGTCGGGTGGTAGCGCGAGCCATCCTTCCGAGGCTCAGACTGCATGTGGCTTGGGATAGTGCTAAGTATTCTGTGAATAGTTCTACCCGCGCCGTCACGTAGTGTTCTTTTCTCTATGCGCGCCGTTTGAACGGGTGCTGCGTGCGAGAACTGATTTTCTATTTTTATTTATTGTATGATCCTAAATAAGATCCCAAAGAAATACCTACAAGACAAGATGAGAATGTGTGCCGTCGCAACTTGTAAAAATAAAGGACATCATAAATTTCCAAATGATGAAAGCCAGGCGCAACAATGGATTAAGGCGACTCGGATAAATGTGCGAAAAATTGATTGGAAACTGCAAAAACATTCATGGTTGTGTTCGGATCATTTCATACCAAGTGATTTTCATTCACGTAAGTAAGTTAAATCATTAAATCACTATCTCAAGTGCACTAACTCTACAGTATCAAGGGAGGAGGAGCAGATAGCTCAACTACAACTCAATTAATACAGGAGAAACACAAGGAGACTGAGAAAACTTGAAAAGAACGGCTGTACGCACAATCGCACTGAACGCTGAAGCAACAGTGACATCGACATCATAGAGAAAATAATACTACAATTCTACCTACCTACGTCACTTTCACATTTCGTTAGCCTCACAGAATAACATATTGTGATCTGAGTGTGTTCTGAGGGTTTGAAAGTTGGTACAACCCCAGACAACGCCATCTATTTCTCCAAAAAGGAACTTTTTTTTTTTTTTAACAAACGCCTCATTGCCGTTCACTTCATTAATCTTATATTTTTAAATATATAACACATAAATATAATTATATTAAGGCTTATAGGCTTCGCATAGTTCACATGTTTGTTATAACCGAGTTATGTTTTGTTTGTTGTTCAATATTTATCACCAGTATCACCTAGAATTACTAGGAACTTTATAAAAGTGTAGAATTTGGGTGGAATTCCAGTTAAGGACCCGCAGCTATGAGAATATAAAAAAAACCACTACGAGATTAATACGAGTCCGTCTATTCTCTCCTCTATTCTCCACAACAACAAAGGAAATGCAAAACTTCTGTGCAAACCACTACTTTACAGGGTGTTAGAAAAAGAGCAAGTCACACGACGGTGACGTGGGTCACTGCTGTGGTCACTTGAAAAATTACTCCTGCATAAAGATCACAGACTGTTTTTTGTATGGGTTTTTTTATTCAAAGCATAAGTTACTGACAACTGTGATTAGAGCCACCCCGTTCGGCTTCCTATATTTAATTTCATTTATTTTTTTTATTCAAAAACAATATACATAGTGTGTGAATGTGAATATATGAACACTCTGTATAATGTTGCCACGCTGAAAACTCATTCTGTAATGGACTGTTTGCGAATAGAGTAAATCAGTTGACGCCATCTTGTATCTGTCTACAAATGGGGTGTGTTCTGTTGGTAAGGAAATACGTAGGTGGTATATTATCGTACAGAAGTGGCTTTATTCCATATAGGTAGTTATTATTAATATTATCATTCCTTCCTATCACGTCGATGAGAATCGAAATAGAGCTGGAGTAGGGTTTGTCATCATGTAGAAAGGATTACCCAGTCAGATAGTTACCAGTCTCAGACTGCCCATGGTGCGCCTTACTACATAAGCTACAGTTTATACGTCAATAAGGGCTCTTCTCATGCACTCGCTTTCGTATATGATCATTGACATATATATTACTGCGTAAGGACAGGCCCAACCACTCAAGAAAATGGCACCCGCACGTTGGCCCTAAAATAGACATTTTAGGGCCAACGGTCCTCAGTCGACAGTTGTCTGTGACGGAGAGATGAGTCTTTGTTTCTTGTGATAAATATGCCTATTTTTGTTGTGAAAGGCTAAAAAACTATGATACGAAGGTCAAAAAGGAATATGGAATATCGTATCATCCTTAATTAATAAATAAACACATTTTAAAGCGATAATTATTTTACTACCAAAGTCTACAATGGCCGCACGATGTAACCTTGTACGGACGTCCGCATGCAACTCACTCATATTATTATGTACCTACTGTCCGGTGACGGTAAAATATGAACGCACGTACAAGGTTGCGTCGTCAGGATAAGTAGCTCGGCTCTGACATAGTTCCAACAAATTATGACAGATGGCAGTTATTTTGCTTGTATGAAGAAGGTTTGAGTAAAATGTTCTGAAGGGCGTATCCTTCCTTTTGAAATCATTGTATATGATGTATTATGTGAATTTTAACATTATGCGGAATCAAGTGAACGAGGTTTTGTATAAATAATTATATTCTACCCATAGTAAACACTTTGATGATAGTTGAAATTGGCATCGGTAATTGTCATTTTTACGAGCATCCTACAACGGGATCAATGCCCATTTCTGCCCAAAATCCATAAATTTTAGCACCAGGATTGGACCGTTCTTAGTTTTTATTGCGGCCATCAATGGACGTGAAGGATATCTATAAAAAGTTAGTGATGAAATCGTCTGTAGCGACACATGTTATAGTCACGTTTTGCAATGTCAGCTTTCTAGTAACTTCCAGTAGCGAACAATGCGCAGACGCTAGTCGTCTCGCGCCCGTCACTTAGACAACATACTTGTAAAATGTAATTGGTAAAATCAGTAAATAGTTTGGCCTCAAGAAATCCTGCATTCGTCATTTACCATCAACCCCATAGTCACCCCACTTGTAAACCAACATTTGACCTGCCGTAATGTTGGTTTACAAGTGGGGTGACTATGGGGTTGATGGTAAATGACGAATGCAGGATTTCTTGAGGCCAAACTATTTACTGATTTTACCAATTACATTTTACAAGTATGTTGTCTAAGTGACGGGCGCGAGACGACTAGCGTCTGCGCATTGTTCGCTACTGGAAGTTACTAGAAAGCTGACATTGCAAAACGTGACTATAACATGTGTCGCTACACGTCTTTTTAGAATTGGGTGTTTTTGGCCCCCAACTGTCCATTTAGGTAGGGGAATTATTAAGTTATATATCCTATTAATATTTAAGTGGTAGTGCGAGTACTTTATAAACTTTAGCTAAATGTAAAAAAAAAATATTACTGTTGTTGCTCATGTAGTTTCTAAAACTTAACGGCTCGGCTGGTTAACACTAACCCGTAATAGTATCTCAGTAGAAATTTACTTTATTTAATAGATACATTAATATACAGGTTAAAAGCTGTTATAGTAGTAAAATTAGAACAGGTTTAAATAAAAATTATGAAATGAAAATAAACTTATGCTAAAAATAATAAAGTCTGATTACCATAATTTCGCAAATTCTAGGTTTCATTGGACTTTGTAACCAAGGCCAATGTTCCCGAAAATTGTTATTCGAAATGCTAGCACGTAACATGCAAATTATTGTTTATACATGGCAACTTTGGGAGGGCGATCTATTCAAAGTTTGTTCATATGGCCGTGTCCACGATCTTCGCTAGTAGTAGTAGTGTTGCCATCTACACAGCATTTCCTGAATTCCGAGAATAATTAATTTCTGCTAGTCAGGAAGAAGGAAATAACATAATGTGGTACGCTACTTACTTACATAGTATTGTGTGAATTTAATTTTTATTTCACAAGTAAGGTCATAACATATATGAGCTGTTTGAGCATTATGCAGTTTTTATTAAATTTATTGTAATTAATTATCATATGGAATATTATGATATTGACATATACCGTCAATATCATATATTAATCAATCAATTTATTTATTAATTTATAAATTAATTAGTTTGTTTCTCTTAAAATCCTATGGTTAAAACATAGAACTCATTCGTCAAGTAAAACATACCACTTTCGAATTAGTTAAATGATTTTTGGTAAATACTAGACAGTGAAGCACAGAAACGATCCTACAAAAGTCTAAAGTTAGTTGTATATCCGGGGAATTTGTGATGCAGAAGATCTCCCTGGCCCTGCAGGTAACGCTGCTAGTGTCATGGAGACCATTGAATCTGAAATGTCCCGGTTCGATTTAAGATTTACTTTATAATAAGTAAGGTATTTGTTTCTTTTAGTTTCTGTAGGTAAGGTAATTTAACGTTTATCTTTTTACATTTAAGTTATTTTATCTTATGTTTAGTGTATTATATATTAATATTCTAATATACTTAGATCATCGAAACAAAATATTTCGCCCTTTAAGTCTAAAATTCAACTCCAAGTCTGCTATAAAGGTGCATGGCACTTGAAGGATGCGCTTTTACCGCCATCATCGCTCCACTTACGGGTAATTTTCGGAATTGACGCTGGCAACACTATTCGGCCAGACGGGGGCTAAGAGGTTGTTGAATAGACCTCCTGCTCCATTTTGCGTGGAAATTACGGGCTATTTCGGGACAATATTTACCGGCTGGGCTATTCACGTGATATTGGCTAATATAGCAGGCTTCTCATTACCTGTTTACCTTACGATGAAGGTTCAGCAAAGTATTACCGTGTCGTACGTACCCTCTTTTATTATTTTATAAAATCGTCTGGGTCAAGGGATAAGTAAGTGGTACTACATCAAAAGTAACTAATAAAATTTATTATGACTTGGAAGGCCAAAGAAAAATCTAATAAAAACCCGTGACCATGCCTATTCATTCAACCAGTGTTCATTTGTGTGTTTTACAATGTACAAAAATAATAAGTTGCTACTAACGAAACTGACCGAACACCCAAGCCCGCGTTGCCGTTGTCCCATTCTTTTACCTGTACCATTTACTATAATTTACTATAATACCTAGAAACAAAACAAAGTTATCAACAAAAGCCAACATAAAATGTGTAGAATTCTACGAAAACTTATGATTTCAAACAACTTTTGATGCCTTCGGGAAATTCTGATATTATGACGTGAACTGTACGGAACCCCTATCGGTGCTTAAAGGGTTGTTACCCTATTGGAGAAAACCTTGAATGCTC
The DNA here is from genome assembly GCF_932276165.1 of Plutella xylostella. Classification (NCBI taxonomy): domain Eukaryota; kingdom Metazoa; phylum Arthropoda; class Insecta; order Lepidoptera; family Plutellidae; genus Plutella; species Plutella xylostella. The sequence goes on from NC_063985.1 coordinate 10,543,188, forward strand.
CTTCTAAGACCGCAGGACTACAGTAGGTAAGCTTTAGTGAATAGTGTTTATTTACGAGTTTTAAGAAGTCGTGGTACAAAAGTTGTCTAGAAAGGCCCCCTGAGTCACTCACTCCCTTTCTGCTTACCACTAGGGCATGCAATACCGCAATACCGGTATTGCGTAATACCGGGATACCGGACAAAATCCACGCTTTTTCAATACCGGTATTGAAAGTTAATATCGGTATTGAAGTAATACCGGAACCGGACACTTTTTAGGCTATAAATCAAATTTTGTCCTATACGACCTTTTTTTAAACAAAATGTATGCCATTTATAACAAGGAAGTCTAATACCGGTATTAATACCGGAGTTCTAATACCGGAACTCAATACTGTTATTGAAAATATTACCGGTATTGCATGCCCTACTTACCACCACCACCACGTCCACTTTTTCAACATCTAAGTATGAATCAAACAATAGAGACAGGTACTTAACACAAGTATTGCCTATTAAACTATTCATTTTCCAAATAAATGTGCCTGCCGCTGCCGTATATTTTTCTTCACTTATTTTTTCAGGGTAAAAGCCAGTACCGGGTCAACAAACAAGTGAAATCGCACGTCAAACAACTGAAGCCCACATTCGGTTCGCTTTTGTAGCGAAGTGCCTTCCACATAGGTACAAACATTGGTAAGTACTTCCGTTTTGTATTGGGAGATTGAGACGTTTTATTGTAAGACATGTAAACCTATTCATGATTATGAATCTGAACGGCAGTGGACTACTGCTACACATACACAACTGCATCCGACCGCGTGCCGTTGATTTCAGCAGATAAGCAGATTATCATCACATGGTGTTGCTAAAGTCGAACTGCCTACTGTTGAATTGCGATGCAGTCCGTCTGTGGGCAGCCTAAGGTCAGACTCACTCAGTATCCAGATTTAAAATATTTTGAAGTATATTTGGCATTGAAACAAAAAAATCCGTACAGAGAGAGTAACTGAAATTAAGGAAACATCCGTAAACGTAGTAGAAATGTTTACAAAAACTCTGTAATTCGCGTTCATAAATTCAATTTGTATACTTACTCAGTATTCAATTCGATTACCAATTTGGGATGCATAAATATTGTCATTTCGTTAGCTATGATCTGTGTTATTCAATATTGAAAATAAATATACTTAGGTATTAACCTTTATTTCAGTAGGTACCTGTCTTAATTTTAGGGATTATATTTTTTGCCAGCAAAGTAGGTATTTTTTTCCATGAACCTGTTCCAGATAATTAATAGGTTTATCGCAACAACAAAAAAATCGACAAATTATTGAAAAGTGACTCTACTCATATTAATCTGAGTGACTAAGCTGCTGACTCATCAAAATTTTATGTTTTTTATTTCAATTACATAAGGCATTGCATAACACTTCTGCAGTTGTCGGGCGGATCGCAACATTTTGTTGCAACTTTGCAAGTGGTGCCCACTTATCATTTTTGCGGGCAGCGCGGCTTAATTAAAGTGCTAAGCGGGCGCAGTATCTTTGCTGCTTTTCGACCTCCTCTCTCATTGTGCCGCTTTATTCTGCGTGCACGGCGAGGGTTAATTAAATTACCTCCATATTTCTATTATGCGCCCTGGGGCCGTTGTATGAAGTTACAATTTCCTATTTTCCAACTGTTATTTTCGGCGCTTTGCCGAAACCCGGAACAGTGTTGCTATCTACAGAAAACGCAAGTTAGTTACATACCCACAAAGCTACCGTGTTTGAGTTAATTCAGCCAATGTTTCGGAGTTCTTGTTTGGAATAAAATGTTGATCTCGCTCATAAAATGTTGGATTGGTGCAACTTTCATTCAACTTTATTTAACATGAAAATGTGTAAAACTTTCGCCTTTGCAGGCGCTGCATTAGTGGGTTTCATTTATATAAATAGACAAAAAGGCCACTTTAAGCTCTAACTAAAAGCCATTCCGTCCGGACTAGTCCGCACCTCCCTTTGTAATTACTACAAGTTATAGCCTCCACAACTTTTATTTGAACTCCCACATAACGCGTATCACAGTTTTCTCAGGCACTTACAACAATCCTTTATTTTCTCATGTGGAATTCTCGTGGTGGAATTAAGCGAGCTCCGGAACACTGCCATTTGTATTTTTAGGCAATAATGGCGGAGAAAAAATGCGCAGCAAACGCAAAACTACGGAATTCCCTCCGTGACATTTAATTTTGTTGGAAATGGTTTGCTTTACGCGAGTAATGGACGCAAATAGAACCGTCTACCTCCGCAATGGCGGTCCGATGTAATTTGGTTTAACTCCTAAGGTACAACAAAACAGAGGCATTGAATGTATTGGGATTTTCCCGTTGGAGAACAGAGCAGCACTAGGAACAAACAAATCTATTGGTTTTGCATTTGTTTGCTCACAGTCTCATGTGAAAATTATCTTTTTTACATGACTACGGCGACGCAAAAAGTAGCGTTATGTTTATATCGTAGTAAGATATATGTTTTCTTGTTGAGTTTCTATGTATAAATGAGGAAGAATTGTGTTTACCTACTGTGTTTACGTATAAGTATGTATAAGTTACGAATACAGTATGACAACTAAATTAATTTATTACGAAAATGATGACCTCTCACCTGATGCTACTACCTACTTACATTATCCCAGAATGCTATACTAAGCAACTTCTTAATTCACACAAGTGCCCAATATTTTATTTCAACCTAAAACATTTAATGAGGTTGACATTTAAAGCTAGCTGAAAAGCTTGTTATAAAAGTAACGTATTTCATAAAATTTCAATAAATATTATTATGCCTACCGATTCAGCAATAAATCAAGTACCCACCACCGTCGAAATGTAATGAGACTAGTAATCAATTTTAAAAAACTTAGTACCCATGCAAACTTAGGTAACGTAATATTATAAAGCTTACATCAGCATATTGTCATCGTGAAAATAAAAGTGACTTCGCACACAAATAAAAACAGTTACCCTTATCGTGGAGCCGCGTCCAATAAATAACGGATCATAAATTGCAACAGAAGGTTCACGTGGACCTTGTAAATCTGGAGCCGAGTTCGGGCACAGTGTTGCGTAGAATAGTGGATATGCTCATCCACTTGTAAATCCGTGTATCCAGCGCCCGTAACAAAAAAAATATGTGCAAAGTTTGTAATAGTTAAAGTTGGTAAGCTAGCGAAGCGTCCGTAGTCGAACTAGCTTAAGTGATCGTAACCGATCATTGAAATTATAAAACACATGACACGGTTACTCATTGGATTGAGTGCCCGATTTCCAGTTCTTGTCTTCTGGGCGCTTTAGCTTAGGACGGCACGTTAAGCCTGTTGGATTTGTAAATTTGTAGGCTGTTTGATGATGAGTAGGTGCCGCATAGAGCTAGAGTTTGTGGTCGCTTTATGTCACCTTGTGTCAGAGACTATGGTTGTACTTACTGTGTGAATAAACGTGAAATAAACGATTTAAAGAAATCTAGCTTGTTTTCATAACTCTAACAGGTTATGGGCCCAGTTCAATAAGCTAAGAACAATAAAAACAGTAAAGTAAGAAGAAAATTGTTATCTGCCGAATTTCTCACCAATAAAGATGGAGGACGGCAAGATGAGTTTTGAAAAATTTGACGGGAAAAATTTTAGACAGTGGAAATTCCAAATTAATTGTGCGCTACGAGCAAGGGGCCTTGACATCAAGAAACCAAAACCCGTGTCTAAATCGGATCAATGGGATAAAGATGATGGTAAGGCGATGTTCATTATTACTTCAGCCCTGGATCTTCACCAGGTGGCGCTGGTGGAGAATTGTGTGACTGCGGCAGAGGTTATGGAGAAGCTCGAGTCGATATACGAGCAGAAATCGGAGCTGCACAAAATGATCCTACATGAGCGATTTTATGGATATAGAATGACATCAACAGATACGATTGCCCATCACATATCTAATGTTGAGAGATTGGCTAAAGAACTTAGAGATAGTGGTGAAGAAGTAAGTGACACGGCAATTATCACAAAAATATTGTATACTCTACCACCAAAGTACAGATCCCTCCGTCAAGCTTGGCTTTCGTTGGACACAAAATATCAGACAATTGGAAATCTGACGGCTCGCCTGCTTGATGAAGAAGTGAGTCTGGGTATAGAAAATGAAGAAGAAATGGCGTTTTTGGTAGCCAAAGAAAATAAATTTAAGAATAGCTTTAGGAAGACAAGTGAATCAAAGGAAGAGAGTAAATATGAAAGGCAGAGCACACCAAAGCATCGATTTCCTTGCTATAATTGTCGAAAACGTGGCCACTTTAGTAGAGAATGTCTCTTCCGACGAAACACATCACAAGAAAGCAGAAACATTCCTGCAAGCCGTGAAAGCGAAGATGTTGAATGTGAAAAATGGTTCCTGGATAGTGGAGCATCAGCACATATGTGCTATAAGAGAGGTTCCTTTCAGGAAATGAAAACGTATGTGGGATCTCCTCTTAAGTTGGGTGATGGCAACATTCTTGAAGTCCATGGAATAGGAAATATTTTGATAAATAAGAATGTACAAGGCAAGTGGGAGAAAAATATCTTAAAAAATGTATTGTACGTACCACAGCTAAGGAAAAATTTAATATCGGAAGGAGTATTAGCAAGAAAAGGCTTCGAAATATTTAAAATAGGTACGAATGCTATGATATATGAAGGCAACAATCTGATATTGCACGCTTCCTTAAAAAATAATAATTTATATGAAATGAACATGAAAGTGATTAGACCAGATGAAGAGTGCAATATAGTAGCATCGATACAGAATATGTATAACGTGATAAGTAAGCAACATGAAGTGAAAGTGATAATAAGCAGAGAATCCGCTGGCATTCCTGTTGTCATAAAGAAGTTTGATGAAGTGGCAAACAAAGTATTAAAAAGGATAGACGAGCAAAATACGAATCGATACCGTAAAAATGGAAGAAGTGAAGAAATGAAGTTACAGAAGAAGAACAATAAGTGGAGCAATAACTATGTTCAACGGCAAACGACCAGATTTTCAAGAAGAGTGAAATATGACAAACAAGAAAACAAAGTCACAGTGAAGATGAGAAACAGAGGTTCATGGTCCAGTGGGAGACAATTAGAAACAGTAGAAAGTGGTCCTGCCTTATGGTTTAGTGGAAGACCACCCCATGTGTGCCTTGTTAGCCACAGAGACTGACTTTAGAGCAGACATAAGAGGCATAAGTCTCTTGCCATGTTAAAGGTTTATTTCTGGATTGTACATTATGTTAAGTAGCTAGGGATGTAAGTATAGTTTACAAATTTAAGTGGGAGTGTTGGATTTGTAAATTTGTAGGCTGTTTGATGATGAGTAGGTGCCGCATAGAGCTAGAGTTTGTGGTCGCTTTATGTCATCTTGTGTCAGAGACTATGGTTGTACTTACTGTGTGAATAAACGATTTAAAGAAATCTAGCTTGTTTTCATAACTCTAACAAAGCCGTGGGTCCGGTTTGCTGTTTCGGCAGCAGTCGTAAAGCCTAATCAGAGACCTTCGTGCAGCTTGCAAACATCTGACAGTCAGGTTGACTACTTAATGAGGCGTTTGTTAAAAAAAAAAAAAAGTTCCTTTCTGGAGAAATAGATGGCGTTGTCTGGGGTTGTACCAACTTTCAAACCCTCAGAGCACACTCAGATCACAATATGTTATTCTGTGAGGCTAACGAAATGTGAAAGTGACGTAGGTAGGTAGAATTGTAGTATTATTTTCTCTATGATGTCATATGTGTCTATGACATCATACATACCCATTTCAGCACCGAGAAGCAACATTCTTTTGATTACTTATTTTTTTATTTACTTTATAACCTTTTTCTTGTAAATGTATGTGTTGTTTCTGTGTGTGTTAGAAATAAATAAATTTTCTTTCTTTCTTTCTTTCTTTCTTTACATTCTCATCTTGTCTTGTAAGTATTTCTTTGCGATCTTATTTAGGATCATACAATAAATAAAAATAGAAAATCAGTTCTCGCACGCAGCACCCGTTCAAACGGCGCGCATAGAGAAAAGAACACTACGTGACGGCGCGGGTAGAACTATTCACAGAATACTTAGCACTATCCCAAGCCACATGCAGTCTGAGCCTCGGAAGGATGGCTCGCGCTACCACCCGACATTTAATCACAACTAGTGAGTTCTTATTCTGAGTTTAGTACTCTTTGCTCTCTATGTAATTTTTGACAGTTGGTACTATGCGTTTTCACGCCATCTATCGGCTTACCCAAAAGCTCAACTGACAGCTGTCAAGGAAAACGGCTCATTACCCGACAACTTTCTAAGAACACGCTTGCTTGACTAGGAATAATAACCCTTGTGATCCACCAGCGGGGATGTTAGGGGTCGTGATGATGTATATGTTGTGTACCTAATTTGCGTTCTTATGTGTTTTTCCATGTTATAAACTGCGAATAAACTATTTTTTTCTTCCATCTTTAATATTTTTATTTCGCCCAAAATCATAAGAGCCTACACTAGACGTGATTGCACTGTGTCGTGGGTCACCACAGTAAATTTTGGGCTTATCTGTCTGCGCGGGACGTAACGATGTCCATTAAACTCGCACAACCCACCGGCGGACTCGAGGATGACCCGCGGATCCACCGATGACGTGAGGATGGTCAAACCGAATTTTTAAAAAATACATACCTACGATGATGATGATGATTGGTCCGACCGATTTTGGCCATGGCGACCACCACATATGCTCACGACTGTAATCCCTGAAGGGGTAGTCAGAGGTGACTCCGCTTTTCGCTGTACATTTTTACTCACGTGATAGGTTGCGAGCCGAATCGCCGTTTTTGCAAGAATATAATGCACTGAAATTGTCGATATCGACTGTCAGATGTTTTCAAGCTGTCCGATGGCCGAAAAAAATTGAAGAAAAGTGAAAATCTATAAACTGGGGCGCGTAAAAGCATAGGAGCCTAAGATTTTTTAAATTATTATTTAGTTTGCAGAACATAGAAACATAAAATTTAAATACCAAGATGAATTATAATACACTAGGTACTGTACAATTCAGTACATATTAAAATATTCTGTTACGCTAACTTCGCGTTCAAACCTTTTAATAAAATAAGACAGATGAATTCAACAAATAAAATTTTCCTCTGTTTAATCTAAACAACCTGTAAAGTTTATTTATTGTTGGGAACATCTTCAGAATGTGTTTCACAGAACTGACATCACTTATTATAAAGTTTTTCTTATTATTCAAGTTTAAGCAAGGTTTGCCTCGATCCAATGAAAACTTGAACATCTACGTCTCGGTATGAATTTGCGGAGGTGATTCAGAGCGAAAGAGTAGAGGTACCTGCTGCCACTCCACGGGTTCGTTATCGACGTAGACAAACGTTACTATATCGCGATTCGCCATAAATATTGTGATTGGAACTCGAATTAACTGGTTTATCGTTGTCGATAACAGACGTGCCGGCCGCGGCCGCTGAGCTATAACAATAACAAGGTTGAATTAGGATAGTCTTAGACGGAGTGCTGGTATATTAGCTGTAGCACCCTCTAGTATTGATTTGAATCTAATCATTAATTTACAAACTATGACAGGACATCGTTTGGATGACCTCAGAGAATGCAATCTGTAAAATATCACTGCTTACATGGAAGTAAACTCCTCAGTCACTAAGTGCAAGGTTGTTCACTGTTGAAGTTGAAAAGTAAACGCAAAGAGTCACCATCAGCAAATTAAGTAAATTACATGTATTGCTTAAAAGGTGCAAAAAACCCTCGCTAAGAATACTGATCCCCAGATAAACCTTACAAGCGCGCTGCTACGGAACTGTACTGACGCTGCAGCAGGAAACTTTACGACTGCGCTAAAGTTAAGAAAACAGCATATACAGGATGTTTTAAATAAGAATGAAGTCGAAGCGAGCGCGTCGGAAATGGCTATGATTCGCTTCAAATCGAATAGTGGGAGTAAATGCGAGCGCGGGCGCCCCGGGCAACTAACTTCGTTTGAGCAAACACTCCGCTGAACAACTCTTTACCTACTTTGCCCTCCATTCCTCTCGGCTTGCACAAACCCTGCAAGAACATCTCGAGTGTGAGGCCGCTTCAGTACCCTCCACTTTAATTAAAACCTCGAGGGCTCGCGACCATTTTTGAACACACGACATTGTACATACGTTATTTTAGGATAATCTGCTCAATAACCTCAACTTACTGCGGTATCACTGAAATTTATATGCAATCCCGCGCTACTAGAGCGTGAAGTTTAGAGCACGAAGGACGAAGGCTTTCTAAGTTTGTTAATTTCACATAGTGGCTGGCGCGCAACAAACTTTATCAATATATACTCGGCTAACTTTATAATTCATACCGAGTCGGTGCTTCCTTAGTTCAGTCCGGTAATAGAAAACATTAGGATATGTACTTTATTACTCGTCTAGCTCCAAGCTACGTGTATGTACCTATGATGTTACGTAGCTACACAGTAGGAATAGGAATATTCTTTATTACATTTCCAGGACAAAGAAAATAATATACCCGCCGCGGTTCATACAAGTTTTCATATCTCGACCATAAAACGGCATGAAAAGAAGCGGTAATAAAATACAAGATTTACGATGGGAAAATTTTACGTTCGTACCGCTACCGACCTACCTTCTGAATTGAGGGACATTTGCATACTGATACTGCGTTCCCTTCGCGTTTGTACCCGAAATATCGAGGCTTACACGCGAAACAAAGAGGTGCTATGTAATTGAACATTGTTGTCGGGTAAATAACTGCACCCCGGGGGTTTAACTCCTTGCGTAGTATACGAGTATGTGCGAGGCGGGTTCATTGTAGGTACCTACTACTACCTACGGTTCGTTTCGGTGTTTATACGTTAAAGGTTTATCGGATAGTAGATCGGTTTATTTATTTATTTATCAATATGGTACACAAAACAGCAGTTAATCAAAACATGGTACACAGTTTTAAGTTTCTAAGATACAATCTAGATCAACTACCGAGGTATGTATACACATCCTGGAAAGCGTATGTAAACAAAAGCACTAATTTAACATCCTAGGTATACATATTTAATTATACACTAGTAGTAGGTTGGAGTAATTTAGGTACTATATAAATATAAAGTTATTAAAACATAAACTTACATGCAAACTTAAAAGTGATAATAATAATAATAATATAGTTAATAGTTACTCTGTATCAAATTTTAACATTCTTACTTGCCTTTTAAATCTGATAATTTTTGGATCGAAAACATCAACAACAGAATCTTTTGTGCTGGCATAATCATTATATAGACGACACATTCTTGCAATACATACATACATACATCCATCCTGACGTCCCTCAGCAGGGACAAAGGGCCTTGAGTAGATTTCTCCATCTGGCTCGATCTTGGGCAGCGGCTGCGAGATCCTCCCACTTCATTCCCACAACTTTTGCCTCATTCTCCACAGAACGTCGCCAGGTTGTTTTTGGGCGGCCCCGTTTACGTTTTCCGGTTGGCTGCCAGCTGAGCACTTGCTTCGACGGGAATTCTTCGGGTCTTCTGAGGGTATGACCCAGCCACCTCCATTTTCTTGTGAGGATTTCCTGTTCGATGGGTTTCTGCTTCGTCAACCTCCACAGTTCCGCGTTCGAAATGGTTCGTGGCCAGTAAATCCGCAAAATTCGGATATATCTTGCAATAGGGTTAAAAAATGAAATATTATTTTTATAAGATTGAAGGTGAAATGGTTTGGGATGTCGGGGGTTTGGTTTTGTGTTGAAATTAATCAATGACAGCAATGTGGGGGAGTCTATAACGGAATGTATAATTTTATGGAGATATATTAAATCCTGATGCATGCGACGAACATAAAGAGGTGTTACATTAAATTGACCCAGTCGCTGAGTGTATGAAATCAAACTTCGACCGTAACCTGATTTGAAGCTCAAAATTCGAAGCATTTTTTTCTGGACTCCTTCAATCCGTTCAGGTTCATTGAAAGTTCTCTCACCCTTGCTCGGGAGTATCTTTTTCTATGTATACAGCAAGATACTATCAGCCTATACATATTGATTTTAATAAAAGTATACTGTACTTATTTATCTTAAAATCACGAAAAGTTACCAAGTATATAGAAGGTCAATAGTATATAGAAGTAACCATTCATATCACCCTAATAATAGTGTATCAATTTAATTGACTGACTACTCCAAGAGCCGTCTTTCATGGACCCCACGAGAAATAATGAAACATAATAAACAAAATAAACAATCACAATAGATATTATGTGGAGATATTATTCACACCACATCAAAGTGTCCAAAAGACGCATAGGGGATGCGTAAAGTGGGATTGTTTTAAAAACGCTTATTTGGCTGTTTATACGTGAGGGCGCGATATATCTTGTCATCTTGTCACAGTGCGGTGGGGTGTCGCCCGCACGCTCCCGCGTCACTCTCAAGGGAGTATTCTAACAATTTATCTCCGACCGACTCGGGACTTTTATCCTGTACCTACATTATTCTTGCGATAGAAACGATCTTGCGGTAATATTATTTTATAGGTTACAATGGAATAAAAGTAAAAATAGGAAATATGACTAGGCAAGTACAAACTCAAAATTAGTTGCAGGACTTACACTTCCAAGATACAAAGTATAAAGTAAAACAAATTATAACTTCATTAAAAGAGATTTCTTCTTCTTCTTATCGATAAGAAGAAAAGAGAGTTTATTCAAAATGTAACGGGACAATCTGTTCGTCATGTGCATGTGCATGCCAATTCCAAATCTTAACCTACCTCCTACATGCTATACAAAACAATACCTATTGGAACGTTAACCAGAATATGCCACCGTCACACAAACTTCTTGCCGACGTCATCTCATTTCAGATACGAGAAGCAAAAACTCTGCCGCGACTTCGAAACACGGGGCAGCAGTCAGTCAAACAAATGTGAAAACATCCGAACTTATCTGGCCAACTTCAGATACAAATCCCACCCCGTTTCTGACATGCTTTTTACATCGCCTCAGAGGCGAGCAACATTCATTACATATTTCTCTTTTTACAAGACTCAATCGACAGTAAAAAATAAATGGCGTTAGGGTAAAAATATATCTACTCCGTGGCAATTTATTTTCCTAAGGTTACACGAGTGTGACATAAAAATCTGATCTAATATTTTACGAGAAGTAATGAATGCTTGCCTTACGATCGAAAGGTTGTCATGTTAACGGACATTTAGATTTCCGATTTCGAAAAAAGGATAGGACTTCATGTTTTTGTGCCATATGTAACCAAGTGTGCTAACTAAGTACCTACCTACTTGCATTAAGTACCTCAAAACAAACCAAAAAATATATATTTTCTGTCTTCACCATTCTGTAAACATTACTGGTGGTTGCTGTAAATATTTTTGCGTACATTTCCGATCTGATATGTCGGAAGCGGCTGGCCCAGGAAGTGGCGCTCGGAACAATAAATTCCCCGGTTTATGAGCCATTATTGCCAATAATTTCGGGCCACGTGTTCTAGCCGCATAAAGATCTGAGTAGCCTTGCAGGTTACGGTGAAAGAACCGGCTTTTATTATTTATTAAGGTTCATAGGTGTAGATGTTCATCACGACCCATTACGTCCCCACTGCTGGGGCACGGGTCTCCTTCCAATGAAGGAAGGGTTTAAGCCTAGTCCACCACGCTGGCCAAGTGCGGGTTGGTGGACGCCAACACAAGCAAGCTTGTGCTGAGAGAGTTGACGGGTAAGTGGGCAACCCGACTGTCAGTTGTTTTCAAGCCGCCCGAAGGCCTCTGACTAGGCTTAACGACTGCTGCCGAAGCAGCAACCGGGACCCACGGCTTAACGTGCCGTCCGAAGCACGGAAGCGTCCAGAAAAGCACCACTTGAAATTGGTCACCCATCCAATGGCTGACCGTGTCAGTTGTTGCTTAACCTCAGCGATCAGTTACGATCACTGAGGCCCGCTCGACTACGGACGCTTCGGTGTAGATGTAATCATACTTATTTACCTGAAATAAAAATCATTTCTTAAAATTCTGTACCTGATACATAGGTACTTTTTTGTTAACGGTTGAACTAAAACGAAACCCATATTCTAGTGTAGTTGCTTGCTTAAATTTGATCTACAACTCTATAAACAGGGTGGAAAATAAGTGTTGCTCTGGAGATAAATATACCTTAAATTTTCTTCCTTTTATTGACTTTTAACAAGTAGGTAACAAAGATGTTTTAGATGTTTACTTATAAATTCTATGATAGTCACCTCGGCCGGGACTCGAACCAAATCTTTTTTTAACATCGATACGGTTAATTTTCAGAGCTAATGTTTACCTATACTTAATTACTTAATAGTTTTGTTTTCATATCATTGTACTCACTACTATTATCGCTACACTACGTCACGTCACAGCTTCAAGTCAAAGTCAAAGTCAAATATTTTTACTCATCGTGAAACTATAAAAAATTCTGATGAACGTCAATTTTTACAAACTACTCTCCGTTCAGATAAGGGGGGCTCTTTCTGTCTAAGGAGAAGAACGGAGGCAAGAAACTCCTGAGCCATCTTTTCAAAAAAAGACTTAAAACTAGTTGGTATACAATACTCATAAGCTTAATAATAATTATTATAATAATATGAGCAGAGCTAAGTACCTATCACAGCCATGCATTAACGTCCTCTAAGTAATCATCAATAATAAGCTTTTTTACAGAGTTTCTCTTTAATGTAACACTTAAACTTATTCTCTGGCATTTGAGTAACTTCTGTAGGAAGCCTATTATATAATCTAATACAGTACCCTAAAAACGATTTATTAACTTTTGCCAGACGCATCGCTGGAAAAGCCAGCTTATGCTTGTTCCTAGTAATAATGACATGATTACTGCCAATTGTATCAAAAGTTGAAATATTCTTTCGTACATACATTAAATTGGAAAAAATGAACAGACATGGAACTGTAAGTATGTTAATTTCTTTAAATAGTTCTCTCAATGATTCCCTGGTACCAAGTTTGTATATAGAGCGGATGGCTCTTTTCTGTAATACAAATATAGTTTCAATATCAGCGGCTCTACCCCAAAGCAAAATGCCATACGACAATAAGCTGTGGAAATAACTAAAGTATAGTGCCACAAACTTATCTGTTCCGGTGAGAGCGAACTAAATTGGTCCATACCTCATTACTTACTAAATGAATTTCATATTGACATAGATTATATGGACCAATTTAGTTCGCTCTCACCGGAACAGATAAGTTTGTGGCACTATAAACTAATCTGGCGGTTTCAACGTCGGTCAGCTGTCTAATTTTCCGTACAGCAAAAGCTGCGGAGCTCAACCTTCCAGCCAATTTGGCAATGTGAGGTCCCCACTGTAACTTTGAATCTTTATTATATATATATATATATATATATATATATATATATATTATATATATTATTCCCATCTAGAATAATGTTAGTATCGCATTGTCTAACATTCGGCAGTGTAAATTTAATACATTTCGTTTTCTTAGAATTCAATAAAAGATTATTTACGGTAAACCAATCGTGTATGTCAGATAGAATAGAATTAATTTCATTAAAATTATTTTCACTTCTTTTAACTTTAAAAAGCAAAGAAGTATCGTCAGCAAATAAAACTATATTAGTAAATATTTCAACCATAAATGAGGAATAAAAATGGCCCTAGAATAGATCCTTGAGGGACGCCTATCTTTACATGAGCCCCCTGTCATTTAGTATTGTTAATATCGACCCTTTGTTGTCTCTTGTCTAAATATGAAGCTATCAAATCTAAAGCCTTTCCTCCTATTCCATAGTATCTCCAGTTATCTCTAGTTATCTTCCAAAGTCTGATGGTCTACACAATCAAACGCCTTCGACAGATCACAGAAGACTCCAATAGCATCGTGATGGTCTTCCCAGGCGTCAAATATGTGCTTAATTAACGCAGTACTGGCATTGGTTTTAGATTTGCCTTTTGTAAAACCATACTGCTGGCTATGAAACAATCGAGCTTCATTGAAATGCAAAAGCATCTGATTGAGTATGACCCTCTCAAATATTTTACTCAAAACTGGAAGAACCGAGACAGGCCTGAAATTTGCAGGGTCCTCCATATCCCCACTTTTGAACAGAGGTATATATTCAAATTTGAGATGACAATCGACATGTGCTGGGGCGTAGGCGGTAGTAAAATCTTGTTTTACCTACACATTAAAGTGGCGTTCTTCGTAATAATAACACTATCGTAGTTTACTTACACTAAACAGGCAGACGAGGCAGAGCATGATAGTCGATCAAGTTACTTACCTCTTAGTTTATGAATAATATGTTAAGTATATATAGGTACTCTAATTCCTGTATTACTCCATTTTCGATGTAAGTGTTGTACTCGTATATGCTGACTAGCTGGTCATGCAGTTCTCTCGGATTCTAGCGGTATTTGATGGGACTATCACCTACCTGCAGTGCAAACCTTAATATGTAAATATAACCCATTTTGATTTGATTTAATTTGATTACCTGAAAAGCGTTAATCTCAGTCAGATGAGTTTCTGTACCATTACCATAAACTTTTAGTAAAGATGTGACTTCTTGACGCAATTATTTCCAAGTCAATAAGTTCCTTAAGTCCGCTCGTTAAAGTTTAAGTTTCGCATTTCGTGCAAATCTTTCCGCAAGTGGATATTACATCCAGAAAACAGCCATGGAAGGCGATTATTCGAGAGATTCGAGAAATCCGTTAATACGCTGAGTTTTTCCAATTGATTCGTGAATCCGAAAATTAATGTATCGAACCGGCGGGGAAAATCATTTTACCTTTCAAAGAAACTTAGTAATTTTTTATACATTTTTTTCAGTAGCTTGGCTTCCCATCATTCATATTCATAAGTGGGTCCTGGCCTGGACCATCTTAATTTTTCAATGGGCAAATGAGAGGCAAAGCAGCAAGCGCAAACGCAGTCTTGTCCTTGTTTGCTAGATAGATGGCTCAGCTTAAAATAAGCTTAAAATAATAGTATTTTTCATTTAATTACACGTAGTTGATATTGATGACTGTGTACCTAAGTGTAGGTATCACTGTGTGTGTGTTTTTGACAGAACAAAAGCTTTCAGAATTTCTCAGTCTGCATAATGTGTGCTGCGTTGAAACTGAGGCTAGATGGACGAAATAGTTCGAGGAAAATTACTGTATTTTGAGATTAGTGCTAGCGCACTAGGGTGGACCAAATATTTTATTTCTTTATTTTTTAATTTGGCTTGTGGTAAAAATGTGCTACATATAACCAAAATATCATTTGTAAGAAATAATTAAATTCTATTATTATTTACAGCCTCCCAGATTCACTTTAAAAAATCTAAAAATATCTACATAATTTTGAATTAATTTTGAAAGCGAATAACTTTTATTAAAGTTGATATTTGTTGTTATTTTCTGCACTCACCCAAAGAAAACATAACCTTCTAGCTAGAATCAATCAAAAGACCTTATCTTAATTGACAATTTACGGCGTGAGACAAGGGCGGAAGTAGGTGCCGATTGCACTTAGTGCGTCATTGTTAGTAGTAAGAATATGTTTTATACATGGAGTAAACTCAAAACGCAAGAAAGTGTCCGTTGTTTAGTGATATGTGATATCAATGACGGTACGTTTCCAACTTTAAAAAAATTATGAGTATATTCTATGACACCAAAAATTTACCAATATTCACTGATCCTTTATTTTTCTTGCGTGTCAGTGTCGTGAATGTTCAGACCCAAAAACGAACTATAACTAAGGACAAATGAATAAAATCACATAGGTATACTTATGTAAACATATACATATATATTTGTATAATACAAAAACGTATATGTCCAGTTACTCAAACCGGATTGTCTATGTTGTCCAAGATCCAGGTAGTGAAGGCAGACACACGGGTGCTCACTCCCGGGTATCGGGGATAAGCGCAGCTATTGCCAAACGAGACCACTCCCACGAGGCCGCCGTCATGGTACAGCGGGCCGCCCGAGTCGCCCTGGCAGGCGTCCTTGCCGCCCACGTCCAGGATGCCGGCGCAGATCATGTTCTCCGTGATTCCGGACACGTAGCGGTCCGCGCACTCCGCGTTGTTCACCGTGTAGATCGTCACCTCACGCACCACCGGCGACAATTCCCCGCCAGGCTGCAGGCGGAAAAGGAGGGTCAGTAACAGTGGAATCAGTACTTAGGTAAATATTGCTATCTCAACATCCTCAGACAGTCACTGCTTGGGTTTAACTCTTTATTACTTTCTCCCTGGAAGGAGTTAAGGCTCCTCATTGACACAGACATTGATCTTAAACAATCCACCGTATGACATAACCTTCTCCGAGAAAGGAGGGGTAGTTATCGATGATGTCCATCAAACCAGGCGCTAGCTTTGCACTCCCATGACAAGTTCTCGTAATTAAGTAAATAAATTAAATAATCTCAACACACAAAATCTTACACCGTGTGCGAGGGAATGTCGAACGAACGAAAACTGCCCGAGCTTCGACATCTTCTCAACACTAGACTGCGTGTTCTCCTAAAGTCATGACGGTGGTCATACATATGTACATCAAGTCTCAATCTGAGAGCTTGATCACAAAACTACGCGACGTCGCACCACAAATAGGACACTCCTTTCACAGGTGTTCCATCACAGTAGGGGCTGCAATCATGAAGGAGAACTGACCGTGGTGCGTCCCCAGCCGGCGTGGGTGACCGCCGAGCCGTCGGGCAGCTGCGCGTCCTGCGGCGGGATGGGCGCGGGCTGCACCGAGGCGCTGAACACCAGCTCCTGCGCCAGGTACAGCAGACTGATGTCCGCGTCGTTGTCCGCAAGAATGCCGTGCTCCGGGTGGTTCCGGAACGAGAGCAGGCCGACGATGGTGCCCCCGGAGTTCCTGAAGGAGGAACCCGCTCGGATGCGCCGGGTGTCCACGGCTGCGTCACTGCATATGGCATGGAAAGTGTGTAAAATTAAGTGGAACTTGGAAACTGGCGGTAATTTGCGCTATCTTGTTCCACTTATGAAAGATTATGAGAGGACGCTTGCTGCAATAAACGATGACAGAGCGGCACCTCCAACCTTCAAGAGGACCTAAAAAGTGTCTTCTGAGTGTTGGTTAGAGTGTCGGTGACAACCACTAGAGCTGGACGAAGATTGTCACCGAGGGGATGGAAGAAGGTGTAAGGACCTAGAGAATGTAGTAGTTAGAAAATGTTGTAGTTTGTAAAATTATTGATGTCATGTATGAAAATAACAATATTGTTTTAGAACTAAACAGTTTTGCCATTGGATGCGGCCGGGATGATAATAAAATATAACATCGTAATATAAGCTCAAATCTATCTCCCGGGAGGGAAAATAAATACGTACGTAAATTAGTAGTGGATGATGCAAAGATGTTGGGGAATTTTGGAGCGACATGAATTAACTTCAAGCAAAACTACGATCTTGATAGTCAATGTTGGAGGCATAGAACAACGCGGACTCGGTCGTGTTGGAGGTAATACACATGAAGGGGATACACCGGGCTATTAAGGCCCACTTGCTTACTGAAGTTGATTCACCTAAGCATAAATTGAAAGTTCCTAAATTAAAAGTTCCTTAATTTAAAGTCCTACTTTAATGCATATCAGCCTATCACAGGCGCGGCATTACATGATCAAGTTCTGCTTTACTTGATGTGCTCAGTTGTGGAACTGATAGTAAGTGAATTCACTCTCTTCCATCCAAAGGTTGTTGCTAGAGATTGCTATAAGAAATATGGCCGGACATTTGTACTGTTATATAAAAAAATAACCTTTTTTGTTCTTGTAATTTTTGTTCTTGGTGCAAATAAAGTGTATCCTATCAAAAACAATACTTGTCAAAAAAACAAAAAGAAATGAGATCCCATCAAAAACAATACTTGTCAAAAAAACCAAGTCTCGTATAGTGCCACAAACTTATCTGTTCCGGTGAGAGCGAACTAAATTGGTATAAAACATTAAGACCTGGTTTCTCATGATTCTGTTAGTTACAGTCTCAATAACGGATTTGCTGACGACGCGTTTAAGGTTTATTACCCTTGTTAACTGGATGAGTCCCACGACGAAAATCTAACAGACCATTCATAAATCCAGCATTATGTGTATCATTCACTCATTTCCCTCACACTTCACTCAATATTCTGTCATATTCATTGAAATTTGTTGTCTATGTCTCTGTGATTTCAAACAACCTCAAACAACCAAACTTTTTGGTTTTGAGGTTGCCATGGTTACTATTTCTACCGAGGTTGTTTTTTGACATCCGTCATTGAAAATAATATTATTACGCCATGCCCTTTGAAAAACAATACAACGAACAAGATGGAGTGTCAGTGCAAAAGAAACTTCTCGGGAAATAACATATCAATTTCTAAGTAAGGACTTATTTTAAAATATTTTGTTAGAAGATTTTTCACTTAATTCAATAGTTCTTATTAAGTCATTAAGTTTAACTTCTTGAATCTACCTCTGTGGTCTAGTGGTAGAAGCTCAGCTTCATCACCCAGGGATCCCGGGTTCAATTTCCAGGTAGGGCCATCAATTTGTGTTTGTATATTGCGGTTGGTTCCAAGTTAGGTTAGGACATTAAATTTAAACTTTTATCTCGGTTTGACATTATATAAAACCCAGACAGTATTTCGCTTCATTTTTTATGTCACACAACATCTAGTTCGTATATTGTTTATCAAAGGCTCTGTTCATTTTTCCATCTTGAATCTTGACAGAATGAGTGACAAGTAAACAACCCGTTGCCTGGTTACCGGTCTTAACCAAGTCTTAGCGGAACCCCACAGCAGCAATCAAGTTTATCACCCGATCAAGGGAGTTAACCCCGTGATTTAGCATGGTGGGACACTCACTAACCTTAACGGTCCAACATGTAACCAAACCGAGGTATTTTTAACCTAACCGAATGGTGTGAAATTAGGCCTAAGACCTGGTTTCTCATGATTCTGTTAGTTACAGTCTCAATAACGGATTTGCTGACGACGCGTTTAAGGATTATTACCCTTGTTAACTGGATGAGTCCCACGACGAAAATCTAACAGAGCATTCATAAATCCAGCATTATGTGTATCATTCACTCATTTCCCTCACACTTCACTCAATATTCTGTCATATTCATTGAAATTTGTTGTCGATGTCTCTGTGATTTCAAACAACCTCAAACAACCAAACTTTTTGGTTTTGAGGTTGCCATGGTTACTATTTCTACCGAGGTTGTTTTTTGACATCCGTCATTCAAAATAATATTATTACGCCATGCCCTTTGAAAAACAATACAACGAACAAGATGGAGTGTCAGTGCAAAAGAAACTTCTCGGGAAATAACATATCAATTTCTAAGTAAGGACTTATTTTAAAATATTTTGTTAGAAGATTTTTCACTTAATTCAATAGTTCTTATTAAGTCATTAAGTTTAACTTCTTGAATCTACCTCTGTGGTCTAGTGGTAGAAGCTCAGCTTCATCACCCAGGGATCCCGGGTTCAATTTCCAGGTAGGGCCATCAATTTGTGTTTGTATATTGCGGTTGGTTCCAAGTTAGGTTAGGACATTAAATTTAAACTTTTATCTCGGTTTGACATTATATAAAACCCAGACAGTATTTCGCTTCATTTTTTATGTCACACAACATCTAGTTCGTATATTGTTTATCAAAGGCTCTGTTCATTTTTCCATCTTGAATCTTGACAGAATGAGTGACAAGTAAACAACCCGTTGCCTGGTTACCGGTCTTAACCAAGTCTTAGCGGAACCCCACAGCAGCAATCAAGTTTATCACCCGATCAAGGGAGTTAACCCCGTGATTTAGCATGGTGGGACACTCACTAACCTTAACGGTCCAACATGTAACCAAACCGAGGTATTTTTAACCTAACCGAATGGTGTGAAATTAGGCCTAAGACCTGGTTTCTCATGATTCTGTTAGTTACAGTCTCAATAACGGATTTGCTGACGACGCGTTTAAGGATTATTACCCTTGTTAACTGGATGAGTCCCACGACGAAAATCTAACAGAGCATTCATAAATCCAGCATTATGTGTATCATTCACTCATTTCCCTCACACTTCACTCAATATTCTGTCATATTCATTGAAATTTGTTGTCGATGTCTCTGTGATTTCAAACAACCTCAAACAACCAAACTTTTTGGTTTTGAGGTTGCCATGGTTACTATTTCTACCGAGGTTGTTTTTTGACATCCGTCATTCAAAATAATATTATTACGCCATGCCCTTTGAAAAACAATACAACGAACAAGATGGAGTGTCAGTGCAAAAGAAACTTCTCGGGAAATAACATATCAATTTCTAAATATTTTGTTAGAAGATTTTTCACTTAATTCAATAGTTCTCATTAAGTCATTAGGTTTAACTTCTTGAATCTACCTCTGTGGTCTAGTGGTAGAAGCTCAGCTTCATCACCCAGGGATCCCGGGTTCGATTTCCAGGTAGGGCCATCAATTTGTGTTTCTATATTGCGGTTCCAAGTTAGGTTAGGACATTAAATTTAAACTTTTATCTCGGTTTGACATTATATAAAACCCAGACAGTATTTCGCTTCATTTTTTATGTCGCACAACATCTAGTTCGTATATTGTTTATCAAAGGCTCTGTTCATTTTTCCATCTTGAATCTTGACAGAATGAGTGACAAGTAAACAACCCGTTGCCTGGTTACCGGTCTTAACCAAGTCTTAGCGGAACCCCACAGCAGCAGTCAAGTTTATCACCCGATCAAGGGAGTTAACCCCGTGATTTAGCATGGTGGGACACTCACTAACCTTAACGATCCAACATGTAACCAAACCGAGGTATTTTTAACCTAACCGAATGGTGTGAAATTAGGCCTAAAGATGGTACCTTCTAGGTACGTAGGTGCGTTAACTTAGTTTGGTAGGTACCTGCCTACATAAATCGCAAACTTGAGGTAAGAATCAAGAATCTTTATTTTTGGCTACGTAATGTACGTAATGAATAAACGTAACTTTGATACTTCGTACTGCATGAAATTTCCCTAATTAAATTTCAACCTTAGTTTCCAATACACAAAGTTCATTGTATATTAAGAAATTTGACTATAAGTGGTAGCACTGGTAGCCTGATGTGCTTTGTCCGTAGGTAGGTAATCCATCCTTTGCGGATTTAATTTGCATGACGGGAATTTTTTGCTCGATTTGGCAGGGGCACTACCGTGCGCCTATATTTACTTGGTGGGGGCACTGCCGTGCCCCCAGATATATGATTATGAAATTATTTAAGCAATTATGTACCTATCTAGAAAACTGGACCAAAATTGAAAAATTTTACTCGAGATGGTGGGGGCATTGCCGTGCCTCCAAATATTTTAGTTTTCCCTTGATTTATTCACCACACTACTTATATTCCAAATTTGCAGCTTCTAGGTCTGCTAGAAGTGCCTTAGAATTTTTATGATCAAAATTAAGAAACTTTGACCCGTTATAATTCTTAAACTACTGGTTCAAATTGAATGAAATTTGAAACATACCGTGTCTTTACAATGCCTGCATGGTTAGTGAAAATTCAGTCTTCTAGTTTTATCCACAACGAAGTTACAGGGGGTCGAAAATGGCCTGAATTGCTACGAGAAAAGGATGGTACGGCCGTGCCGCTTTTTTGCTCGACTTGGTGGGGGCACTGCCGTGCCCCAAGATTGAAGTGTATTGTAATTGAACAGGTACATACTCAAAGCAGTGAGCAGCGCTGACCACCACGGAGGACGTGATGATGGTGCCGGCGCAGCTCTGGTGCCACCCGATGGAATACAGGAACTCCACCTGCACGATGGAGGGGTACTGCTCGACCGTCGTCTCCTCGCCCCCGACTATCTTGTTGTGTTCGAACACCGCCGTCGCCGCAACCGACGCTGTACAAAATTATAACAAATCTAACATCGTCTAGAACCGATGAAATTTCACTTCTACCCATAGAATGTTTCGCGTACAAGCTACGTACACATATGCGGACGAAACGATTCGATTCAAACACAAACTTTGTCTCCCCTTTTTAGCTCTTTGGGGGTGGAATTTCGGAAAATTTATTCTTAGCTAGATTTTATAATTATTGTACAAGATAATACAATATTTATACATAAGTCCCCGAGTAAGAACACAACAAATATACCAGGGGATCAAATCAAATCAAAATATTTATTGCCATATTTGGATCCTTGTTTGTACTAGAACGATGGCCTTAGACCGAAAGCAAGTGGTAGCTAGAACAGGAAGGCCAGATGTGGACTGTTCTGGCTCTTCTTGGGAAGTATAAATCCAATACTGTATACTACAGTAAGCAGCGTTTAATGATTTTTATGCTGAAGATTAGGAGTGTTAACTGAATCTTAACCACGTTGATAACTTGAGACCCAAGAATTCTACGAAATATAACATAAGTATAAACGCGGAAGTGTGTAATTATGGAGGGTGTTTGTTACTCTTTCACATAAAAAGTACTGAACGGATTTGAATAAATTTTGGTATGGAGGAAGCTGTATATACAGTGCTACAAACTTATCTGTTCCGGTGACAGCACATACATGTTTATAATATTTCTTAATTTTATATGATTTTTAGTTTGCCCGTATTGTTAATTTGCATTGCGGTGTTAAACCCATCTTATCTTTTACAATATACAATTCATTAGTAAGTAATGAGATATGGATCAATTTAGTTCGCTCTCACCGGAACAGATAAGTTTGTCGCACTGTACGTAGCTTTTTTTCTCACTTTACTTTACTGGCTTCCGTTTTAAGGACAAGCGATGCTCGCAAAAACAACTAATCTATGTAATTTATTAATAAAAAATACCATTAAAAAAAAACCGACTTCAAATAACCACTAAAAAGTAAGAAATAATTGAATGTATATTGTATATTGGGCAATGAAGAATAAATAAATATTTAGACCAATTCTATGTGACCTAAGCTGGTACATAAGGGGCAGAGAAACCTGACCCCCCTCAGAAGCATTGTTACTATGAGAGGGGGGTCAGGTTTATCTGCACCTGACCGTACCTTCTGTTCTTTTTTGATGTTGGTACGGTGACAAAAAAAAAAACACGCACTCACGCCTTGTACTAATGTACTCCCTTGCGGGGTAGGCAAAGGTGCATTGCTGCACCCACTTTTCGCCAGAGTGTATGTTAGTCCCAATGTAATAGGGGGCGGGCCTATTGCCATTTTACGGGCACATCCAAGACCCGAGAACAAATATCTGTGTTTAAACAAATATCTGCCCCAGCCGGGAATCGAACCCAGGACCATCGGCTCAGTAGTCAGAGTCACTAACCACTACGCCATTCGGTGACAAAGTAATCAGAAGAAATAATATATGGCACCAACTTCCACCAATTTTTTATTATAAGAACTATATTTACGTTCTAAATTTCATTAGAATCGGTATAACCGTGCCTATAAAGGTGCCCAAAATGGAAATTCATTCCCTGTTTTTACCCCTTTTTCAACTCTTGTGGGTGGACTAAAATTTTGAAAAAAATGGGACCGCCCCTGAGGTCAACCCAAAGACAAAAATTGACAAAATCAGTCCATAAAATGACGGAGTAATCGATGAACATACATAAAAAAATACATATAGTAAGGTGGGGTAAGACAGTCACCGGGGCAAGACCATTAATGTGTAAAAAATAGATATAAGCAGCTTCATTCTCTAGTTTGTCACACTGGTAAAGTGGTCCACTGATGGTGGTTACCACTCTACCAGCGTGACAAACTAGAGAATGAAGCTGGTTATGACTAATTTTTACAGACGAATTGAGAACCTCCTAATTTTTTCGAAGTCGGTTAAAAAGTACTTACACGTTAAAAGGAGTACAGCCCAGGTCACCATTGTGAATACAGCGAGAATGATTTATTTATCGAGGCACATATTCCCGTTTATATATAGTTATTATAATTTGCGTTATAATTGAATTTCCCATTGACTAATTCTCTCAATCTGTGAATAATTCAAACAATTATACGGATAAAACGTGATAATAGCTAGGTATGGCACCCAGGAAAATTTAAAATGTTTTAGGGATCAAATGTGTAAGGCACTATGAGCGACCATTGATGAAACATTATATATTATGTAGGTCTGTACCTAACTCTGATGTGTAGATCGTAATGTAGTTAGTTAAGTTAGTATATCCTGGTGTTAACGCTATTATTTTAAGGCTTCGGGGTACATAGAAATACATTTTTTACAGCTGAATTTTATTTATAGTACTTTGCGTCTGGCTAAAGTTAATAAATCGTTTTAGGGTACTGTATTAGATTTTATGTAATAAGCAACAGAAGTTACTCAAATGCCAGAGAATAAGTTTAAGTGTTAGGTACATTAAAGAGAATCTCTGTAAAAAACTTATTATAAAATTGATGATTACTTAGAGGATGTTAATGCATAGTTGTAATTAGTAGGTAGCTCTGCTAATATACAAATTATAATTATAATATTAAGCTTATACGTATTGTATATAAACTAGTTTAAAGTCTTTTTTGAAAAGATGGCTCAGGAGTTTTTGCCTCCGTTCTTCTTCTAAGACAGAAAGAGCCCCTTATATGAACGGAGAGTAGTTTGTAAAAATTAACGTTCATCAGATAATTTAATATTTATACGATGAGTAAAAACATTTGACTTTGACTTTACTTTACTAGCTGTTCCACTCGAGCTAAGCGACGTGCTTCAAAAGTTTGCCCGTGAGATTTAAGAATAATAGGTATTTTAGTACTTATATGAAACATTTACACTTTATATGTATACTTAATTAAGGTAAAGTCACAGAACATTATAATGTTGCAATGGATTCTATAATATAGTCGCTCTGACACCTAAGGCTCAGGTAAGATAATATCTTGAGATTTAAGTGTCAGTGCCCTCCAATATGTGACAAATTTGAATAATAGACATAAGAAGTACAAGGAGGGAAAGATAAAATGTAGGTACATATCCTATGTGTTACTGGCTCATCCAAAACTTAAAAAAAAAACATTATTATCATAGGCAAATCCAGTCGTTTTTCTTTTATATTATAATTTCTTATAATATTTACCATTTAACTTTATTTTGTTAAAAGTGTAAGACGCCTAGATTTAGGTATATAAAAAAAACCTTCTAGTGGCGTCCATAACACAATTTCACACCTACTACTGAAGCCATGTTACCAATAATACATTATTATTACTTTTAAATGTGAAATTGTTAAGATGGTTAAATAAATACTTTTTTAATTTTTCATTACATCGACAAAACCCGCATAACGGAGCATAATTGATTTCACCTATGGATAGGTGACATCAATTCAGAAATTAACATTACAGTTTTATTTTAAATTACAATATAAAAACGTAAAAAATTAACAGGCATCATATTTTTGTGATGATTGGTAACAGATAACATAATACCTTTGTTAGACCAATCTCATTTGTTGGTCTTTAAATCTAAATAACAGTCGGGTTGCTCACTTACCCGACAACTCTCTCAGCACAAGCTTGCTAGACTTGCGTAGACTAGGCCTAAACCCTTCCTTCCTTCCTGTGACCCAGCAGTGGGGACGTGATGGGTCGTGATGAAATTTAAATAATCCTATTTAAAATGGTGTAAACAAATTTTGAGATAGCGTTAAATGCGCTCCAATCTGTGCGTTATCGAAAATATTACCAATAAACCAATTGTAAATAATAAATTTAGATGACTGTGAGTAATTATTGCAAATCCGGACTCACATTTTGCTATTTTGGGTCACTTTATCGCTGACAAATTTTGCGGTAGTTTATAGGCCGGCGGTATCGGAAAATTGGTACGCGAAAAACCTCAAATTTGGATGAATTTCCGGTATAAATTAGTCCATGCGTGGCGCAGTCAATAAATTAATTGGGGCGCTTGTCATTTTGCGGCGAAGCTCTAAGCTTTAACGGCTGACACAGTCATAGTGGGTTGGTTACAGAATTTATTTATTTCATGCAGGTACTCCCTTTATGTTATATCATATATTATGTTTCAAAATTCTGGCTTAAGTCTATAAGTAAGTATTATAGTTATTGGGCAGCATTTTAAGTTTTGACAGTGTAATAACTAATTTTATGTACTATAATAAAGCGCTTGCGTTTCACCTGAAAGACACGAGGCACCTATATTTCAGCTGACAAGCCGCACCTCGCGCGGAAAACGTAAAATACCATACACCGCCTTCAAAAAGCGCCATGCATTCGCCAACACAATTTTACGGCAAACACTTCAAACCCGGCGCTTACTTTGTTTAAAAACAAAACAAGAGTAATTTTTCGGAGCAAACAACAAAACAAAGTAGAGTTTGGCTAATTAAACATGACCCACGATGGGAAAATAAAAGGAAAAACAAATATAAACAGGGAGAAGTGTAAACAGAAGTAAAATTTGCTGTGCAAATGAGAGGCAAAGCAGCGAGCGCTAACGCAGTCTTGTCCATGTTTGCTAGATAGACGGCTCAGGGGCTATTCGCTGAACTAAAGCTGAAAATAATAGTATTTTTCATTTTATTAAAGGTGCTGTTGATATGTGTGCATGTAAGTGTAGGAATCACTGAAAGTGTGTGTTTTTGTCACTACAAAAGCTTCCTGAATTTCACAGAATGTATATTATGAAAGTTGAAAACTGAGGCGAGATGGACTATCAAAGAAATAGTGAGAAGAAAATCACTGTATTTTGTGTTATTGCTACCGGGACACTGTCACTGCCATGATATAAACAATAATGTATATAAATATAAAAAATAATATATTATGTTGGTATAAATAAGGCAGCTGTACATAAAAGTTAAAAGTCACACACACACACGTACACACACACACTCACGCCTTGTACTAATGTACTCCCTTGCGGGGTAGGCAGAGGTGCATTGCTACACCCACTTTTCGCCGGAGTGTTATATGTTAGTCCCAATGTAATAGGGGGCGGGCCTATTGCCATTTTACGGGCACATCCAAGACCCGTAACTTATAGAGCTTCCACTATGTTATTGTATTCTTGACGTTTCCTTATGTCTGGTAAGTAAAGTTGGTTTTCCTTTGCAGTCATCAAATATGTATGGGATTTCAACTGTCTAAAAACCAATAATATAATGGACAGAGTATAAAAGTCACTTCTCATATAATTATAATTTTACTAGTACCAAATGACAGTATTATTACCGGTATTACTACAGATTACAAAGTTACTGTATCATCAATAGGGGTAAGTACTTATTTGCATTCATCAAAAATTTCGTTTAGGAACTTGCAATCGACTCGGAAACTCCCATTCAAGTTGAAAATAGTTTCGTGCACTAAATCATTAATCTTTGAGAAGTTGTCCCGAGACGGGAGCGGCTCCTGTTGCTTTTGCCATTCTAGCTCACGTTTAGAATGAGACACGAGATCATTGTAAATCGTTTAGGATCCTAAAAAGAATATATATATATGTATTCTTAGAATATATTTTTTTTAGAATATATATATATATTCTTTTTAGGATCCTAAACGATTTACAATGATCTCGTGTCTCATCGATCTCAAGAATATATATATATATATATATATATATATATATATTCTTTTTAGGATCCTAAACGATTTACAATGATCTCGTGTCTCATTCTAAACGTGAGCTAGAATGGCAAAAGCAACAGGAGCCGCTCCCGTCTCGGGACAACTTCTCAAAGATTAATGATTTAGTGCACGAAACTATTTTCAACTTGAATGGGAGTTTCCGAGTCGATTGCAAGTTCCTAAACGAAATTTTTGATGAATGCAAATAAGTACTTACCCCTATTGATGATACAGTGCATGCAATAAGTTGGATGTGTTTGGAACCTGCGTATGAATATGCGACCAATTTAAGATGGTCACTTCACTCATCCTGTTCTTATTCAATTAAAACGTATGCAAATGCTTACGTTGTGTATAGTGGTAGTAGGTACTATATGCTAATAAAAATTTAATACGAACCCATATTGTCAAAATTAATTACCATAATTATAATGGAGGCACCTGGAAGTTGTACAGATGCCAGCATCTTACCTAGTTTAAATTGTGTGTTGACTCATGAGCAAAGGCTGACAGAAGTTTCATCAACATTGAAAGAGGATAGCAGGGGTAGCCGGGCCACTTTATAACTGATTTTGGTGGAAAGTCGTCATTTTGTATGGAGACACCTGGAAGTTGTCCAGATGCCAGCATCTCACCTAGTTTATTTTGTGTGTTGACTCATAAATAATAGCTGAGTGAAGTTTGCTTGATATTGAAAGAGGATAACAGGGGTAACGAAACGAAAGAATGAAAAAGTTAGCAGCCTAAATGGTGAATTTGTATGGGGGCACCTGGAAGTCGTCAAGATGCCAGAATCTCACCTAGTTTATTTTGTGTATATTCCCATAAACAAAGGCTGACAGAAGTTTCATCAACATTGAAAGAGGATAGCAGGGGTAGCCAGGCCACTTTATAACTGATTTTGGTGGAAAATCGTCATTTTGTATGGAGACACCTGGAAGATTTCCAGATGCCAGCATCTCACCATGTCTGTTTTGTGTGTTGACTCATAAATAATAGCTGACTAAAGTTTCATTAATATTGAAAGAGGAAAACAGGGGTAACGGGAAGAAAGAATGAAATAAAAAGTTAGCAGCCTAAATGGTGAATTTTGTATGGGGGCACCTGGAAGTCGTCCAGATGCCAGCATTTCACCTAGTTTATTTTGTATTATATTCTCATAAGCAAAGACTGACAGAAGTTTCATCCACATTGAAAGAGGATAGCAGGGGTAGCCGGGCCACTTTATAACAGATTTTGGTGGAAAATCGTCATTTTGTATGGAGACACCTGGAAGTTGTCCAGATGCCAGCATCTCACCTAGTTTATTTAATTTGTTGATTCATAAATAATAGCTGTCTGAAGTTTCATCAAGGCCACATTCATTTTAATTGGAGTTCATTCCGAATAAAGATAATTTGGAACAATTTCACTGGGTGATTAAATTGAAACTTTGATTATTCGTACCTTTTGAGATGACTGGGCAATGAAAATGTTGTAAGAGTAGCAAACTATATATTCAATATTTTACAGGGTTGGCAAAACTGATATAAGTACTATGGATGTGGCACATTAAAGTGGCGTTCTTCGTAATAATAACACTATCGCAGTTTACTTACACTAAACGGGCAGACGAGGCAGAGCATGATAGTCGATCAAGTTACCTCTAAGTTCATGAATAATATGTTAGTGATACCTATATACCTACTCTAATTCCTGGATTACATTTTCGATGTAAGTGTTGTACATGCTGACTAGTTGGTCATTCAGTTCTCTCGGATTCTAGCGCTATTTGATGGGACTATCACCTACCTGCAGTACAAACCTTAATATGTAAATATAACCCATATTGATTTGATATCCTGAACCCGATTAGTGTTAATTTCTCAGTCGGATAAGTTTCTGT
This sequence comes from Plutella xylostella, assembly GCF_932276165.1. Lineage (NCBI taxonomy): Eukaryota > Metazoa > Arthropoda > Insecta > Lepidoptera > Plutellidae > Plutella > Plutella xylostella. The sequence goes on from NC_063985.1 coordinate 10,572,734, forward strand.
ACCATTATCATAAACTTTCAGTAAATATGTGACTTCTTAACGCAATTATTTCCAAGTCAATAAGTTACCTAAGTCCGCTCGTAAAGTTTAAGTTTCGCATTTCGTGCAAATCTTTCCGCAAATGGATAATGCATCCAGAACACAGCCATGGAAGGCGATTATTCCTGAGAAATCCGTTAATACGCTCGCTTTTCCAATTGATTCGTGAATCCGAAAATTAATGTATCGGACTGGCGGGGAGAAGCATTTTAATTTTCAAAGAAACTTTGTAATTTTTCATAAATTTAAAGCAGTAGCTTGGCTTTCCATCATTCATAATCATAAGGGGTCCTGGCCTAGACCATCTTAATTTTTCAATGGGCAAATGAGAAGCAAAGCAGCGAGCGCTAACGCAGTCTTGTCCATGTTTGCTGGATAGACGGCTCAGGGGCTATTCGCTGAACTAAAGCTAAAACTCCAGAAACTTAACTGACTGTATATCTTATTAATGTGTATTCATTGCTTCACTTTAATCGTACAAATTGTCCACAGAGTTCTCATAAACATAAATTCACACTTATTGCTCTCCTTAAATAATAAAAACGCCCTATGTAACTTTATCATACCAAAAATTACATGCCGCCACTACGTAATACTTTTACCTTTTGTACTTAGTTACTGTATATGTAATCTAAAACATAAAACAACAAAAACAATTATTAAATGTTTAAATTCTAATGGCTAACACTAACTTTGACATTTATTACCAAAACTGTGGCGGTTTGAGAACTAAACTTACCAAACTTAGGCAGAATATTCAATCTTCTCATTATGATATAATCATATTGACAGAAACTTGGCTGTTAAGTGGCATATTTGACTCTGAAATTGCAGATGACAGATATATAATTTTTCGTCGCGACAGAAATTTCGAAAAATCTGATAAAAAAGATGGTGGAGGCGTGGTGGTTGCTATTAACAAAAAACTAAGCTCTACAAGACATTTTGAGTTAGAAGATGATAACGCGGAAGAATTATTTATTTCTCTACCTTTACGTAATAATAATAAACTCATGTTATGTGCATCTTATATACCTCCGAAAACAAGTAAAATTATCTATGAATCGCATTTTAAAAAACTACAAACCTTATATACAGACTTGCCTACCCACTCCTTTATAATTTTGGGCGATTATAATATTCCTGATCTACAATGGTCCCCTCATTCACCGGAAAATTATATGCTCCCGGCAGTAGTAACTGACCTTCACAAAGGATTAGAAAATACTCTAGTTTACATGCAACTTAAGCAGTATAATAATATTTATAATGAAAACAATCGTTTATTAGATCTTATGTTAACCAATTGTGATCACTGCATTTGTTCCAAACCATATCTTGAGCTCTCTCGCCCTTACTATAAACATCATCCTCCATTAATGTTCTCCTTTAAAAAAATTCAACCACTCAAGTGCATCAGGTGTGTGAAGTTAGCAGCCTAAAGTTAGCAGCCTTTGAATAGCCGACCAAATTAAGATGGTCACTTCAGTCATTGCATACTTTATCAATTAAAACACGTAAAAAGCCCCAAAACATTGGAATAACAATGCTAGGTATTCATATAAACACTATAATATGTTCTAAAATAAATAAATACAAAAAAATACGACGTTTACTTACCGACGCCCTTGTTGGTTAATGGATACTTTGTATGGGGGCACCAAGATGCCATAGACCTGCTAGCATCTCACCTGGTTTATTATGTGTTTTGACTCATTATAAAACACTGACAGAAGTTTCATCAACATTGAAACGGTATAGCAGGTGTCCAGGAGCCACTTTCTGACAGATTTTGGGTAAAAATTGACAATATTTTACGAATATTCAAGTTTGCAGGTGGAACCTGAAGGAAATCAGCTGCAAATGATAGTCCATATGAAAGGTATTATTAATACCTAGAAACGGTTTTCAGCAATTTCAGATTAAATGACATTTGGTGAATATTCAAGGGGAAGATCAGAAAATAAAAGTTAGCAGCCCAAGATTACCATTTTGTATGGGGGCACCAAGATGCCATAGACCTGCCAGCATCTCACCTAGTTTATTATGTGTGTTGACTCATTATAAAACACTGACAAAAGTTTCATCAACATTGAAACGGTATAGCAGGTGTCCAGGAGCCACTTTCTGACAGATTTTGCGTAAAAATTCACAATATTTCAAGAATAATCAAGTTTGCAGGTGGAACCTGAAGGAAATCAGCTGAAAATGATAGTTCATATAAAAGGTATTATTTATACCTAGAAACAGTTTTCGGCAATTTCAGATTAAATGACTTTTGGTGAATATTCAAGGGGAAGATCCGAAAATAAAAGTTAGCAGCCCAAGATTACCATTTTGTATGGGGGCACCAAGATGCCATAGACCTGCCAGCATCTCACCTAGTTTATTATGTGTGTTGACTCATTATAAAACACTGACAAAAGTTTCATCAACATTGAAACGGTATAGCAGGTGTCCAGGAGCCACTTTCTGACAGATTTTGCGTAAAAATTCACAATATTTCAAGAATAATCAAGTTTGCAGGTGGAACCTGAAGGAAATCAGCTGAAAATGATAGTTCATATAAAAGGTATTATTTATACCTAGAAACAGTTTTCGGCAATTTCAGATTAAATGACTTTTGGTGAATATTCAAGGGGAAGATCCGAAAATAAAAGTTAGCAGCCCAAGATTACCATTTTGTATGGGGGCACCAAGATGCCATAGACCTGCCAGCATCTCACCTAGTTTATTATGTGTGTTGACTCATTATAAAACACTTACAAAAGTTTCATCAACATTGAAACGGTATAGCAGGTGTCCAGGAGCCACTTTCTGACAGGTTTTGGGTGAAAAATTTACAATGTTTCACGAATATTCAAGTTTGCAGGTGGAACCTGAAGGAAATCAGCTGCAAATGATAGTTCATATGGAAAGTATTATTTATACCAAGAAACGGTTTTCAGCAATTTCAGATTAAATGACTTTTGGTGAATATTCAAGGGGAAGATCCGAAAATAAAAGTTAGCAGCCTAAGATTACCATTTTGTATGGGGGCACCAAGATGCCATAGACCTGCCAGCATCTCACCTTGTTTATTATGTGTGTTGACTCATTATAAAACACTGACAGAAGTTTCATCAACATTGAAACGGTATAGCAGGTGTCCAGGAGCCACTTTCTGACAGATTTTGGGTAAAAATTGACAATATTTTACGAATATTCAAGTTTGCAGGTGGAACCTGAAGGAAATCAGCTGCAAATGATAGTCCATATGAAAGGTATTAATAATACCTAGAAACGGTTTTCAGAAATTTCAGATTAAATGACATTTGGTGAATATTCAAGGGGAAGATCAGAAAATAAAAGTTAGCAGCCCAAGATTAACATTTTGTATGGGGGTACCAAGATGCCATAGACCTGCCAGAATCACACCTGGTTTATTATGTGTGTTGACTCATTGTAAAACACTGACAGAAGTTTAATCAACATTGAAACGGTATAGCAGGTGTAAAGGAGCCGATTTCTGACAGATTTTGGGTAAAAATTGTCAATATTTCACGAATATTCAAGTTTGCAGGTGGAACCTGAAGGAAATCAGCTGCAAATGATAGTTCATATGAAAGGTATTATTAATAGCTAGAAACGATTTTCAGCAATTTTAGATTAAATGACATTTGGTGAATATTCAAGGGGAAGATCAGAAAATAAAAGTTAGCAGCCCAAGATTAACATTTTGTATGGGGGTACCAAGATGCCATAGACCTGCCAGAATCACACCTGGTTTATTATATGTGTTGACTCATTATAAAACACTGACAGAAGTTTCATCAACATTGAAACGGTATAGCAGGTGTGCAGGAGCCACTTTCTGACAGATTTTGGGTAAAAATTGACAATATTTCACGAATATTCAAGTTTGCAGGTGGAACCTGAAGGAAATCAGCTGCAAATGATAGTTCATATGAAAGGTATTATTAATACCTAGAAACGGTTTTCAGCAATTTTAGATTAAATGACTTTTGGTGAATATTCAAGGGGAAGATCAGAAAATAAAAGTTAGCAGCCCAAGATTACCATTTTGTATGGGGGCACCAAGATGCCATAGACCTGCCAGCATTTCACCTGGTTTATTATGTGTGTTGACTCATTATAAAACACTGACAGAAGTTTCATCAACATTGAAACGGTATAGCAGGTGTAAAGGAGCCGATTTCTGACAGATTTTGGGTAAAAATTGTCAATATTTCACGAATATTCAAGTTTACAGGTGGAACCTGAAAGAATTCAGCTGCAAATGATAGTTCATATGAAAGGTATTATTAATACCTAGAAACGGTTTTCAGCAATTTCAGATTAAATGACTTTTGGTGAATATTCAAGGGGAAGATCCGAAAATAAAAGTTAGCAGCCCAAGATTACCATTTTGTATGGGGGCACCAAGATGCCATAGACCTGCCAGCATCTCACCTTGTTTATTATGTGTGTTGACTCATTATAAAACACTGACAAAAGTTTCATCAACATTGAAACGGTATAGCAGGTGTCCAGGAGCCAGTTTCTGACAGATTTTGCGTAAAAATTCACAATATTTCAAGAATAATCAAGTTTGCAGGTGGAACCTGAAGGAATTCAGCTGCAAATGATAGTTCATATGAAAGGAATTATTAATACCTAGAAATGGTTTTCAGCAATTTCAGATTAAATGACATTTGGTGAATATTCAAGGGGAAGATCAGAAAATAAAAGTTAGCAGCCCAAGATTATCATTTTGTATGGGGGCACCAAGATGCCATAGACCTGCCAGCATCTCACCTGGTTTATTATGTGTGTTGACTCATTATAAAACACTGACAGAAGTTTCATCAACATTGAAACGGTATAGCAGGTGTAAAGGAGCCGATTTCTGACAGATTTTGGGTAAAAATTGTCAATATTTCACGAATAATCAAGTTTGCAGTTGGAACCTGAAGGAAATCAGCTGCAAATGATAGTTCATATGAAAGGTATTATTTATACCTAGAAACAGTTTTCGGCAATTTCAGATTAAATGTCTTTTGGTGAATATTCAAGGGGAAGATCCGAAAATAAAAGTTAGCAGCCCAAGATTACCATTTTGTATGGGGGCACCAAGATGCCATAGACCTGCCAGCATCTCACCTAGTTTATTATATGTGTTGACTCATTATAAAACACTGACAGAAGTTTCATCAACATTGAAACGGTATAGCAGGTGTCCAGGAGCCACTTTCTGACAGATTTTGGGTAAAAATTGACAATATTTTACGAATATTCAAGTTTGCAGGTGGAACCTGAAGGAAATCAGCTGCAAATGATAGTTCATATGGAAAGTATTATTTATACCAAGAAACGGTTTTCAGCAATTTCAGATTAAATGACTTTTGGTGAATATTCAAGGGGAAGATCCGAAAATAAAAGTTAGCAGCCCAAGATTACCATTTTGTATGGGGGCACCAAGATGCCATAGACCTGCCAGCATCTCACCTAGTTTATTATGTGTGTTGACTCATTATAAAACACTGACAAAAGTTTCATCAACATTGAAACGGTATAGCAGGTGTCCAGGAGCCACTTTCTGACAGATTTTGCGTAAAAATTCACAATATTTCAAGAATAATCAAGTTTGCAGGTGGAACCTGAAGGAAATCAGCTGAAAATGATAGTTCATATAAAAGGTATTATTTATACCTAGAAACAGTTTTCGGCAATTTCAGATTAAATGACTTTTGGTGAATATTCAAGGGGAAGATCCGAAAATAAAAGTTAGCAGCCCAAGATTACCATTTTGTATGGGGGCACCAAGATGCCATAGACCTGCCAGCATCTCACCTAGTTTATTATATGTGTTGACTCATTATAAAACACTGACAGAAGTTTCATCAACATTGAAACGGTATAGCAGGTGTCCAGGAGCCACTTTCTGACAGATTTTGGGTAAAAATTGACAATATTTTACGAATATTCAAGTTTGCAGGTGGAACCTGAAGGAAATCAGCTGCAAATGATAGTTCATATGGAAAGTATTATTTATACCAAGAAACGGTTTTCAGCAATTTCAGATTAAATGACTTTTGGTGAATATTCAAGGGGAAGATCCGAAAATAAAAGTTAGCAGCCCAAGATTACCATTTTGTATGGGGGCACCAAGATGCCATAGACCTGCCAGCATCTCACCTAGTTTATTATGTGTGTTGACTCATTATAAAACACTGACAAAAGTTTCATCAATATTGAAACGGTATAGCAGGTGTCCAGGAGCCACTTTCTGACAGATTTTGCGTAAAAATTCACAATATTTCAGGAATAATCAAGTTTGCAGGTGGAACCTGAAGGAAATCAGCTGAAAATGATAGTTCATATAAAAGGTATTATTTATACCTAGAAACAGTTTTCGGCAATTTCAGATTAAATGACTTTTGGTGAATATTCAAGGGGAAGATCCGAAAATAAAAGTTAGCAGCCCAAGATTACCATTTTGTATGGGGGCACCAAGATGCCATAGACCTGCCAGCATCTCACCTAGTTTATTATGTGTGTTGACTCATTATAAAACACTTACAAAAGTTTCATCAACATTGAAACGGTATAGCAGGTGTCCAGGAGCCACTTACTGACAGGTTTTGGGTGAAAAATTTACAATGTTTCACGAATATTCAAGTTTGCAGGTGGAACCTGAAGGAAATCAGCTGAAAATGATAGTTCATATAAAAGGTATTATTTATACCTAGAAACAGTTTTCGGCAATTTCAGATTAAATGACTTTTGGTGAATATTCAAGGGGAAGATCCGAAAATAAAAGTTAGCAGCCCAAGATTACCATTTTGTATGGGGGCACCAAGATGCCATAGACCTGCCAGCATCTCACCTAGTTTATTATATGTGTTGACTCATTATAAAACACTGACAGAAGTTTCATCAACATTGAAACGGTATAGCAGGTGTGCAGGAGCCACTTTCTGACAGATTTTGGGTAAAAATTGACAATATTTCACGAATATTCAAGTTTGCAGGTGGAACCTGAAGGAAATCAGCTGCAAATAATAGTTCATATGAAAGGTATTATTAATACCTAGAAACGGTTTTCAGCAATTTTAGATTAAATGACATTTGGTGAATATTCAAGGGGAAGATCAGAAAATAAAAGTTAGCAGCCCAAGATTACCATTTTGTATGGGGGCACCAAGATGCCATAGACCTGCCAGCATCTCACCTAGTTTATTATATGTGTTGACTCATTATAAAACACTGACAGAAGTTTCATCAACATTGAAACGGTATAGCAGGTGTGCAGGAGCCACTTTCTGACAGATTTTGGGTAAAAATTGACAATATTTCACGAATATTCAAGTTTGCAGGTGGAACCTGAAGGAAATCAGCTGCAAATAATAGTTCATATGAAAGGTATTATTAATACCTAGAAACAGTTTTCAGCAATTTTAGATTAAATGACTTTTGGTGAATATTCAAGGGGAAGATCAGAAAATAAAAGTTAGCAGCCCAAGATTACCATTTTGTATGGGGGCACCAAGATGCCATATACCTGCCAGCATTTCACCTGGTTAATTATGTGTGTTGACTCATTATAAAACACTGACAGAAGTTTCATCAACATTGAAACGGTATAGCAGGTGTAAAGGAGCCGATTTCTGACAGATTTTGGGTAAAAATTGTCAATATTTCACGTATATTCAAGTTTACAGGTGGAACCTGAAAAAATTCAGCTGCAAATGATAGTTCATATGAAAGGTATTATTAATACCTAGAAACGGTTTTCAGCAATTTCAGATTTAATGACTTTTGGTGAATATTCAAGGGGAAGATCCGAAAATAAAAGTTAGCAGCCCAAGATTACCATTTTGTATGGGGGCACCAAGATGCCATAGACCTGCCAGCATCTCACCTTGTTTATTATGTGTGTTGACTCATTATAAAACACTGACAAAAGTTTCATCAACATTGAAACGGTATAGCAAGAAAGAAAGAAAGAAAGAAAATTTATTTATTTCTAACACACACAGAAACAACACATACATTTACAAGAAAAAGGTTATAAAGTAAATAAAAAAATTAGTAATTAAAAGAATGTTGCTTCTCGGTGCTGAAATGGGTTCTAGTTCAGCTTGATGCTATGGCAGGTACTAAACCACACCATAGCGCTGGTTTTCAACTAGAACCCCTGGGTGAAATCACGGACTGACTTGACACACAAAAAAAAAACATAAAAAATAACAAACAGAATAAAAAACAGTAACATATACTTATATGCTTAAACAAAGCGTCTCGGTCGTCGCGTCGAGACCATAAACTAATAATTAGGTCAAAGGGGGACGGGCGGGGGAAGGGAGGGCAAGCGCGCCTCTGCCTCGCGGCGCGTCGAGCCTTTTTCAGTCTGAAAATGTCTCCCACGGCCGGAGCACGTCCGTGCGGCCAGCGCCCCACCCCCCGCGGAGCCCCGAAGCGCCCGCGCAACCAGTTTTTCAACTTTGCCACTGGTAAACAATGTGTGCAACAAGTAGTTAATACGCTTGTTTTGCGTCTAGTAGTGAAGGAGACCGACTAGTTACATACTTTAAACTATGAATTGCTACGCAGAGCATACACAGAGTACAATTGGAAACTATAAACCATGGTGAGATTGGTGAGTTATCATTTATATTTTACTTTTTATAAATTAGATTACAAGTTATATAAATTAGATTACAAGTTATTGATAAATTAATTACAAATATTGATTAACTAGCAATTATTAAGAAACATTCATTCATTATAAGTACTTACATTATATTCATACGTATACCTGGTAGGAAAATTAGGTATAAATGATTTAAAATATTTTATTATAATATATTTTCTTTGTTCCCTTTCAGATATTTTGTCAAAGTGCACTACTTTGTTAATTTTTTGGGTATAAGTACCTACGCTATGTAATGGTTTACGTTGGCTGACTACTTCAAAATACCTACATCTTTTCTTTGCCTACCAAGCTTCAAATGGCTTTATACCTACCATGCACGGAGCAGGTGTCCAGGAGCCACTTTCTGACAGATTTTGGGTAAAAATTGTCAATATTTCACGAATATTCAAGTTTGCAGGTAGAACCTGAAGGAAATTAGTTGCAAATGATAGTTCATATGAAAGGTATTATTAATACCTAGAAACGGTTTTCAGCAATTTTAGATTAAATGACTTTTGGTGAATATTCAAGGGGAAGATCAGAAAATAAAAGTTAGCAGCCTAAGATTACCATTTTGTATGGGGGCACCAAGATGCCATAGACCTGACAGCATCTCACCTGGTTTATTATGTGTGTTGACTCATTATAAAACACTGGCAGAAGTTTCATCAACATTAAAACGGTATAGCAGGTGTCCAGGAGCCACTTTCTGACAGATTTTGGGTAAAAATTGACAATATTTTACGAATATTCAAGTTTGCAGGTGGAACCTGAAGGAAATCAGCTGCAAATGATAGTCCGTATGAAAGGTATTATTAATACCTAGAAACGGTTTTCAGCAATTTCAGATTAAATGACTTTTGGTGAATATTCAAGGGCAAGATCAGAAAATAAAAGTTAGCAGCCCAAGATTAACATTTTGTATGGGGGTACCAAGATGCCATAGACCTGCCAGAATCACACCTGCTTTATTATATGTGTTGACTCATTATAAAACACTGACAGAAGTTTCATCAACATTGAAACGGTATAGCAGGTGTGCAGGAGCCACTTTCTGACAGATTTTGGGTAAAAATTGTCAATATTTCACGAATATTCAAGTTTGCAGGTGGAACCTGAAGGAAATTAGCTGCAAATGATAGTTCATATGAAAGGTATTATTAATACCTAGAAAAGATTTTCAGCAATTTCAGAATAAATTACTTTTCATGCACTGGTAAGAAAACAAAAATTATACTCAAGATACATTGAATCGCAATAACATAATATGAGAGACAATAGCATTATTTTGCTAGGTTAACGTCTTGTCAATAAAAATTTTTGCAAGTCGGCTTATGATCAAAGGCAAAAAAATATACTGTATACTAACGCACAAAAAAATAACCAAAATCAATTCTTCAGGTAATAAGTTAGGACATTCTATTGTTGTGGTGTGATGAACTCTTTGTTTTAGGCAGGTAGGTAAATGGGTTCCCAACTATAAAATAACACTAGTCGGCATGCCATCAAAGGCTCACACCTGCGTCATGCGTCATGCGTATTGTATGGCGGAAAGAGTAAGGCTGAAAAGATGACCTTTTGTGATACTGATAAGAGTATTGTCCTTTTCTATAAGTACAGTTTTTTTGTCGTAAGTACAAAAAAACTGATGATAACTAATGTCAGAAATCGGCTCCTGGACACCTGCTATACCGTTTCAATGTTAATGAAACTTCTGTCAGTGTTTTATAATGAGTCAACACACATAATAAACCAGGTGTGATGCTGGCAGGTCTATGGCATCTTGGTGCCCCCATACAAAATGGTAATCTTGGGCTGCTAACTTTTATTTTCTGATCTTCCCCTTGAATATTCACCCAAAGTCATTTAATCTGAAATTGCTGAAAATCGTTTATAGGTATTAATAATTCCTTTCATATGAACTATCATTTGCAGCTGAATTCCTTCAGGTTCCACCTGCAAACTTGAATATTCGTGAAATATTGACAATTTTTACCCAAAATCTGTCAGAAAGTGGCTCCTGGACACCTGCTATACCGTTTCAATGTTGATAAAACTTCTGTCAGTGTTTTATAATGAGTCAACACACATACTAAACCAGGTGAGATGCTGGCAGGTCTATGGCATCTTGGTGCCCCCATACAAAATGGTAATCTTGGGCTGCTAACTTTTATTTTCGGATCTTCCCCTTGAATATTCACCAAAAGTCATTTTATCTGAAATTGCTGAAAACCGTTTCTAGGTATTAATAATACCTTTCATATGAACTATCATTTGCAGCTGATTTCTTTCAGGTTCCACCTGCAAACTTGAATATTCGTGAAATATTGTCAATTTTTCACCCAAAATCTGTCAGAAAGTGGCTCCTGGTCACCTGCTATACCGTTTCAATGTTGATGAAACTTCTGTCAGTGTTTTATAATGAGTCAACACACATAATAAACCAGGTGAAATGCTGGCAGGTCTATGGCATCTTGGTGCCCCCATACAAAATGGTAATCTTGGGCTGCTAACTTTTATTTTCTGATCTTCCCCTTGAATATTCACCAAAAGTCATTTAATCTAAAATTGCTGAAAACTGTTTCTAGGTATTAATAATACCTTTCATATGAACTATCATTTGCAGCTGATTTCCTTCAGGTTCCACCTGCAAACTTGATTATTCGTGAAATATTGTGAATTTTTACGCAAAATCTGTCAGAAACTGGCTCTTGGACACCTGCTATACCGTTTCAATGTTGATGAAACTTTTGTCAGTGTTTTATAATGAGTCAACACACATAATAAACCAGGTGAGATGCTGGCAGGTCTATGGCATCTTGGTGCCCCCATACAAAATATCCATTAACCAACAAGGTCATCAGTAAGTAAACGTCGTATTTTTTTGTATTTATTTATTTTAGAACATATTATAGTGTTTATATGAATACCTAGCATTGTTATTCCAATGTTTTTGGGGCTTTTTACGTGTTTTAATTAATAAAGTATGCAATGACTGAAGTGAACATCTTAATTTGGTCGGCTATTCAAAGGCTGCTAACTTTAGGCTGCTAACTTCACGGAGGTAAGTGCATCGAGCATAAACAAATTGATAAATACAATTTTAGGAAATGCGATTACAGTGTCATAAAAAAGGAATTAGAAAAAATAAATTGGGTAGAGGAGCTAAATTATACAAATATAACAGATAGTGTTTCTCGGTTTTATGAAATTATTTATGAAATAATAAAAAAATATGTTCCTTTAGACAAACCAAAATCTCGTAATTTCCCGTCTTGGTTTTCTAAAGCGCTAACAAGCACGCTCATTCGCAAGAAAACTGTATGGAGAAAGTGGAAAACATATCACAACTTATCTGATTACAATGAATTTTCATTACTTCGCAGTCGTACTAAAATATTACTAAAACAAAATTTCAATACTTACATCTTAAAAACTGAGTCGGACATAACCGAAAATGTAAAACACTTCTGGAAGTATGTTTCATCCTTAAAGAAAAATAATAATGGTTACCCGTCCAAAATGACGTTAGGTAATAGCACCTCGGACAGTCCACCGAAAATAGCCAATATGTTTAACGAGTTCTTTGGTTCGGTCTTTGAAGCAAGTGATACTGCCCTGGATACTATTGATTTAAACAATATCAGTACATATCCTGAGGCTCCTAACATACCAAGTATAACCATAACTAAAAGCCAAATTAAATCATCTATCTTAAACCTAGATTTATCAAAAGGCGCAGGTCCCGATGGAATAGGACCCATATTTCTAAAAAATACCGCTGAACTGATATCAGAACCACTTTACATAATTTTTAATCTAAGTATACAAGAAGGCACCTTTCCCGATTTCTGGAAATTAGCATATATTAAACCGTTACATAAGTCTAGGTCTAAAAACAACATTCCAAATTACAGGCCAATATCCATTCTTTCAATAATTCCTAAATTATTTGAGTCTTTAATTAAAGAATCAGTTTACTCTCAACTAAAATACAATATTTGTCAGCAACAACACGGCTTTATGAAAGCAAGGTCCACTACTACAAATCTCATTCTATACTCCAGCTTTTTATTTAATAAAATGGACAAAGGTATTCAAGTCGATGCTATTTATACGGACTTCCAAAAGGCTTTTGACAAAGTGGACCATGTACTATTGCTTAAAAGGTTGAGACACAACGGCATTACTGGCAGGCTTCTTCACTGGTTCAAGTCTTATCTACATAACCGTTACCAGGTGGTGACCATTAATGGGCATCAATCCGACAAGAAGCTAGTATCTTCAGGCGTAGTTCAAGGATCAATACTGGGACCAATTCAGTACTTACTATTTATCAATGATATAGCAAATTGTTTTCAACATTGTAAAATCCTTATGTTTGCCGATGATCTAAAAATATTTAAAACCATTACTACCCAAGAAGACTGCATCCAAATTCAAATCGACTTAAATAGATTCAATGAATTCTGTGCATCCAACAAACTGATGCTTGCCCACGATAAATGTAAACAAATAACATTCACTAGAAACATAAATAAAATACAATATACTTATAATATTGGCGGCCATACACTGGATAAAGTATCCTCAATGAAAGACCTCGGCGTGCTATTTGATGAAAAATTAACCTTCGAAGCACACACAGAAAACATTTGTACTAAAGCGTATCAGATGTTGGGTTTTATTTTAAGAATAAGTAAGTCATTTAAACAACCGAAAACTCTACTAATGCTTTACAAAACACTTGTCCGATCACAACTGGAATACGCTTCTGTAGTATGGAACCCATTCTACGCAGTTTACTCTGACAAACTTGAGTCAATACAGAAGAAAGCACTAAAATCAATTCATTACAGGCTCACTCACACTAAATCATCCTACGATAATCTCCTGGAACTCTATAAATTACAAAATTGTCTTGTAGACGTGCAATAGCAGACGAGATTACTTTGTACAAAATTTGTAACAATCTCTATGACTGCCCCGATCTAGTTAATGAGATCGGTTCTACCTTTTTTGGCATAAGATTTTTTTGCCTAATCTCGTATTGCATAGTAACGTTTGGTCAAAGTCTCGTTACGCCGAAAATCGTATGGCATAAATCTCGTTTAGTAAAAAGTTATTTCGCATAACATTGTTTAGCCTAATAATGGTATGGCCAAATCTTGAATAGCCTAATAATGCTATGGCATAGGTTTATACAAAGTAATAATATTCGTTTGGCTTTAACTTTGACAGAGCGTCTCCCTACATAGCGCAAACTGGTGCCTTGTATTGTTTCCGCTGTTTGGAAAACGCTCCGCTCCGCTTCGCTGCGCTCCGCTTTGGTTTTGATGAAAATGTGCACCTAACACGCTCCTCCTCGCTTTGCTCGTCGTCGCACCTATTTTTAGGTTTCGATCTCATGGGGTTTGTAATAATTATATTGGTCGTTAACTTTCGATTTTTTGATCATACAATATCGTGATTTTCGGGATGTAGGAGAAAAATACCACAATTTGTACATTTACTACATACTTAATATATTATTTTTAAGATAACATTAGGAGAAACAAGATTATACATAGGTATAGACGAACATAAATTTGAGCAAACGAAACTTAGGTGTTTAAAGATTGTGCCTAAAGAGTTTTAGACGAAACGAGCCTTATGCCACATAAGTCTTGGCAAAGTGATGGTTCGGCCAAAAAAGTTTAGACGATACGAGTTATGCGAAATGAGTTTTGGTCAATAAAGATTATGCCAGATGAGCGGAACCCAATGAGATCAAATACTTAGCCCCACGTACCACCACATCTCGCCATCCTAACAAATTATTTTATCTTGCGACTACCCGCACAAATTCTGGCCAACGCGCACCCTTACACAGAATATGCCACTCACATAATGAAAAGTTTTTGTCGGTTGATATTTTTCAGAAGAAACTAGGAGCAATTAAGAAAATGTTAGACGAAATTATATTATAAATACCTACCTAACCTTTTTGTGTGTCACGAAATTATTAATATTTCATTGTGTCATGGTGATGAACATTTAAGGCAATATGTTAACCTATGTTAGTTATATTATATTTAAGATATCTTTAGCATATTGTTGTAGTTTATCCAAATAAATAAATAAATAAATAAATAAATAATAATAGTAATATAAAATAATAGTATTAAGCTAAAATAATAGTAATTTTCATTTAAATACACGTAGTTGATATTTATGACTGTGTAAGTGTAGGTATCACTGTGTGTGTGTTTTTGACTGAACAAAAGCTTTCAGAATTTCTCAGACTGCATAATGTGTGCTGCGTTGAAACTGAGGCTAGATGGACGAAATACCTAGTTCGAAGAAAATTACTGTATTTTGAGATTAGTGCTAGCGCAATAGAGTGGACCAAATATTTTATTTCTTTATTTTTTAATTTGGCTTGTGGTAAAAATGTGCTACATATAACCAAAATAACATATGTAAAAAATAATTAAATTCTATTATTATTAACAGCCTCCCAGATTCACTTAAAAAAACCTGAAAATACATAATTTAGAGTTAATTTTGAAAGCGAATAACTTTTATTAAAGTTGATATTTATTTCTTTTATTTTTCTTGCGTGTCAGTGTCGTGAATGTTCAGACCCAAAAACGAACTATAACTTAGGACAAACATTGAATAAAATCACATAGGTATACTATATGTAAACATATACCTATATATTTGTATAATACAAAAACGTATATGTCCAGTTACTCAAACCGGATTGTCTTTGTTGTCCAAGATCCAGGTAGTGTAGGCAGACACACGGGTGCTCACTCCCGGTAATAGGGCGTCAGCGCAGATAGCGCCAAACGAGACCACTCCCACGAGGCAGCCGTCGTGGTACAGCGGGCCGCCCGAGTCACCGTTGCAGGAGCCCTTGCCGCCCACGTCCAGGATCCCGGCGCAGATCATGTTCTCCGTGATTGCGGACACCCAGCGGTCCGCGCACTCCGCGTGGTTCACCGTGTAGATCGTCACCTCACGCAGCACCGGCGAGGTTTGCCCGCCATCCTGCAGGCGGAAAGGGAGGGTCAGCAACAGTGGAATCAGTACTTGGGTTAATATTATGCTATCTCAACATCCTCATACAGTCACTGCTTGGGTTATTGGGTTTAAGACTCTTTATTACTTTCTCCCTAGGAAGGAGTAAGGCTCCTCTTAAACAATCCACCGTATGACATAACCTTCTCCGAGAAAGGAGGGGTAGTTATCGATGATGTCCATCAAACCAGGCGGTAGACTTTCACTCCCTTGATATGTTCTCGTAATTAAGTAAATAAATTAAATAATCTCAACACAAAATATCTTACCACACGGTGCGAGGGAATGTCGAATGAACGAAAACTGCCCGAGCTTCGACATCTTCTCAAAACTCGACTGCGTGTCCTCCTAAAGTCATGACGGTGGTCATACATAATTATGTACATCAAGTCTCAATCTGAGAGCTTGATCACAAAACTACGCGACGTCGCACCACAAATAGGGCACTCCTTTCACAGGTGTTCCTTCACAGTAGGGGCTGCAATCATGAAGGAGGACTGACCGTGGTGCGTCCCCAGCCGGCGTGGGTGACCGCCGAGTCGTCGGGCAGCTGCGCGCCCTGCGGCGGGATGGGCGCCGGCTGCACCGAGGCGCTGAACACCAGCTCCTGCGCCAGGTACAGCAGACTGATGTCCGCGTCGTCTTCCGCAAGAATGCCAAACTCCGGGTGGTTCCGGAACGAGATCAGCTTGACGATGGTGCCCCCGGAGTTCCTGATGGAGGAACCCGCTCGGATGCGCCGGGTGTCCACGTCCACGACTACGTTACGGGCTTCGTCCCTGCAGATGGCATGGAAAGTGTGTAAGATTAAGTGGAACTTGGAAACTGGCGGTAATTTGCGCTATCTTGTTCCACTTATGAAAGATGACTATTATAAAAAATAACCTTTTTTGTTCTTGTTATTTTTGTTCTTGGTGCAAATAAAGTGTATTGAAGTGTATTGTAATTGAACAGGTACATACTCGACAAAGCAGTGAGCAGCGCTGACCACCACGGAGGACGTGAGGATTGTGCCGCCGCAGCTCTGGTCCCACCCGGTGGATAGCAGGAACTCCACCTGCACGATGGAGGGGTACTGCTCGACCGTCGTCTCCTCGCCCCCGACTATCTTGTTGTGTTCGAACACCGCCGTCGCCGCGACCGCCGCTGTACAAAATTATTACAAATCTAACATAGTCTAGAACCGATGAAATTTCACTTCCCTTAAAATGTTTCGCGTACAAGCTACGTACACATATGTGGGCGAAACGATTCGATTCAAACACAAACTTTGTCTCCCCTTTTTAGCTCTTTGAGGGTGGAATTTCGGAAAATTGATTCTTAGCTAGATTTTATAATTATTGTACAAGATAATACAATATTTATACATTAGTCTCCGAGTAAGAACACAACAAATATACCAGGGGATCAAATCAAATCAAAATATTTATTGCCATATTTGGATCCTTGTTTGTACTAGAACGATGGCCTTAGACCGAAAGCAAGTGGTAGCTAGAACAGGAAGGCCAGATGTAGACTGTTTTGGCTCTTCTTGGGAAGTATAAATCCAATACTGTATACTACAGTACGCAGCGTTTGATGATTTTTATACTGAAGATTAGGAGTGTTAACTGAACCTGAAGCACGTTGATAACTTGAGACCCAAGAATTCTACGAAATATAACATATAAGTATAAACGCGGAAGTGTGTAATTATGGAGCGTGTTTGTTACTCTTTCACATAAAAAGTACTGAACGGATTTGAATAAATTTTGGTATGGAGGAAGCTGTATATACAGTGCTACAAACTTATCTGTTCCGGTGACAGCACATACATGTTTATAATATTTCTTTATTTTATATGATTTTAAGTTTGCGTGTTAAACCCATCTTATATATATATATATATATATATATATATATATATATATATATATATATAAGATATATTCTCCAGACCGTGTTCGGTCAGTGTGACTGCGAGCTTCTCTCGTGTGCTCTCTGGTGGCTGTTATAGCATAACTTATTGACGAAAGTGCGACTGCATTGACGGCAAGTCAGAACTCCTCCGACAACATTATAGCATATGGCTCTCGGTGGTCTAGCCTTGAGCTCGTCACGCTTGGCGTCGAGATCTTCTCTCCGTTTTGCCTCGAACTCAAAGACCTTCTTCTGCACGGTTAGCCTCCACTCTGATCGGTTCTCAGCCTGCATCTCCCAGTGTGACGGATCTATGTCACACCTCTTCATGTGACGCTTTAACACATCTTTGTGCCGCAGGAACTGGCCGCCTTGATTCCGCTTGCCTTCCTGTAGCTCGCCGTAGAAGATGCGTTTTGCGACTCTCTCTGTGGACACCCGGGAGACATGCCCGCACCAGCGCAGCTGCCGCCTCATCAGATATGCCTCTATTCCGCCAACGTTGGCCCGTCGTAACACAGCCGTGTTCCTTACGCGATCAGACCATCTGATGTTGAGTATGTCACGAAGGCATTTAAGATGGAATCTATCCAGCACGCGTATATGCTTGCGGTATGGGCACCAAGTCTCAGAGATGTAGAGGAGGCTGGGCAAAACAATCGCCATGTATACCGACACCTTTGTAGCCAACTTTAAGTCATGCGACCGGAATACCTTGACCCGTAGCTTGCCATATGCTGCAGCTGCTGCTCCGATCCTGTTGTTGATGTCGGCGTCAAGGTCACAATTCGATGTTATTGTGCTACCCAGGTACTTAAATTTATCCACTTGCTTCAGTGTGTCTTCACCAAGTTTTATAGTAAGTGGCACTTCGTCATTACCATGTGTGTCCAAACCTATGACCTCCGTTTTTTTCACACTGATCTTTAGGCCAAACTTACTGCATGACTCATTCAGACTGCTCATCAGCTCTTGCAGACCTTCTGGGGATTCCGCCACGAAGCACAGATCGTCTGCATACATTATCTCCGACACGATATCGTACGATACTTTGGTCCGTGCTCTGAGTCTTGCTAAGTTAAACCCATCTTATCTTTTACAATATACAATTCATTAGTAAGTAATGAGATATGGATCAATTTAGTTCGCTCTCACCGGAACAGATAAGTTTGTCGCACTGTACGTAGGTTTTTTCTTACTTTACATTACTGGCTTCCGTTTTAAGGACAAGCGATGCTCGCAAAAACAACTAATCTATGTAATTTATTAATAAAAAATACCTACCATTAAAAAATACCATAAAAAACCAACTTTAAATAACCACTAAAAAGTAAGAAATAATTGAATGTATATTGTATATTGCGCAATGAAGAATAAATAAATAAATATTTAGACCAATTCTATGTGACCTAAGCTGGTACGTAAGGGGCAGAGAAACCTGACCCCCCTCAGAAGCATTGTTACTATGAGAGGGGGGTCAGGTTTATCTGCACCTGACCGTACCTACTGTTCTTTTTTGATGTTGGTACGTACGGTGACAAAGTAATCAGAAGAAATCATATATGGCACCAACTTCCACCAATTGTTTATTATAAGAACTATATTTACGTTCTAAATTTCATTAGAATCGGTATAACCGAGCCTATAAAGGTGCCCAAATTGGAAATTCATACCCTGTTTTTACCCCTTTTTCTACTATTGTGGGTGGACTAAAATGTTGAAAAAAATGGGACCGCCCCTGACGTCAACCCAAAAACAAAAATTGACAAAATCGGTCCTTAAAATCACGGAGTAATCGATGAACATACATAAAAAAATACATATAGTAAGGTGGGGTAAGACAGTCACCGGGGGAAGACCATTAATGTGTAAAAAATAGATATAAGCAGCTTCATTCTCTAGTTTGTCACACTGGTAAAGTGGTCCACTGATGGTGGTTACCTCTCTACCAGCGTGACAAACTAGAGAATGAAGCTGGTTATGACTAATTTTTACAGACGAATTGAGAACCTCCTAATTTTTTCGAAGTCGGTTAAAAAGTACTTACACGTTAAAAGGAGTACAGCCCAGGTCACCATTGTGAATACAGCGAGAATGATTTATTTATTGAGGCACATATTCCCGTTTATATATAGTTATTATAACTTGCGTTATAATTGAATTTCCCATTGGCTAATTCTCTCAATCTGTGAATAATTCAAACAATTATACGGATAATGCGTGATAATAACGAGGTATGGTACACAGGAAAATTTAAAATGTTTTAGGGATCAAATGTGTAAGGCACTATGACCCAGAGCGACCATTGATGAAACATTATATTATGTACCTAACTCTGATGTGTAGATCGTAATGTAGTTAGTTAAGTTAGTATATCCTGGTGTTCACGCTATTATTTTAAGGCTTCGGGGTAGGTACGTAGAAATACATTTTTTACAGCTGAATTTTATTTATATAGTACTTTGCGTCTGGCTAAAGTTAATAAATCGTTTTAGGGTACTGTATTAGATTTTATGTAATAAGCAACAGAAGTTACTCAAATGCCAGAGAATAAGTTTAAGTGTTAGGTACATTAATGGCTGTAAAAAATCTTATTATAAAATTGATGATTACTTAGAGGATGTTAATGCATAGTTGTAATTAGTATGTAGCCCTGCTAATATGCAAATTATAATTATAATATTAAGCTTATGCGTATTGTATATAAACTAGTTTAAAGTCTTTTTTTGAAAAGATGTCTCAGGAGTTTTTTGCCTCCGTTCTTCTCCTAAGACAGAAAGAGCCCCTTATCCGAACGGAGAGTACCTAGTTTGTTAAAATTTTCGTTCATCAGAAAATTTGATACTTATACGATGAATAAAAACATTTGACTTTGACTTTACTAGCTGTTCCACTCGAGCTAAGACGTTCTTCAAAAGTTTGCCCGTGAGATTTAAGAATAATAGGTATTTTAGTACTTATATGAAACATTTACACTTTATACAGGGTGTCCCAAAAGTCACCGTCATCCCTTGAAGGGCTGATAGGTCAGCTCATAAGAGGCCAGAATATCACAATATGACCTTAGTAAAAACTCGATAATTTTCGAGATATTGACACTTTTATAAATTTGCTGAAAATCGACACCTTGGATCAGTTTTTTGCGTGCCGCCGTACAAAAATCCATATTTTTAGAATTTTTTTGATGTTGCATCACCCTGTATAGCCCTGCTATTGATCGCAGTCAAAAAAAATATCGAGTAATGCTGAATGTTAAAAAAAAAACACGGTTTTCAAAGTCATAAAAGGTAATCGTATTTTTTTATAAACAACTTTGACTCTAGATACTGTAAAAAAATATACCACGCAAACCTGGCACCTTATTTAAAAAGATTGCTCATTTAATGCAGTTTCCAAAATGGTATGAAACGTTGCTATTGTTTCAATTAAAAAAAAGTTATTGCTATTTTAGTACAAAACGACCTCGATGTAAAATTGTTTGAAGGAAATTTATCTGACTAAATTTATTAAGAGTATGTCATGTTGGAATGAGTAAAAGTAAAATAGGTGGTGGGGTTAGCCGTGGAAACATAGATGACGCAAAAATAGCTAAGAAAAAACTTACCAAACTCTTATAAAACGTATTTTGCGTTTTTTACACCTTATTAAAAAAAAAAAAACATTTATTGACTTTTATTTTTATTTCAAGGCTCAGGTACAGCGCCACAAACTTATCTGTTCCGGTGAGAGCGAACTAAATTGATACCTACATATCTCATTATTTACTAATGAATTATATATTGATATAGATTAGATGGGTTTATTGAAACCACAAGAGCGAATTACCACTACTGGCAAACTTAAAATCTTATAGAATGAAGAAATATTACACATTTACGTGAGCTGTCACCGGAACAGATAAGTTTGTGGCACTATAAGATAATATCTTGAGATTTAAGTGTCAGTGCCCTCCAATATGTGACAAATTTGAATAATTTGACATAAGAAGTACAAGGAAGGAAAGATAAAATGTAGGTACATATCCTATGTGTTACTGGCTCATCCAAAACTATAAAAAAATCATTATTATCATAGGCAAATCCAGTCGTTTTTCTTTTATTTTATAATTTCATTAATATATATTTCATTTAACTTTATTTTGTTAAAAGTGTAAGACGCCTAGATTTAGGTATATAAACCTTCTAGTGGCGTCCATAACACAATTTCACACCTACTACTGAAGCCATGTAACCAATAATACATTATTATTACTTTTAAATGTGAAATTGTTAAGGTGGTTAAATAAATACTTTTTTAATTTTTCATTACATCGACAAAACCCGCATAACGGAGCATAATTGATTTCACCTATGGATAAGGTGACATCAATTCAGAAATTAACATTACAGTTTTATTTGAAACTAGCTGTTCCCGCGCGCTTCGCTTCGCCTTAAAAAGTTTTCCCGTGGGAATTCCGGGATAAAAAGTAGCCTATGTTCTTTCCCAGGGTCTAGTCCGTATGTATACCAAATTTCATTCAAATCCGTTCAGTAGTTTTGGCGTGAAAGAGTAACAGACAGACAGACAGACAGACAGATAGACAGACAGACAGACAGACACAGTTACTTTCGCATTTATAATATTAGTTAGGATTACAATATAAAAACGTAAAAAATTAACAGGCATCATATTTTTTTGATGATTGGTACCAGATAACATAATACCTTTGTTTGACCAATCTCATTTGTTGGTCTTTAAATCTAAATAACAGTCGGTTGCTCACTTACCCGACAACTCTCTCAGCACAAGCTTGCTAGACTTGCGTAGACTAGGCCTAAACCCTTCCTTCCTTCCTGTGACCCAGCAGTGGGGACGTGATGGGTCGTGATGAAATTTAAATAATCCTATTTAAAATGGTGTAAACAAATTATGAGATAGCGTTAAATGCGCTCCGCTCTGTGCGTTATCGAAAATATTACCAATAAACCAATTGTAAATAATAAATTTAGATGACTGTGAGTAATTATTGCAAATCCGGACTCACATTTTGCTATTTTGGGTCACTTTATCGCTGACAAATTTTGCGGTAGTTTATAGGCCGGCGGTATCGGAAAATTGGTACGCGAAAAACTCAAATTTGGATGAATTTCCGGTATAAATTAGTCCATGCGTGGCGCAGTCAATAAATTAATTGGGGCGCTTGTCATTTTGCGGCGAAGCTCTAAGCTTTAACGGCTGACACAGTCATAGTGGGTTGGTTACAGAATTTATTTATTTCATGCAGGTACTCCCTTTATGTTATATCATATATTATGTTTCAAAATTCTGGCTTAAGTCTATAAGTAAGTATTATAGTTATTGGGCAGCATTTTAAGTTTTGACAGTGTAATAACAAATTTTATACTTTAAGTACTATAATAAAGCGCTTGCGATACACACAATTTAATATTTTGACGTGACATTTTCATAGATTCTCAATTTTTCACTATCCTGTGCAACAAAGCAAGGAACGCGACATAAAAGAGAGCTATTCTACAAACAATAGGGCTCCGGTATAAAAATGCACACACGATTCACCTGAAAGACACGAGGCACCTATATTTCAGCTGACAAGCCGCACCTCACGCGGAAAACGTAAAATACCATACACCGCCTTCAAACAGCGCCATGCATTCGCCAACACAATTTTACGGCAAACACTTCAAACCCGGCGCTTACTTTGTTTAAAAACAAAACAAGAGTAATTTTTCAGAGCAAACAACAAAACAAAGTAGAGTTTGGCTAATTAAACATGACCCACGATGGGAAAATAAAAGGAAAAACAAATATAAACAGGGAGAAGTGTAAACAGAAGTAAAAGTTGCTGTGCAAATGAGAGGCAAAGCAGCGAGCGCTAACGCAGTCTTGTCCATGTTTGCTAGATAGACGGCTCAGGGGCTATTCGCTGAACTAAAGCTGAAAATAATAGTATTTTTCATTTTATTAAAAGTTGATATGTGTGCATGTAAGTGTAGGAATCACTGAAAGTGTGTGTTTTTGTCACTACAAAAGCTTCCTGAATTTCACAGAATGTATATTATGAAAGTTGAAAACTGAGGCGAGATGGACTATCAAAGAAATAGTGAGAAGAAAATCACTGTATTTTGTGTTATTGCTACCGGGACACTGCCACTGCCATGATATAAACAATAATGTATATAAATATAAAAAATAATATATTATGTTGGTGTAAATAAGGCAGCTGTACATAAAAGTTAAAAGTCACACACACACACGTACACACACACACACTCACGCCTTGTACTAATGTACTCCCTTGCGGGGTAGGCAGAGGTGCATTGCTACACCCACTTTTCGCTGGAGTGTTATATGTTAGTCCCAATGTAATAGGGGGCGGGCCTATTGCCATTTTACGGGCACATCCAAGACCCGTAACTTATAGAGCTTCCACTATGATATTGTATTCTTGACGTTTCCTTATGTCTGGTAAGTAAAGTTGGTTTTCCTTTGCAGTCATCAAATATGTATGAGATTTCAACTGTCTAAAAACCAATAATATAATGGACAGAGTATAAAAGTCACTTCTCATATAATTATAATTTTACTAGTACCAAATGACAGTATTATTACCGGTATTACTACAGATAACAAAGTTACTGGTATTACGTATACGTACTCAACTCATATATACATAATTTTTAGGATCCTAAACGATTTACAATGATCTCGTGTCTCATTATAAACGTGAGCTAGAATGGCAAAAGCAACAGGAGCCGCTCCCGTCTCGGGACAACTTCTCAAAGATTAATGATTTAGTGCACGAAACTAATTTCAACTTGAATGGGAGTTTCCAAGTCGATTGCAAGTTCCTAAACGAAATTTTTGATGAATGCAAATAAGTACTTACCCCTATTGATGATACAGTGCATGCAATAAGTTGGATGTGTTGGAACAGATCGTGATCTGATCAAAGGTCAGAATTACGTTCGACGGGGAAAGTTACGCGGGAATGCATACTTTTGGCATAATTATAATTTTTTTGACAGATGTCAGTCAGAAAATCTTGGTTCTGTAATTTTAGTTTGGTCCGAGTGGGTCCGAGGCACATTACTTCTCGTTTAGAAACTGCAACTCCATAAAAAAATTATAGAAAGGTATAAACCAAATTAGTATTACAAAAATTTCAATTCTTTTGAACAAGAGTTGACTTTTTAGCAAACAGTTTTTTTTTCTCTGAAAAAAAGCGAGTTTTCAGCGAAGGCTTATCTGCGCAAGCGTGTACGGAAGGAACTCTCTTGAATTTATGACTTTTACATGTATCAGTTCTATGTTGGACCAAGCTAGTTTTTTTTTATCGGCTTATTGCGATGGTTTTTCTAATATAGTGGGACGGGGGCTGCTCGACACACTCAACAACTTAGAATAGAATATATTTTTATTAGCATTAATGTACCTAGGTAAATGGCAAGTTATTACAAAAATATAAGTACAGCTTCATCCAGGCCTTTGGGGGCGTACAAATATTATCACATCAGTATTTGGTGCATGCATACCATTACAAATAAAATAAAAAAATTCAAAGCTAGTCATAAACTTCAAACCAAATCTGAAATTACGAATATGTCTCATACAGTTTAGTTGAGAGAGTATAAAACTTCAGTATTTAGGTACCTACCTACTTTGTTTACTTAACATAAAACAACATGACTTGAAAATTGAAAATATTATTTACAAAAATATAGGAAAGCTCATTGAAAGTTCATAAATAACTTGTGATATAACATTACACTGAAAATGTGACACTGTTATCTAGTATCTAGAATACTTAAAAAACTCAAAAAGAGAAAATGAGTCTACCATATTTCCCATTTTCTAAGGCAATTCATTCACAAACACAACACAAAAATAGTTGCACTTTCCCCGTAACTTTTCCCGCGCAGATAGAACCCGAGAATCAAAGACATTGTGTAGAGGAGTCAAAGTGCACAGACAACGCGCAGGCGCAAACGGAAGGAAGTGGCTTCCGACCACCGACGAATATACTGCGCTTTAAGGTCTTCGCACATTATAACAACTCCACGCCAACGCGGCAGCAACTCTACTCACACTCCTTTAGTTTTTCTAGACATTTAGTGTACGATGCGTAGGCCACTCGTTGTACACTACTTTATAATCATTTTTTTTAATTAAACCTTGAACATATGACACAGGGCTTAAATATCAATGTCTAGCATAGAGTCGAGTCGCCGCCGCCGGTGAGTTGTTATAATGTGCGAAGACCTTTACGCTCGCTGTGCAGCGCTTCACGCTGACTGAGCCCCGCTGCGAGCGCTGAAGAAATTGAAATGAAATAGCTGAATTTAGCGTGGTTTTAGCTTCGCGAAATTTATTGTTTTACAACAACGTAGCTTGACTTTTGAACAATAAGTTCTATTTTATTTGGTACGCCGATGAAAAATAGGAGGGTTATATGTTTAAGTTAAGCCCTAGGAGTTGATCATAGATTATTAATAATAATTTTACTGTAGGTATTTGCTTGAAAAATAAAGTAGCTAAACCTATATATTTTATAAGGGGTTGCCCACAAAAACGCTTACTTACGAAGCTTATACAGCATGTTTACAGGAT
The DNA here is from genome assembly GCF_932276165.1 of Plutella xylostella. Classification (NCBI taxonomy): domain Eukaryota; kingdom Metazoa; phylum Arthropoda; class Insecta; order Lepidoptera; family Plutellidae; genus Plutella; species Plutella xylostella. The sequence continues at coordinate 10,599,024 of NC_063985.1, forward strand.
TCGATCGGATAAAAATAATGGCATAAATCAAAAGTTTCCCGGCCAAGTCTCGGCACCGGCCTCGCCAGCTAGACACCGTGTGCATATAAATGAATGTTGCCATTGATCTATTTTTTACTTGAGCATGTGATTGATAGGTATCACAGCTGACCTGACTATATTTACTTTTAAAAGAGAAATTGTTATAATTAATAAATTACATATTGCACATAAAATAAAATAGTACAAACTAAAAGCATAACTACCCGGGTAGATAATGTTGAGAGTTTGTACTATTTTATTTTATGTGTTTATAGCACAAAAGCTATACATAACTAATTAAAGCCACGATATGAATTTGATCATGTAAACTTGTAGGCTAGACAAGAATTTAGGTATCTTCGGTACGTACGATGCTTTACATACAAAATCATCTTCAAATCTTCTTCTTTCGTGTCAGTGAACATGCGATTTTTTATATTTGTCCAGACCAAAAAGAAGCAACTTTGATAGCATTCTGGTTGGCCTGGAGTAAGTCTTCCCGTGTGCAGGTGGAAGGGCACAGGGGATCAGGAGAGTAAATGCTCCATAGTCTGGGGGGCGGTACCACAGTCGCATAGGTTGGTTCCAACGGTATAGCCCCACTTGCAGAGATTGTCCTTGCAGCAGCCTACCTCTGCTCGCAACCGATTTAGAGTCTTCCAGATGTGCCATGGAAGACTGTTACCGGGAACAAGTTTTTCCTCAAGAGGTAGGAGAGGATCCTGGGGCTGCTTTTCCTCCCAGAGCCTTAGCCTTGCGTTTTGTGGGTTTTCATCCGTTAAGGACACCTCACTATTTAGAAACGCTTTGCGGCTCTTAAGGCGGGAAGGTGCGGCAGTATGTGAGTAAAGTGGATGTCTGAAGTCGCATTCTTGTTTGGCTTTCTCAACAGAACATGCCACTTTACGCCGTATGCTAGGGGGTGCTATCCCAGCCGGAGAGTAGAGTTTGTAGAGTGGTGTCGGTTTGAGGCATCCCGTAACTATACGAACTGTGTCGTTAAGAGCAACATCTACTTCTCTAGCATGCGCGGACCTTGCCCATATGGGGCAGGCATATTCGGAAGCTGAGAAGCAGAGTGCTAAGCTACTTGTTCGTAGAACTTGCGGACACGCGCCCCAGCTGGTAGACGTAAGCCGTCGCAGAAGGTTGTTTCGGGAGCTGACTTTCTTTTTGGTGATTTGGCAGTGAGTTTTGTACATGAGAGATCTATCCAGGGTCACTCCGAGGTATTTTGGTGACGAGCAGTGCTGGATTTTTACCCCTTCCCATGTTAAGTCCAGCTCTCGATTTGCCTGGTGGTTGCGTAGGTGGAAAGCACATAACTGAGTTTTTGATGGGTTTGGCCTCAAAGCGTTTTGACTATAGTATCTTCAAATGAACAAAACTTTCAATCCGTAAAATTGTTTCTTATGTTTTCATTAACCTCAATTTTATTTTAATGTTTTTACTGCTGAAATGACTGCTATTATCAATTATCAACGAATGAGTTTTTCAGTAAGTATACTTACAAGCTTTTCCGTACCAAAGTAATACATTTAGTTAATAATCATGACTAAGCCTTTGGTAGGGCTGAGCTGTAGGCTACTACCGGGGTCCATAGGTGGCGGATAATGGAACGGCTTGGAGATATCCTAGCTAGCTGTGTATACAGCCCCCGACCAAGCAGCGGCAGGTGTTTGAGGGTGTAGTGGGTGCTCCTAGGGAGGGAGTACCTTATAAAATACTGCAAAAGACTCGATGAAAACTCTGTGACATGGCGAGTAAGTGCCGCCATCAAATAAGCACTCCCCTGTACGTTGGCAGCTGGACGGACAGTAGGCTCGAGAGTGGAGATCGCGGGGATCGGTACGGTCGAGAGTCACCTTTTGTTATTCCGGTAGCAAACAGCGATGTGGAAAGCAAAGGGAAAACTACCACATTATTTCTTCCCAGGAAAATCATTATGGCTGTACAACAAAATTGCATGGCCCTCAGTCCCCGGCAGACCTTAAATGGTCAGAGGGTGCTAAGAATCCCCGGGTCAGCCATAAAGATTGCCACATCGAATGTTCGGAGTATGTATACTCAGGAGAAAATAAAAAATGTAGAACAAGAGATGACAAGACTCAATATAGATATACTGGGCATTAGTGAAGCCAGATGGAAAGGTTCTGGTATTGAGGAATCAGAAGAATATGTCACATACTACAGTGGCAATACTTAACGGTTATTTTATGTAATACTCATATCATATTGTAGGTATAAATAATATTTTATTTAGCTTAGTTTAGTTTCGTGTTTCCAGTTAGGTTAGTATGTTTGCATACATAGGAATCATTTGTGTATACTCTGTTATCAATTAGTGAAAACTAGTAATTGGCTTTCAACTGTTTATTTTTAGTGTTATACTGTTAAATTTTAGCTGTAAGTTTTCCATAAAATAAATAAATAAATACCCACAAGGACCATAGACAAGGAGTTGCAGTCATGGTAAAGAGACACCATAAGGCATCTATAATCAATTTCTTGCCAATATCTGACCGCGTTATGCTCCTTCAAATACGATCTCAACCTGTGAACATAAACATAGTGCAAGTTTACGCCCCGACTGCAGACAAAAGTGACGATATGGTTGAAACTTTTTATAATGAGATCAAAGACGTCCTTCAAAAGTTAAAAACACACGAGTGTAATATTGTCATGGGCGACTTTAATGCCAAAATTGGCGAAGGTAGTGTCGCAGATATCGTCGGAGGCTATGGCTTAGGATTGCGCAATGACCGTGGTGATCGTCTGATTCAGTTCTGTCAAGAGGAATCACTGGTGGTGACGAATACCTTTTACAAATTACCACCACGAAGACTGTACACATGGAAATCACCGGCAGATTCACCCTCCCAAATAGTGCGTAATCAGATTGACTTCATTCTTGTAAATAAACGCTACCGGAATAGTTTCAAGGCTGTAAAAACATACCCAGGTGCAGATGTAGGATCCGACCATAACCCACTAGTTGGAACGGTTACTACTAAACTGAAGAGGTTGATATCACCCAAAATGAGACCTAAATTTGACATATCCCGACTTAGAGATGTGGATATTAAACAAAGGTTTCATATGAACCTCCACAACCAAATGCACGAATTGCAGCAGAGTCAAAGAGGTGTAAAGGAACCGGAACAAGTATGGAATCAATTCAAGGGTGTCATTATAAATACGGCTAAGGAGATACTCACACCAACAGCCGTCGTGAAGAAAAAGGAATGGATCACGGATGAAATCATGGATCTTATGATAAAACGTAGAGAAGTGAAACATACAGATCCAGCAAAATACAGGCTGATTCATAGACTGATAGGACGGAAATGCATTGAGGCCAAAGAAAACTGGATAAACGACAGGTGCACGGAAGTAGAGTCACTACAGGCCAGACATGACTCCTTTAATATGTACAAAAAGATAAATGAGATCTTAGGACTGAAAAAGAGACCTGCCAACAATACCCTTATAGATAAAAATGGAGCATACGCCATGACTATTAAGGAGAAACTGGACATCTGGAAGGAGTACATTGAGGGGTTATTTTATGACAACAGAAGTGAAAACGAGCAATCAGTAGTAGATCATACTGGACCATCTATTACAAAGGATGAAATATCTATTATGCCATTAAGTCAGCAAAAAATGGTAAGACAGTGGGCCCAGACGAAATACCAGCCGAAATTTTAAAATTGCTCGAATATGAACATCTGGGAACTCTGGTACAGTTATTTAATGCCGTATATGATACCGGACACATTCCGAAAGATTGGCTCCACTCTACATTTATAGCTTTACCGAAAATCAACAACGCCAAACGGTGCAGTGACTACCGCACAATATCCTTAATGAGTCATGTTCTGAAGATATTCCTCAAGGTCATTCATAACAGGATATATAGAAAATGTGAAGAGAACATCTCAGACACTCAATTTGGATTCAGAAATGGATTTGGAACGCGCGACGCACTGTTTGGTTATCACATTTTAATGCAACGTTGTTGGGATATGGATCGATGCGTATACATCTGCTTCATCGATTACGAGAAGGCTTTCGACCGTATAAAGCACGATAAATTAATTTCAGTTCTGAAAAAGATTGGCCTCGATACAAAAGACATTTCTTTTATAAAAAACCTGTACTGGCAGCAGACGGCAAACGTCCGAGTTGAGCACCACCTTACTGACGATATATGTATACCGCGAGGTGTAAGGCAAGGATGCATAATGTCGCCTTTACTCTTCAACCTCTATGCAGAGGAGATATTTTCTGAAGCTCTTGAAGATGCGACTGAAGGAATTATTATAAATGGGAGGCCCCTGAATAATATAAGATATGCAGACGATACCATCCTCATAGCGAGCTCAATGGAGGAACTCCAAAGTTTACTAGACAGAGTAACATCAGTCAGTGCGCAAAATGGTCTGAATATTAACACCAAAAAGACCAAATACATGACGGTAGGACGTACACCGACCATAGCTGCCCTCTACGTTAACAATCAACCGCTAGAGAAAGTACGTTCATACAAATACCTTGGGTGTATAGTGAACGATCAAGAAGACCACAGTACAGAAGTCAAATGCCGCATCGAACAAGCCCGAAATGCATTCATGAAAATGAGCCATCTTCTCTGCAACCGTAGTCTCAAGATATCCTCCAGGTGTCGATTACTCCGATGCTACATATTTTCAATACTTCTTTACGGAGTAGAAGCTTGGACTTTAACCCAGACCATGTGTAAACGGTTAGAAGCATTCGAAATGTGGGTTTATAGAAGAATATTGAAGATATCATGGAGGGATAAAATAAAAAACGAAACGGTATTGCAGAGAATGAAAAAAGGGACCGAAGTGCTTAAAACCGTAAAAAGGAGAAAGTTGCAGTACCTGGGACATATTATGCGCAACAGTAAATACGGTTTATTGCAACTTCTCCTACAAGGGAAAATTCAAGGCCGTCGAAGACCCGGTCGAAAAAGAACATCTTGGGTCCAAAATCTGAAAGACTGGTACAACACCGACACCACATCCTTGTTCCGAGCAGCAGTCTCGAAGGAAAGAATAAGCCAGATGATTGCCGACCTCCGATAGGAGATGGTACCCAAAGAAGAAGAAGCCTTTGAACAGCACTTTAGATCACAAGATTGTTCTCAATCAAAGTCTATTAAGTTTTTATCGCAAGGCCACTTTCATTTTAATTAGATTTCATTCTGAATAAAGATAATTGGAAACCATTTCACTGGATGAATAAATTGAAACTTTGATTATTCGTACCTTTTGAGATGACTGAGCAATGAAAATGTTGTAAGAGTAGCAAACTATAATATGTATATTCAATATTATACAGGGTTGGCAAAACTGATATACTATGGATGCGTTTGATATCCACTAATCTATTATATTCTCTGTGGGGGGTAAGTACCATATCCCCAAGGTCTAAACTGCCTTCCTAAGCTTGGACCATTTCCCACCACACTAGTCCACTGAGGGTCGAAGGGTTCACATGTCTAGATGTGCTAAATCTAGATTATGCTGCAGAAGGGCTAGTACGGGGTGCATTTAAGACGTGACAAGAGTTTTGCATCGCGCACGCTCATATCGCGCAGCCTCAAGAGCGAGCGCGACGGAGAACTTTTGTCACGTCTTAAATGCGCCCCGTACTAGCCCTTCTGCGCATAGCATATCTAGCGCCCTGTGCTACATTAGCAGGTTTCCTCACGATGTCTTGCTTCACCGTAAGAGCGGTGTTATACATTGTACTTAAATATCCAAAAATCATATTAATTCATTCATGCAGCACAGCCGGATATCACATTTCGGGTGGAAAGGCTACGTAAATCGCGAGTTTCGCACCGCCCACAGGAATTACTTTACCTTACGAAAAACGAAGTTTTGGATCGCTGCTACGCTAACTACGACACTATCTCGTTGTATTAAACGTCACCATTGCATGACAGCTTTCATTCGTACGTTTTTTGCTAAGTTACAGTAGCCTTTATGTTGCGGAAGAGCACTAGATTTTAACGAGTTTTCCTTCAAGTGTCCCTGTTGAGCAATTACTACAAGTTTAGCACCAATTTAAATTTTCAGGTGTCCTTATTTTTTGAATATGAAATCGTAAGTGAAACATTCGAATTATTGTGAAGGAATAATTAAATTGTCTGAAGTTTAATAACAGGGATATGAATATCATACAGTTAGGTACCTACGCATACTATGACGAGAGAAATATGAAGACGAAGCAGCTTCACAGACAGTTTTTTAAAAGTCGTTTTTGCTTTAAGATAGTACTGATCATTAATATTATTATTTATTTATTTATCATTGCAGTGATACATCAGGTAAAAATAATTCCCACAAAACCCTGATGGTTTCGAGCTTTTAATAACGCAACATTCAACATTGCAAAACAAACATACTTCCGCCTCTTCAGTTTTCCTGACACAGAGCAAATAGCGAATATTACTTGACACAGAGTACCTTTACGTCCTCACTTGACAGTTACAAACAAACAAAACAGCATCTCCGCGCCAGGTGTAGTGATTTCCATTATTTAAGAACAACGCCGAGAATACTTAAGTATTTTCCAGTTCTTCTGCTTCGAAACTTGCTCGAGTTCCAGAACTTTCCTAGTTAAATATGCAGCAGTGATAGTGCTCGTACCCAGTATAGTGTGTCTGTGTAGGAGGAAATCAAAAGGCTTCACTAAGTGTGAGTCCTATTTAGACTTCAGTTTAGGAGACTTTTGTATAGGCTGTTGTTAATTAAACCAATTAACTTGGCCGAGTGAATTTTGTACATACATCGATTGGTTTTCATAGGTCATTCATCGTATCTTCCAATATTAACGAACTTCGGTAAAGTAAAGTTAGAGCTTTTTTTAAGTATCCATTTCCTTAACTTATGTAAGTAAGTATACAATACTTAAAACCTAAAAAAATACACCTATCATCAATTTACAAGGCTGAGAATTTTATTAATTTCCTCATTTTCCACTTCAGAGTTTTGACGAAGGTAAAGTAAAATAAAAATAAATTGGTTGTACATAAAGATTTAATTAAGAACAGCTTTAATTGAAAATTGTTAATACTCAGCTATATAATTACACTTTAATTTTTAATCGTGGACTATTTAATGTGGAATATTGTTTCAGCACAACAAAATTTTTTGATGCGAAATTAGTTTTCTATCTGCATTTTCAAAAGTGAAAGTTGTTCAGATTGACTAGTAGGCGTAATTTAAGATACCTATTTTCTTTTTGTAATCAAAAAAATTACGAGTTGTATTCATATCCATATCGTCCCTCATAATAGTACCACAGATTTCCGGGAGGTAAAAGTCCTTCTATTAAATCGCTTTAATAAAACCTTGCCAATATTAAATGGTACTGCGCCCTTCAGTGCCAGTTCTAGAATATTCTGCGAGACACGAGATCCCTTCTACGTCATACGATCGAGCGTAAAAGCGAATTACATAGTAACTTTTACGAGCTAAAGATCGGGAAAATAAAGTTGTTTTATTGCCCTTGCTTTTACAGCCGCGGTAATGGCGGACCCGTGAGTTTAGTAGGCTCCCGCTTTTAAGGTAACGCTAGGCTTTTGGTTCCTATCCTATTTTTTACCGCCCCTGACCGAAAAGAAAAAATCTTTTGCAGTGTTTATGTTCTGTCTTTGGAGATCTTCTTTGCCCAAAATTTACGTTTAGGTATCAGATTTTTTTAAATTTCATACGATGAAAAAAATAATTTGACTTTGACTTTGTCTGTGTATGCAAACGTAGGGAAAGTAATTCCAACACAATTTAGTGTTTTTCTACTACTTTCGTTAAAAAACCTACTATTATGAATAAAGGATATTACCTGTAGCAAATAGATCACTGATGAGCCTGCAGGCTTTAGAAACGATGAAGATAAGTGTTACGTTGAAAGTAAACCCTAAATTTTAGTTTTTAAAATCTAAATCTTTACTCCTAAAAAACTACTGGCTTAGCTTTCTCTTTTTATCTCAGGCAAATTGTAGAATCAGGTTACATAATGCAAAGAGGACAATTTATAAATATATTTATTTATACATACATATACATATATGCACTCACGACTGTAATCCCCGAAGGGGTAGTCAGAGGTGGCTCACAAGCGAGCCACCCACTTTTCGCAGCACATTTGTACTCACGTGATAGGTTGCGAACCATATCGCCGTTTTGGGATAAGTACAATGCACTTAGGATACACATCTAGAATCTAGATGTGCCTCACGATGTTTTCCATCACCGTAAGAGCTAAAACTCCTTAACTGAAAACACAATTGAAAGAATTCATTGGTACAAGCCAGGATTTGAACCCACGGCCTCTCGGTTGAGAGGACGAGGCCTTATCCATTACGCCACCACCGCTCATATATTTATATATTTGTGTAAGTAAACAAAATCCTCTATCTCTTGCTTTATGCTTCCACTAGACGGAAGTTTTGTCACGTATTTACTTGTGGGATGTAAAGCAACCCGAATATGAGAGGTTTATGTTAATTATAATCTGAAAGCGTTGGCGAGGTAGACAGCAAAATACCTTTTCTCGTCTTAAATTGTTTCAACATAAATTCGCTTAAAAAGTTATAAATTGTAAATGTAATTTAATTTGCGACGAGTTACTCCAGTGACGTAGGTTGTACTTCCTCAGCATGTACTAATGTAACCTTTGCAAGAGTAAGTACATCATAAAATTTAATAGCACCTTCTCAAATTGTCACGATCTCAACTCAGCATAAAGTCACTTTATTGGTGTAGGTAAATTCGTTTATAGCTTGTTTGGGTTGAATTACAATATGAGGGTATATAGGCACATCAGCAATATCAGGTTATGTTTTAAATGAATTCTCGTTCAATTATACTCATTCGGATTTAATCAAGATGTTATAAGTTTGATACCCTGCTTTCTGGTTCTGAAAAAGGTAATTAATAATATACCGACCTACAACTAATCATTTGAGGCCTAGTTCTAAAGAAGTAGGAAGTTATTTGATATGAAAATAAGCAACGAGCCACGATACCAAGTTCGTCCTACCAAATATAAGAGACTGATGTTCTTTCCTAGGGTCTAGACCGTATGTATACCAAATTTCATTCAAATCCGTTCAGTAGTTATGGCGTGAAAGAGTAACAGACAGACAGACACAGTTACTTTTGCATTTATAACATTAGTTAGGATTGAACACTTTTCAATCACATAAAATACGTATTATATATTGTTATTTATTATAATGGAGTGAGGAACTATTAAAAACACGTCAACGACTTGATAGCTATTTATTCCGACTGACTCATCTCAGCTTAATCTACCCTACACATATAATATTACGACTAACATCCCTCCACCAATATTTACAAACAATTTATTCTAATCCTTATACGCAAATTATATCGCGGGACTGCACGCGTAACAAGCGCGGGCTCGCCCTCCGCTGGCTCAGGCGCGGCCTCCTGGCAGTCGGCCCACTCCTCAGGGTCAGCAGTCACACCCTGTCGAACATCTGGTAGCTGGACTGGGTCCACATCGTGTACCATCTCGGGTATAGTCTGGGGACACGCCTCCGCGGGTGGGTCGGCACTTGTGACTGGAGCAGATGACAGTGCCGGTGTGAGCCAGTCTGCACTCGTACTGTCCTGTTGAGACGGCTGTAGACTCGGACCTCGGTCTGCACCTCCATGCGAGGGCCCTGAGGCAGTCGGTGAAGGTGACACCTCCATCTCCCCCTTCGATTCATAAATCTGGTTTTTGTGTCTTTTCACAATTCTGTAATCGTAACCAGTTAAAGATACCAGATAAGCAGATCTCCCAATTTTTTTATTAATAACACCATTAGTCCAAATTGATTTACCGTTTTGGTGAATTTTAACTAACACTATATCATTAATATTAAAGTCAATGTTTCTTTTTCCTTTATAATATTTAGCCTGTAAGGACTGATTCACTTTTACAGTTTCCGCCAGTGTTGTATCGGATGGTGATGATAATTGCGGATTTAATAAATCCAAACGACATCTTAACTGTCTACCGAAGAGAATCTGAGCCGGTGACTTATTAGTGGAAGAATGCACAGAGTTACGGTAGTTAAATAGAAACTCATTCAACTTCACATTTAAATGACTACTTTTGCCCGACATAATAATAGCTTTCAGCGCCCTTTTTACAATTTTAACATAACTCTCCGCCTGTCCGTTACTGGCGGGGTTGTACGCTGGTGACGTTAAATGTTTTATTCCATTTCTGGAGCAAAATAGTTCAAACTCTGATGAAACAAACGAAGTACCGTTATCCGTACAGAGAGTGTTAATTAACCCATATCTCGCCATTAGTTCACACAGTATTTGTATAACGACCTTCGAGCCGTAACCTGAACTGACATCATAAACTTCCACCCATTTAGAATATGCATCCACAATAATCAAAAACATTTTATTGTTCATTGGACCTAAGAAATCTAAATGCACTCTGTGCCAAGGTTCCGGCGGATATGGCCACGGAGTGAGCGGGGCGCGGGGCGGGGCGGGGCGCAGGCGCGCGCACACGACGCAGGCGGCGCCCGCCGCGGCCACGTCCGCAGCCATCCCGGGCCACCAAAACCGAGAACGCGCCTGCGTTGTCATTTTACAGACACCTAAATGACCATTATGTAATTCCCTTAAAATTACTTGCCTAAACCCTTCAGGAATTACTAATTTTGAACCTCTCATTATAACTCCTTTTTCAACTGAAAGTTCTAACCGACAACCGTAATAGGGCCGTAACTCTTTTACTACCGACCCTAATGGCCAACCTGAAAGTGTAAACTTTGCGACCTGCATTAAAATTTTATCCGATTCGGTTGCAGTTTTAAGGTCATTAATCGAAATTAACTCTGAATCAGCATCGAATACAAAATTGACATAACAAGCCTCGTCTATTAAACTATGCCCGCGCCCGGCCTGCGACGGAACCGGTTTGCCGAGTTGTTGTTGTTTGTTACAGCTGAAAGTACTACGCTCGTCATACGCGTCAGCTGATCGAGGAGCCATGGAGCGACTAAGATAGTCTGCACAATTGGATGCGCTATTCACGTATTCTATTTTATAGTTATACGCAGAAAGGAACAAGGCGTACCTTTGAAGTCGATTAGCGGAAACTTCGGGGATGCTCTTTTCCGGATGAAATATTGATAAGAGGGGTTTATGATCAGTTCTTAATATAAATGGTTCTGACCTACCATACAAATATTGATGATATTTTCTCACCCCAAATATAATCGCTGTGGCCTCTTTTTGAATTTGGCTGTATTGCCTTTCAGCCGGATTTAATGACCGCGATGCGTACGAGACTGGACGTTCAACTCCATCCTTGTCGATTTGCGATAGGATGGCTCCAAGACCCCACGGTGACGCATCCACTGTTAAAATGATTCGTGCATCCTGGTTGAAGTGAGCTAAAATGTTATCGGACGAAAGACATTTTTTTACAGAATTAAACGCATTCTCATGATCGCTGGTCCAGTTCCACGTAACATTTTTTTGCAATAGCTCGTGTAATGGAGCTAAAATGCTTGAAGCATTTTTTATAAAAGTTCGGTAGTAATTGACCATCCCCAAAAATGATTTTAAATCCGTGACATTTTCTGGTTTTTTAGCATTTAAAATACTTTTAACTTTTTCAGGACATTTGTGCAAACCATTTTTATCTATTACAAACCCCAAATAGGACACCGAGTCTTGAAAAAAATGGCACTTATCTTTCTTTAAAACTAGCCCAGCGTTCTCTAGTCTTCTGAAGACTTCTTGTAACCTAGCTAAATGTTCGCTCCTAGTTTTTCCTGTAATTAAAATATCATCAAGAAATTGAAGCACCCCTTCTTGAACAAGGGATGATTCTGATGATTCATCTGGAGCAATCAGAATATTTTCAAGCGTTCGCTGAAAGATAGCCGGCGCGCTAGATAAGCCGAAAACTAATCTAGTGTATCTGTATAGACCTTTGTGGGTATTAATGCATGTTAAATCCCGTGAGTCCTTATTTAACAATAGTTGGTTATAGGCTCCTGAGAGGTCTAGCTTCGTGAACTGCACTCCGCCATGTAACTTGGCGAACAGCTCCTCGACCTTGGGCAGAGGATATTTATCTACCAATAATTGTTTGTTCAGAGTGGCAGAATAATCCGCGCACAGACGAATCTTTCCGTCTCTTCTTAGAACCGGAACTACCGGACTTGCATAATCCGAAAATGGGACTGATTCAATTATACCTAACCCTACAAGTCTGTCTATTTCTTCATCTAGCTTAGGTCTTAGCGCAAAAGGCACGGAACGAGCCTTAATATAGATGGGCGAGGACTCAGGTTTTAAGTTAAGCTTCACTTCTACTCCTTTACAACACCCTAGCTGTTCAGAAAATAATTTTGGATATTTCTCTGTAAAATTAAGATCGCTTTCATTAATTTGGCAAGTGTTAATCGGGCATATTTGCAATTTAAACTTCGCTATAAAGTCCCGGCCCAGCAAAGGAGGTCCACCATTCTTAACAACAAATACATTTATGATCTCTGTTTGCGAACGGAAACAAAAAGGCAGAGAAATAGTACCTAAAGTTTCTAAAGAAGCACCATTGTAACTCTGTAAAATCTTCCTACTTTCACATAACGGATGTTTTATGAAATATTTGTTATAAATATCATCAGATATGGCGGTAACAGCGGAGCCGGTATCAATTTCAAAAGTCAGAGATACGTCATCAACCGTCACTGATTCTTGCATCGGTTCTCCTCTAACTGAGCGAATGTTAAAAATTAATTGCTTACCATCATCATCATCCGAACAACACTGTAAGAAATGCTGATTTCCTGTATTACTATTTTCACAAACACGCTGTAAATGCCCCTTTTTTCCACATATTTTACACACGGCATTTCTAAAACGACACTTTTTGCCTAAATGACCGACATAGCCGCACACGTCACAACGTTCAGCAGAACGAGAAGATCCTGGAGGCGCGGCCGGGCCCCAGCGAGGCCGGGGCTCGCCCCCAGCTGGGGCGCCGCGGCCGCGCGCCGTCGCCGCCAGCTTGTGCACCTCCAGCGCCGCCGGCCCCGGGGCGCCGCCGTGCCGCGAACCCTCCCGGGCGCAGCGGATGTTCTCAGCCAACTGTAGTGCCTTCTGCAGCGATAAGCCCTCCATGGGCTCCGTGAATAAACGGTCCCGCTCTGGTCCACTTGCCATTCCTAGGACAAAACGGTCCCTAAGAGTATCTTCCAAGGACGACTGCGGGAACCCACAATCCTTTGCCAGCCCACGTACACGGGCCGACCACTCGGAGAATGATTCGCTTGGCGCCTGAACTGCGCTGTGGAACTTATACCGTTCCGCAAAGCTACAAGTCTTCCGTTGAAAATGGCCGTCGAATAACTCGGTGACCTCTTCATAGGACAGCGTTCCCACGTCCTTCGGGAGTGCTAAGTCCTGGATGAGTCGGTAAGTAGTTTCTCCTAAACTACTGAGTAGAATAGCACGTCGTCTTGCTCCCGATTTATCTTCGGCAGCCGTGATTGCGTTCGCTTGAAACCATTGTTCCAAACGACCTTTATACGACCCCCACTCTTGTATCTCGTGGTTAAAAATATTTAACACACCAACTGACACACTAGTCATTTTAATTATTTAAAGTTTCGTTTAAAACGTAAGTTCGGACTGCGCCACTGTTATTTATTATAATGGAGTGAGGAACTATTAAAAACACGTCAACGACTTGATAGCTATTTATTCCGACTGACTCATCTCAGCTTAATCTACCCTACACATATAATATTACGACTAACATATATAAAATATATATCCGTATTGGGAACATAATATCCTCTAATACTCGTATAGGGTACAGGAAAATGCTCTATACAACTCACACAAATATTTCCAAACAAGCCAATGATGGAAAGATACAGTCGTATTGCCGAAGTCTCCAAGGGGAAGCTTTAAGTACTTTATACTGTATCGATAATAAGCTTATGAATTGTTCAGAATTTCAGCGTTTCAGAGAAATGGCATCTTAAATACATTAAATAGAAATATCTGGGGACTATGGTATTGTTTACGATATTTCGGATAGGTATCGTATTTAGTATACGTTAAGATAAAAGCATTATTTTGATAGGTTGGTAGTAGGATATACTTACTTATTAACTAAGTATTATAGGTACATGACATAAATCTTTGAATTTATACACTCACGTGCAAAGAAACAGTTCCACTTTCGAAATACTCGTACAGACACCAAATGATGATTATTTTTAACAATCAATAGGAAAATTTACCAATTATTTACGTTTTTAGTTGTAAATGTACCAAAATATTGCAAAAGGCGCCATTAAGATACTTTAGGTGTTTTTCTCACTGTAACTTTTTCATTGTCCGTGAGCTAAAATCAATCTATTGTGCATTACAATGAAACCTGTATGCACTAATCTTGCATATACTGGACCTTAAATTTACAGTACAACGCTACATGACCTAGCTTGTTAGCTCATCTATCTTCCAATATGACTGTAGCTAAGCATAACTCTCAAATAATTCTCCTGGATCCTCACAGGATTTAAACCAGCGTGTTTTTTGTGAGAATCGTTTATGTTACTGGCTATGCTGCCAGTGCTTTAGCTTTCGATATATCCGCGGCCCGGGGGTTCACCCTAGCTTACGAAACACTAGGGGCCGTCTCCACAGGCTCTCTGCGACTCTGTCACGAATGCATGACCGATCTCATTGATTCGTATTTTAATCGCCGAAGTGAAAAATAGGGCTGTTATAAGTTTAAAAAAATTATGAGTTGGTGTATCAGTCTGTGATAGGGTAGCTCCCAAACGGCTGGGCCGATTTTCGTTTAGTTTTTTTCGGGCCATAGATAATGTTACCCCGAGTGTACTTAGGCATATGCTATCAAAACTGTGGTGTTGAATTACTGGTGTTTTTAATGTTGATTAGGTTATGTAGAGCTAGAGTACCCCCGGATTGTGAGCGCAAATGTTTGCCGTAGCGGATGGCAAACGTTTAGGCGTAGTAATCTACAGACTCGACGCTCAGTAAATACGGGGAAAATTTCGCTCGGCATTTCAGGAGTAGCAATGTGCTTATTTCACATTTTATACAGATGAAAGAAGCGAGTATAAACTTGTGTCACATGATGGTATGAATCTATGAATAGACATAAGCGTATAAACGAATTTCCGAAGAAACTATAACGGGTAGACGAGTTCCCGAGTGGAGACCACGAACAGGCTTACGTGGGGTGGGAACCCTGGCAAACCTGGAAAAGGTAGCAGGATTTTTGTATGAAAAGTCGAAGGCACAGCGCTTCCGAGAAGTGCTACGTCCAGCATCAAAAAACACTAGCGAACAATGAAAATGTTCCACTTAAGCTTAAGCTGCGTACAGACCGGCCAAACGAACGCCAACGAACGGGTTTCGTTGACCTTCGTTGCTGCAATCTGCCCTGTTTTATCTATGATAAATAATGCATATCCATCCATACACATTGGGCGTTCGTTGGCCGTTCGTTGAGCCGGTCTGCAGGCAGCTATGGATTAGATTAGATTTTTTATGGATTATATTGTGATGCGCTGTTAAATGCCCTTCTTTTCCGTTAATGAGTAATTTGGTGCTATTGCCACTTGGACTTATTCATTTGAATTTTTTTGTATTATGTCATAATTTTACGGGCAAACTTAGAGAAATTAAGACAGAAAGGTTAACATAGCAAGTCGTTATAATTTTAATACAAGTAAGGTAAGTCAAGAGCGATACTATCAGGAATCTTGTTACCCCTAACTGTGTTAACTGCGCCCTGGGTGGCTGCAGGAAACATAAAGTAGGACAATGACTCAGCAGTTATGAACACTGAGTAACTTGCCCTATTGTGTTCTATGGCCTGTTAGAGAGTACACAAAATGGAGCCTCTAAACCGTAAATATACCGTTCAATCCTTGTTCCCCAACATACCTTAAGGAGCGTTTTGAGTTGAGATGCTCTACACACAGCCGCTCACTACGTTCATCTCATAACTTTCGCCTTCATGTTCCCTCTTGCACCACGGTGTTTTATGAGGGTTCCTTCACTTTTCAGGCTGTTAAATTATGGAACGATCTGCCCATGGAAATCAGACTCGCACCCTCTCTACCATCCTTCAAAAACCAGCTCAGACAGCATTATTTAAATTTAGCTTATCCAGATTAGAATAAACCAGCATAATATATATATATATATATAGATATTTATTTATGGTATGTATTGTATTATTACATATAAGGTCTAGGTATATAATTATTAATAGCTATGTAGGTTTAAAGTATTTATATGTGTTCATAATATATTTAAGTATTATTGTATGTAGGTATTTACACATTGTCCATAGTAATTATGTTGTATTTTCTCTTGTCTTGTCACACGTTACCCCTTTCTTTATACTTTATATTTCCTTTCAATGTGGTTGTCTGGAAGAGATTACTTTTAGTAATAAGGCCGCCAATTGTACCATTTTTCTTTTCTATGTTTGTGAAACTGTTTCTGTTTGTGTGCAATAAAGTGTATTTTATCTTTTATCTTTTATCTTTTAAATATATATATATGTAAATATACTATAATCTGCACAGGAGTTATTCTGAATGTTCATTTATAATCATAAATAAACAGTGTAACTAAACATATTTTGAGATTTTAAAACACAGTCAGACGTATAGTATAATAATTATATAGGTACATATTAAAATTATACAATGGAAAAGGAGGTTTTGTGCATCCCACACAATACAGTGTTCGATTTTAACTATCAAAGTCAGTAAAGTCAAGCAAGACTGAAATATGATTAATATAATATCATATTCACAACCTCGCAATAACTCTTTGAAATGTAAATCCATGTCTTATTAAAACATTATATTAATTAGTGCCGCGGCGAAGGCTCCGATGAGCCAGTATTCAGCAGATAATATTATTTCATAATCAGCGACATAATACGTAGGTTCAGTATAAGGTTACTGAAGCGTGTATTTTCAATACTCATGTACAGGGTGATTGGGTTAGGACGGTATTAGTACGACGAATTTATTTTAATGTAATATTTCAAGTTAAATAAAAACCGGCCAAGTGCGAGTCGGGCTCGCGCACAAAGGGTTCCGTAGCAGCAAATATAATAAACTTATTATGTCATTACAGTTAAATCAACCTATCTCAAAAACTATAAGAGATACTTTGATCAAACCAAAAATCGTTGAAAGAGTTAATTAGCATGCATCACCTCTATTTTTTTTAGAATTTTATACCCCGTAGTTATAAAAATAGAGTGGGGGGACATACTTTTTACGACTTTGAGAGCTGATATCTCAAAAACCGTTCACTTTAAGAAAAATGTTTTTTAGAAAACTTTATATCATTTTAAAAGACCTTTCCATTGATACCCCACACGGGTAAGTACATCGAAAAAAAAAATTTCATCCCTCAGTTACATGTATGGGGGGCCCCACCCCCAATTCTTTTTTTTACTATTTAGTGTCATATTTTTGTAGCGGTTCATACAACACATATTCCCATAAAATTTCATCACTGTAGTACTTATAGTTTCCGAGTAAATCGGCTGTGACAGACGGACAGACGGACAGACGGACAGACGGACAGACGGACAGACGGACAGACGGACATGACGAAACTATAAGGGTTCCGTTTTTGCCATTTTGGCTACGGAACCCTAAAAAGACAAAATATGGAAAACAATATTTTATATTATCCTTGTCTCATGTGCTTATGTCATAATATTATCTATGTCAATGCAACGTTACGTCAGCCAATCCATCCAATTTATTCTCAATTTATTGTATTTTTTTTGTTGTTCCTTATAATATATGTTTTATTATTTAAAATCCTCTTCACAATTCCCAGTTTTGTTCTAAACGTAGCCAGTTGGTTAGTAATATTAATTGCGTACAATTTCACTCTCAGACACCATTCCGCTATCGTTTTAATTATCTCCCATTTATTATTAGGAAGCACAGTAACTAGGAGCAGGTGGAAATTTTCAGTATTTTCCTTTCAAATTGGAGAACTGAGCAAATAGAACTGAGTTTTCCCAGAAACAATATGAAGGCACGGTTAGTTACTCCACCTTTTCATATTTAAGGGCCGGTCAAATTTGAACCAGCTGTCTCAATTGTGGGTTGTTTTGTTAGTGCGACAAGGTTGCCTCCGCCTCAGAATTGCTTGAGGTAGAAGGTAATTATAATGATTAGTCTATCTGGAATATCGCTAACGGTAAATAAGTAGGCAGGCTAAATTACAGGACTCAAATGGAATAAGCAATTACGCGAGTGTTTGTTTCAAAATTAATTGTCTCGTTGTTTTGTTTTCGTGTAAAATCAGTAAAACACGAGTGAATTAAATAGAAAGGAAAGCTTTTAATTGTACAGTAAAGTTTTGAAATATATTATATAGGTTTTTTCAAAATTTCACATAGATACTGATTGTTGATTGTTGGTTTACCGATATTTTTTGACTTTAGTCGAAGGCTAGTGGACATAAACTATCGTTTTATACATTTCCTACTTAAAAGGATGTTGGATGCAATATAAAAAAATGTAGTTACATTTTACAATCCGCCTGCTTCGTGAAATGGTTGTCATAATAATATATAAACAATATATATTATATAATCAAGTATCCAAATTGAATGTATATTACAAAGGAAAGGTGTCGTTGTTGCATCTAATGACAGAGAGGTACCTAACCCTCCTGTACGGAGTCCGTACAGACATATCCGTTGTACCTGGAGTGGGTCATTGAATGATGTCTGCTATCTATCTCTAGTCTTCGGTTTCATGTCCTTTGATACAGATATATCGGTAGGAACAGAGTTTGGCACAGTAATTGCAACATTATATCCTAACTATCCTAACTATATATAATAATATAAATGCGAAAGTAACAGTGTCTGTCTGTCTGTTACTCTTTCACGCCAAAACTACTGAACGGATTTGAATGAAATTCACAATTCGAAATCTACATACGGTCTAGACCCTGGGAAAGAACATAGGCTACTTTTTATCCTGGAATTCCCACGGGAAAACTTTTTAAGGCGAAGCGAAGCGCGCGGGAACAGCTAGTTACCTATATATTATGTAAATCTGAATTCAAGTCCCACAATAGTCTCTTGTCAAGTTGTCAATAACACACCAGACTTATCTCTAGTGTAATTACTATCCCTATTTAGTTTCCTATCGTCCATGAGTACCTAAAACGTGAGCCGTTTACTATGCTATGTGATTAATATAGGTGTATGATTCAACGGCAATGGAAAAATATATTTTTGACTAAGTCATAATTATTCTGATTCTTTCATTTTACAGAATCTCTTAGCTGTACTCTCCAGCCCCAGCCTTAGTTACATTTAGACAACGCAGAGCCAGTTAAATCTCTGCCGGCAAAGATTGCAGGCTCGACCACCGCTTGCAATTCTCCACCCTTTGTCTCCAACCAGAACAATTAAGTTCTTATTACCTACACAATCAGTGTAATTGCGAATTGCAGTGGACTATGTGTCAGTGTCTTGCATTAAAAGTAAAGACTCAGCCGTTTGTGTTACAAGAACACTTCTGAGTTTTACAGAGAGAAAGTTTTTCTGTAGGTAATAATAATATGAGTGGTATTGGTATTGTATCATTATTATTGAGTAAGTATGTTCAATTTTCTCTACGTATCTAAATCTCTTAATAGAACTTTACAATTCAGCAATGGCATTGGTAGGAACTGACCAATCATTGCTCATCCTCATTCTGATTGGTCCAGGATGTGTTTTGAAATGTAGCCAGATTTAACCTTGGATTGAGTATATCACCTGCACCTATAAAGAAATATAAATTTAAAGGCTCTTGGACCACTTCATCTTGGGATGCCAAGGGTTTCCCATTATTGCTGTGCGGTGACGCAATAAATGCTCTTATTTAAATATCCAACACTGAAACTACAGTAAAACAACCCACAAGATGGCAGTAAACGTAAATTACTGCTTCATAGATTTATGTGAGGGAATAAGATGCAGCAATATATTAGGTAGGTAACCATTGAGTATGAATGGTCTGGAGACGAAATAGGCAGACGTTCCCCTCTGCCGGGGTAGTGGCCCACCGATTTATAAAAACTAGTTGCAGTCTCAATTTTCACTAGACTCAATCTAGTCGACAAAGCGTTCGTTTCGTGTAAAATGATTTGTTCACATACTAAATGACAGCTTCATTGCATAGAATATTCGGATTTCCGGATTTGTTCACAGATTTGATCGCCTTCGGTCATGGTTTATTGTTATTAGCCGTTGCCTAGCAACCAATATCAGAAAAATGCCATAGTGATGTAGCGGTATGTAAATATGTGCTTATCGTCAAAAAGGTCACTCCATCCACTATCGTCAAAGGACGTTACACATCGTTTACTTAATTTATTTTTCCAAAAATTGCTATGATATACGAGATATTGCAAAAGTGGTGAACGTAAGCCGACAGGGTTGACTAGGGGGTCATTCTGAACATTTTATGGTCATCGCTTTCAGGAAAATCAAGATGTAAAAATCCAACAAAGTTTCCATGGAGCAGACAAACCATTATTAGTCGTATGACATGTAAATCATATGGTTAACTTCTTGGAAGCATTCTTCATCTACACTCTATATTTTAAGAAAAAAACCTTAAAAGATAAGTTATAGAAATAAATGCTTCATATGCTAATATAATGTATAAATTATGAGTGATTAACATATATTATGTTTTAAGTCCAGTCAATAAATGACTCAAAATGAGGTGTAGAGTGCGTGAGCAGGTAACTAAGCGATTCCTTCAGAAACTTGTTCAGGGGGCTTAGGTTGTTAACATACCAAAAGTCCTGACTCCTAGGTGATGAGCTTGGGGGAGGAGGGGGGGATAAAGGTGCGATTTTTTGGTTTTGAGCATATATCTCGAAAACGGTGCATCGGAGAGAAATATTTTCAACTAATTAAATGGAGTTCTTAAAATTATCTAAAACTTTTATTTTATATGTTTTTTTCTAACCGTTTTCGAGCCTCGTCGTTTTCGAGCCGTTACCCTCGAAAAATGTTGGAATTTACACGAAAAATGTATTCATGTCAAAACATTCATAAACATTGCATCATATTGTCTAAACCTATTCATAAATGAAAAAAATGAAAAGAAAAGAAGTTGTAGAT
The DNA here is from genome assembly GCF_932276165.1 of Plutella xylostella. Classification (NCBI taxonomy): domain Eukaryota; kingdom Metazoa; phylum Arthropoda; class Insecta; order Lepidoptera; family Plutellidae; genus Plutella; species Plutella xylostella. The sequence continues at coordinate 10,620,309 of NC_063985.1, forward strand.
TTTTAAATTCCCTTTTAGAATATATATACATATGCTGGTTAATGTCCAACCCACCTAAAGTTACAGCTATTTTAGTTACACTTAAGCTTACTAACTCGGTGAGCTATGTCAATGACTTTAGCAAAATGCAAGTTTAAAATAGCTCGAATTCCGAGGGTAATAGCTCGAAAACGGTTAGGAATTAGAAAAAAACATATGATAGAAAATATTTGTCTCCGATTCACCGTTTTCGAGATAAATGCTTAAAACCAAAAAATCGCACCTTTATCCCCCTCTCCTCCCCCCAGCTCATTACCTAGGAGTCAGGACTTTTGGTATGTTAACAACCTAAGACCCCTGAACAAGTTTCTGAAGGAATCGCTTAGTTACCTGCTCACGCAGTCTACACCTCATTCCTTGACTGGACTATTTTATTTTATTTCCTGTTCATATTGATAAAGATAGTCTAAAATAACCTATCTATAATGATTAACAAAGAAAAACATAAAAATAAATTTTAAAAGTCACTCCTCCCAGAGATTGGAACTCTGAACCTCCTTATTGAAAGCCGAATACCTTAACGATTAGACCACACCGTCAAGTAGTTAAACTGGTGAAAAATGCAATCACTTCGTATCACACTGAGCTGGCTTGCAATAGTTAAAAGTGAACAACACAGGTTTTAACATTCTGGCATGAACTTTATGAAGCTAGTCCCAATATTTGATTTAAGATGGCGCTTAAATTAATAAAAGTCGATATTTAGCGCCATCTTTTAACACACACACAGAAGTCTTAGTAACGAAACAAGGTTTATGTAGTTCAAGGTTATTTTATATAGGTGGCGCCTAAGTGGGAGGGTTGTAGTTATAGCTATATAGGGGAGTCAGGAGATCTTGACCTTCACTGTACGTACCGAAGATACCTACATTCTTGTCTAGCCTACAAGTTTATATAGTAACAAAATAATTTACTATAATTTTTTTTATGGAGTTGCAGTTTCTAAACGAGAAGTAATGTGCCTCGGACCCACTCGGACCAAACTAAAATTACAGAACCAAGATTTTCTGACTGACATCTGTCAAAAAAATTATAATTATGCCAAAAGTATGGATTCCCGCGTAACTTTCCCCGTCGAACGTAATTCTAACCTTTGATCAGATCACGATCTGTCCCAACACATCCAACTTATTTCATGCACTGTATCATCAATAGGAGTAAGTACTTATTTGCATTCATCAAAAATTTCGTTTAGGAACTTGCAATCGACTCGGAAACTCCCATTCAAGTTGAAATTAGTTTCGTGCACTAAATCATTAATCTTTGAGAAGTTGTCCCGAGACGGGAGCGGCTCCTGTTGCTTTTGCCATTCTAGCTCACGTTTAGAATGAGACACGAGATCATTGTAAATCGTTTAGGATCCTAAAAATTATATATATATGAATGCATGAGTTGAGTACGTATACGTAATACCAGTAAGTTTGTTATCTGTAGTAATACCGGTAATAATACTGTCATTTGGAACTAGTAAAATTATAATTATATGAGAAGTGACTTTTATACTCTGTCCATTAAAGCCTCGTATTCACTATGCGACAAATTGTCGCAGAACCTGTCTAGGCACATGTCGTCTACGTGTCGCCGCGACGTCGCGCTTTGTTCTGCGACTTCGCACGCGACTATTCAGCGACATCTACGTGTCGCAGAACAGGTTCCGTGTTTTGGCTCGCGAGACAGAACTTCCTGCGACATCTGTCTAGCGGCCGCTGTTGCAGAGTGTGGACGCGTGCGCGACTTCTACCACGCAGCACTAACGGCCACGACAACCTCGGGCGACATGTCGGCGGAGACTGCTGGTGTGGACAAGCAACATGTATCACGACATGTTACCAAAATTTTCTGAGAACACGCACCGTAGATGTTCTGTAACAGTCTCAGAACTTGTGCCCTAGTGAATTCGAGGCTTAAGCCTCGTATTCACTAGGCGACAAATTGTCGCAGAACCTGTCTAGGCACATGTCGTCTACGTGTCGCCGCGACGTCGCACGCGACAATATAGCGACATCTACGTGTCGCAGAACAGGTTCCGTGTTTTGGCTCGCGAGACAGAACTTCCTGCGACATCAGTCTAGCGCACAGAGTACTTTGTGTCTAGCGACCGCTGTTGCAGAGTGTGGACGCGTGCGCGACTTCTAGCATCAACATGCCCGTAGAAAAAACTTATTGACTTCCTCGGGCGACATCTCGGCGGAGACTGCTGGTGTGGACAAGCAACATGTATCACGACATGTTACCAAAATGTTCTGAGAACACGCACCGTAGATGTTCTGTAACAGTCTCAGAACTTGTGCCCTAGTGAATTCGAGGCTTTATATTATTGGTTTTTAGACAGTTGGAATCCCATACATATTTGATGACTGCAAAGGAAAACCAACTTTACTTACCAGACATAAGGAAACGTCAAGAATACAATAACATAGTGGAAGCTCTATAAGTTACGGGTCTTGGATGTGCCCGTAAAATGGCAATAGGCCCGCCCCCTATTACATTGGGACTAACATAACACTCCGGCGAAAAGTGGGTGCAGCAATGCACCTCTGCCTACCCCGCAAGGGAGTACATTAGTACAAGGCGTGAGTGTGTGTGTGTGTGACTTTTAACTTTTATGTATAGCTGCCCTATTTACACCAACATAATATATTATTTTTTATATTTATATACATTATTGTTTATATTTTATCATGGCAGTGACAGTGTCCCGGTAGCAATAACACAAAATACAGTGATTTTCTTCTCACTATTTCTTTGATAGTCCATCTCGCCTGAGTTTTCAACTATCATAATATACATTCTGTAAAATTCAGGAAGCTTTTGCAGTAACAAAAACACACACTTTCAGTGATTCCTACACTTACATGCACACATATCAACAGCACCTTTAATAAAATGAAAAATACTATTATTTTCAGCTTTAGTTCAGCGAATAGCCCCTGAGCCGTCTATCTAGCAAACATGGACAAGACTGCGTTAGCGCTCGCTGCTTTGCCTCTCATTTGCTCAGCAACTTTTACTTCTGTTTACACTTCTCCCTGTTTATATTTGTTTTTCCTTTTATTTTCCCATCGTGGGTCATGTTTAATTAGCCAAACTCTACTTTGTTTTGTTGTTTGCTCTGAAAAATTACTCTTGTTTTGTTTTTAAACAAAGTAAGCGCCGGGTTTGAAGTGTTTGCCGTAAAATTGTGTTGGCGAATGCATGGCGCTGTTTGAAGGCGGTGTACGGTATTTTACGTTTTCCGCGCGAGGTGCGGCTTGTCAGCTGAAATATAGGTGCCTCGTGTCTTTCAGGTGAATCGTGTGTGCATTTTTATACCGGAGCCCTATTGTTTGTAGAATAGCTCTCTTTTATGTCGCGTTCCTTGCTTTGTTGCACAGGATAGTGAAAAATAGAGAATCTATGAAAATGTCACGTTAAAATATTAAATTGTATCGCAAGCGCTTTATTATAGTACTTATAGTATAAAATTAGTTATTACACTGTCAAAACTTAAAATGCTGCCCAATAACTATAATACTTAGTTATAGACTTAAGCCAGAATTTTGAAACATAATATATGATATAACATAAAGGGAGTACCTGCATGAAATAAATAAATTCTGTAACCAACCCACTATGACTGTGTCAGCCGTTAAAGCTTAGAGCTTCGCCGCAAAATGACAAGCGCCCCAATTAATTTATTGACTGCGCCACGCATGGACTAATTTATAACGGAAATTCATCCAAATTTGAGGTTTTTCGCTTACCAATTTTCCGATACCGCCGGCCTATAAACTACCGCAAAATTTGTCACCGATAAAGTGACCCAAAATAGCAAATAGTGAGTCCGGATTTGCAATAATTACTCACACAATCATCTAAATTTAATATTTACAATTGGTTTATTGGTAATATTTTCGATAACGCACAGAGCGGAGCGCATTTAACGCTATCTCATAATTTGTTTACAACATTTTAAATAGGATTATTTAAATTTCATCACGACCCATCACGTCCCCACTGCTGGGTCACAGGAAGGAAGGAAGGGTTTAGGCCTAGTCTACGCAAGTCTAGCAAGCTTGTGCTGAGAGAGTTGTCGGGTAAGTGAGCAACCCGACTGTTATTTAGATTTAAAGACCAACAAATGAGATTGGTCAAACAAAGGTATTATGTTATCTGTTACCAATCATCAAAAAAATATGATGCCTGTTAATTTTTTACGTTTTTATATTGTAATTTAAAATAAAACTGTAATGTTAATTTCTGAATTGATGTCACCTATCCATAGGTGAAATCAATTATGCTCCGTTATGCGGGTTTTATCGATGTAATGAAAAATTAAAAAAGTATTTATTTAACCACCTTAACAATTTCACATTTAAAAGTAATAATAATGTATTATTGCTTACATGGCTTCAGTAGTAGGTGTGAAATTGTGTTATGGACGCCACTAGAAGGTTTATATACCTAAATCTAGGCGTCTTACACTTTTAACAAAATAAAGTTAAATGGTAAATATTTAAAGAAATTATAATATAAAAGAAAAACGACTGGATTTGCTTATGATAATAATGATTTTTTTTTAAGTTTTGGATGAGCCAGTAACACATAGGATATGAACCTACATTTTATCTTTCCTTCCTTGTACTTCTTATGTCTATTATTCAAATTTGTCACATATTGGAGGGCACTGAAACTTAGGCCAAGATAAATAGACGAAACTATGACGGAGTCTTAGCTTAAGCAAATGCTAAGAACACGAATTCACTATCATAGACACTACTTGAGCACAGACTAAGCTACGGAGTTCGCACTCTGACTTAGCCGAGTTCGAGTTCACATTTGTCAAGACTTGACCCTTGCTTAGCACGCCGTTGAAATAAAATAGTTTTGGTATTTATTATCAATTGGTTCGTTTATAGGATTTTTTATGGGAAAAAAACCGACATTCAAAACTAAAGATAAAAGAATCGCAGAACTTTGGAACTGCTAAGTTGATTTTAATAAAATATAGGTAGGCACTCTGGGTTATATTACCAATCATTGTAAAAAAATAGTTAATCGTAGTTATCATTAACTTGGTAAAATGTTTCTTCATTATAAAGATAGCTGTAAGTACCTATAATTAAGTGAACACTTTATTAAGTATTTTATTTGTTTAGCCTTGATGTATGTAACAAGTGTATCATTAATTGTTGGTCTTCAAATAAATAAATAAATAAAACAAATCGGAAATCGATTCATCTGACAAATACATACACATACAGATACACAGACACATTAAACATAATATAACACTCCTATTTTCGCCGAGGGTTAATTAGTAAATTAATATGAACGTGAACTTTTATAGCACGGGGAGAGTCGCCACCTGGCGGTAAGTGGCTGCACTAGTTCTAAGGAATTATTATTCTAAGCTCAGGCTATCCACAGATAACATTTATAACAAATTTGCTAAAAATCTACTGAATGAAACTATGACCACAGATAAATAAATATACATTAACAAATACAAATACAAATAATTTATTTACCAAATCAGATACATAATTGGAATAAACAAAAATCTTAAATAAAAAATCTCAACAATAATCGTAGGGTACTTTGAATTTACTCCAGTGGTAATTACTTTTGAACTCTGCACTAGGCGAACCTGTATCGCAGAGATCGTTTTCCGTATCTCGAGTGCCATGGACGGAGCGGGCGGTCATGAGCGGTGGCGATTATATGAGTTTAAATAATTAATAGGATGGCTGTTAATAAATATAAGTAATATATTTTAGTACTAGTTACATAAATAAACAATAAAATGGAATAAAAATAAATATAAGTGTGTTTATTTGTTACCCTTACACGACTTGATTTAAAATACGTTCGGTCTCGTCATAAGTGAGACTTAGCAGATAGACGTGGACTACAATTCTGATTTCCCTTGTAGTTTTATTTTTGAGGTTACATACCTTACACATTTTATTATGTATACGGGTGAAGAAAACTAGAATGCCTTTGAGCAAATGCTGTATTTGTTGGGTTAAGTGGTGCTTTATACACTCGTCTCGACTTCAACTCGGGTAGATCTGCAGATACCATGAGAGCTTTATGGACAGTTATTGTAGCCATTTCAATGTAAATTTTTCGCACAGTTAGTAGTTGAAGTTCGTTGAACAGACTGTTAGTTGGGTGTTGACGTTTTTTTCCTAACATGACTTTTAGCACTGATCCTTGGGCTCTTTCTATCTCAATTAAAATTGATTTGGCAGCACCTCCCCATATTGGCAGACAGTAGCGTAAGATGGGTTGACAAATGGATACATAAATCTGTTTTAGAAGACCTATATCCGCACTGTTTCGAAGAGCCTTAAAGAAGTGAATCAATTTACGAACTTTGGCAGAAAATTTCTTAATATGGTCTCTAAACGTCATTTTTTCATCGAGGTGAACACCCAGGTACTTAATGGAGTTTGTACGTTCTATTGTAGGGCACGAGCAAGATTTGTTTAATGGATCCTGGCTGCAGCTGTGAACAACGATTCCTGGAGATTCTTTTGGTTCGGAAGCTTTTGTTTTGTGAAACGCAAGGTATTTTGTTTTTTCAGTGTTAAGTGTAAGAAGGTTCCTTCTTAACCAGACTCCTAGTGTTGTTATACCTATTTCCGCTTTTTGAAAGACCTCACTCCATGAATTGTCATTAAAAATGATTGCCGTGTCGTCAGCGTAGCAGTAAAAGTCGGCATTTTGAATTCTTGTCGAGGAGATGTCATTCAGATAGATCAGGAAGAGCGAGGGACCTAGGATACTGCCTTGGGGTACTCCATATTTGATTTGTTTTTGTGAGCTTATGTTATTGCCAATCTTAACACATTGACTTCAATCTGTTGGTTAGATATGTTTCAAACCATTTCAGAGCAATACCTCTTATTCCCATTTTATCCATCTTTCCTAGTAAAATCTTGACTGACACGGTATCAAATGCCTTGGCCAGGTCAAGAAACACACCAATGCAAGTTTTCCCTTTATCCAGAGCATTAACGATATTCCTCGAAAGCGAACCTACTGCGTCTTCTGTGGACAAAGCATGCCTGAAACCAAATTGATTAGCACTAAGGAGATTTTTTGTTTCGAGAAAGTTCATCAATCGGCTGTTGACCACCTTTTCCAGCAACTTTGAAAATATAATAAGCAGAGATTGGTCTGTAATTAGCAGGATCGTCCCTCTTTCCACTCTTAAAAATAGGACTAACGGCCGCTACTTTCCAACAAGCAGGGAACACACCGGTTTCAATACTTGTATTAATTATATGAGTAAGCGGAGAAAGAATTAGGTCCCTCACATATTTGATTAGCCGACTGCCGATACCATCAAGACCCGGCGCGCTTTGATCTTTCAGATTCATGATGAGTCCCCGAATTTCATTTTCATCAGTGGGTGCTAAGTATATTGATTTAGGATTAACTGTAGAGGGAGCTAAACTTTTTGCCAAGGAGTCTTCATTTTCTTCAATGTTTTGAAGTATTTTTTGGGCTAAGTTGCCACCTACAGTAGAAAAATATTCATTGCAGGCATCGAGAGAGTCATTTAGGTTATTATGTAGGGTTGTTAGTTCAATAGCTGAGTTACTGGGTTTCTTTGCATGGCAGATATCTTTAATTATTTCCCACAGTTTTTTGCGGTTGTTTTTATTAGTGTTAAGCTCGTTTCTTTCATATTCCTGTTTCAGATTACTTAATAAAAGCTTACAAAAATTCCTGTATCGTTTGTATATTATTTGTTGTACAGGGTCATTTGGACTGGCTCTTGCTTTGGCGTGAAGAATGTCGCGATTTTTGGTGCATTTAATAAGACCTGGTGTCATCCACGGTTTTATGATAAATTTTCGCCTACTTACTTTCACTGTCTCTTTATGAAGTTCGACAATCCCATTAAAAGTAGACGAGAAAACCTCAGCGGCCAAAGTGGCATCTGTTGCATTAATTACCGTTGACCAATCGACCTTACTTAAATCCTGGGCAATACAATCAAAATTAAGTTTTGTGATGAGACGAGATTTTGAAAATGGTTTAATTTTAGAGTTAGCCAGTCCAATCATTGTAAGTTTGTGGTCAGTCACTGTTGAGTCGCATACAACTCCTACTGCTTTGAAGCGGGGTCTCGTGAAGATGTGATCAAGGCAGGTAAGATGTCTAGTTGGTTTAGTAATAGCCGGTGCCAAGTCGTATTCAGCATTTAAACAGAGATACTCTGAGCGATTTGAGCTCTCAGATTCTGGTAAAATATCGATGTTGATGTCACCGGCCAAAATTAAACACTTATTATTGTTTAATTTATTTAGGGATTGACTAAGCTCTGCTAAAAATTGGTTTATACATTTAAACGAGGGTGATCGGTAAACGCCCAATAACGTGAATTTGTTTGGTACCTCAACGACGACACAATTGGATTCTTTATGAGGTAGTTCGTACATGGAAGCATTTAAATATGATTTAACATACGCAACCACCCCACTTGCTTTGTTAATGTAGTTATTAGTTCGAAAGGATTCGTAGCCATCAATAGAGCCTATAATTGTGCCTTCTCTTAACCAACACTCAGTGAGAATGATAACATCGAAGTCTATATTTAGCCGATGCAGTGTTACGAGAAAGTTGTCAAAATTGCACTCTATTCTGCGTATATTAAAATTTAGTATTTTTATGTTATACTTCTCTGTGAGGATGTTCTTGCATTGGTCTGGACAATCTAAGGCATGGCATTCTGTATTGAAAGTTTGTTCTAATTCATCTGCAATACTAAGTGATTCCATTTACGAGAAAAGGTAATTCAAGGCATTGTTTGCACGCTAGAGAGTCTCTGTTAGCATAAAGGCTTGATTTTTCTGTAGTAAGTCCGACAATCTGGTTTAAGAACACGTTTATATGGTTATTCGTTGTAAGGGTGTATATGATAAAATATATACTGTTAAAATATGGGATATAATATATAAGATCATCATTTATGAAGCAGTCAAAAATATAAAGTTCATGCATATTATGACACAAAAATAGTTTAATTGCTAGGGATGGGGACCTGAGCAGGAAGGGAGGGAGTTGGAGAGGGACCAATCTGCACATCCAAGTCAGCGATTGATCGAATTGAAATTGCTGGCTTATTTTCTTCTTTTCTGACGAGGATCCGCCCGTCTTTAATCCAACAGAAACGGAATCGGTATTGCCGTGCTCGTAGTCTGGCTTCACGAAATAAGTGCCGATTTTTTGTGGTGAGGCGTTCGTTTATATAAATTTTATTCGAGGTTCCTGGCACGATATCGGACGAAGATATGTTTTTCCTGGTTTTGGCTGCTTTGAGTATTTCATCCCGTTTCTTCTTACGTAATAAGCGGACGACAAGGGGTCGTGGTTGCTTGTCAGCGTTTTCTGTGCGCATACGACGGGGTCCAGTACGGTAGGCCTCATCGATGTCAACATCCTTGAGCTCCACGCCTATTTTCTTGGCCAGAATGTCAACTACATGATAGATGCTTTCGTTAGGAGTTTCAGGAACATCTATAAGTTCAATTTCGTTTTGAACCAGACGTTGGGCTTGAGAATCGATCGTTTCCTGAAGTTGGTGGACGCTAAGTTTCAGGTTTTCCATTTCCTTGTCTCGTGATTCCAGCTTTTTTTCGAGAGTATCGATCCGGGAGAGAAGTTGGGTTCTTACATCTTCCATAAGGTTTCTTAGTCCACGAATTTCTTGAACAAAATTCGTAAGTTCTGGTTTCGGTTCTGTCTGTGATTTTGATTTTGGTTTGGGCTGGCTCCCTCTTGAAATAGTAACGTTAGGGATGGCAGTTGATGGGGGGCTACTTGAACTAGTTGCAGCTCTAATGGGAGTGTTTGTATTATTAACATGTTCTAAGCCAGTGACTTAGCCGAGCAAACGCTAAGTAGTGTCTATTTTAGAGACTCATTGCAACTCGACTTAGTTCAGGTAAAGTCGTACTTGGCTTATCATTAGTTTGAGCAAGTGCTAAGCAACGACTATTAATCTTGGCCTTAAATCTCAAGATATTATCTTACCTGAGCTTTAGGCGTCAGAGCGACTACATAATAGAATCCATTATAATATTCTGTGACTGTACCTTAATTAAGTAGGTATAAATATAAAATTAAGTGTTAATGAAAATTAATATAATATAAAGTGTAAATGTTTCATATAAGTACTAAAATACCTATTATTCTTAAATCTCACGGGCAAACTTTTGAAGAACGTCGCTTAGCTCGAGTGGAACAGCTAGTAAAGTTAAGTCAAAGTGAAATGTTTTTATTCATTATTTTTGTTATTTTAATTATTATTATTATTATTATAATAAATTATTTTAATTTAACTGCTAAATAAACTCAACTTTTATTCATCGTATTAATATCAAATTTTCTGATGAACGTTAATTTTTACAAACTACTCTCCGTTCGGATGAGGGGCTCTTTCTGACTTAGGAGAAGAACGGAGGCAAAAAACTCCTGAGACATCTTTTCAAAAAGACTTTAAACTAGTTAATATACAATAGGTACGTATAAGCTCTTATAATTATAATTTGTATATTAGCAGAGCTACCTACTAATTACAACTATGCATTAACATCCTCTAAGCGTCCGTAGTCAAGCGGGCCTCAGTGATCGTAACTGATCGCTGAGGTTAAGCAACAACTGACACGGTCAGCCATTGGATGGGTGACCAATTTCAAGTGGTGCTTTTCTGGACGCTTCCGTGCTTCGGACGGCACGTTAAGCCGTGGGTCCCGGTTGCTGCTTCGGCAGCAGTCGTTAAGCCTAGTCAGAGGCCTTCGGGCGGCTTGAAAACATCTGACAGTCGGGTTGCCCACTTACCCGACAACTCTCTCACCACAATCTTGCTTGTGTTGGGGTCCACCAACCCGCACTTGGCCAGCGTGGCGTACTAGGCCTAAACCCTTCCTTCATTGGAAGGAGACCCGTGCCCCAGCAGTGGGGACGTAATGGGTCGTGATGATGATGATGATGATGATGATTAACATCCTCTAAGTAATCATCAATTTTATAATAAGATTTTTTACAGAGATTAATGTACCTAACACTTAAACTTATTCTCTGGCATTTGAGTAACTTCTGTTGCTTATTACATAAAATCTAATACAGTACCTGTTATTTCGTGAATTTTCTAAAGGTTATAAATAAAAGATGTCCGTTTTGCAAAGCCGTCTATTCAACTGACATTTCACAAGGCGGGAACATTACCGCACAAAATCCTAGTGTTGCCAACATAAGAGAATAAGTATCTACTACATTACTAACATTCCTCCACCTTAATTTCTTAAATTACTAACAATGGTTTTCATCTAGAACCTAAATATTCCTTTTATTACAATTTACTTAAGCTAAAGAACTTCCTATAAGATACAGGTTTGCGAGTGCGAAGAGTACGCCCTACATCAGAGTGAGTGGAAGGAGAGGGGTCTTCTCTTATGCTTTCCTGGCTATCTTGCCTTATCAGAGTAGGCGAGCCTTCAGAATCTCGATGTGAAGCAGAGGCAGCAGGGGAGGTCGGCTCAGCTATAGAGGAAACCCCGGCTGGCTGGTTCGCAGCTGGAGGTGGCTGGCTCGCTGTCGGTGACTGAGTTGCTGACAGAGGCTGTCTCGCTGACAGTGGCTGACTTGCTGACGGTAGCTGACTAGCTGTCAGTGGCTGACTCGCTGCAGGTGGCTGAATCGCTGACGATGCCTGACTCGCTGCAGGTGGCTCAGACGCAGATGGAGGTTGGCTCGCAGACAGTGGCTGGCTCGCAGATGGCCTGCTCTCGGCCTCATTGATCTGGATGTCGTTAGTCGGAATAGCTTCAAGCGCCGACCTGGATTCAATATCATTATCAGAAATTACTCCTCTCTCCCCCTCCACTTTATACATTTGATTTTTATGTCTTTTTATAGTTTTATTATATTGACCAACAAAGATTAAATATGCGGATTTTCCAATCCGCCTAGTCACCACACCATGAACCCAAAAGGTTTTATCGTTTTTATGAATCTTGACTGATACCAAATCATTTATACAAAAGTCAATGTTCCTTATTCCCCTATATGATTTACCCTGTAAACACTGTTTACCCCGTACAGTTTCTAACAGTGCTGTATCGGAAGCCTCGGGAGATTTCGGGTTCAATAAGTCCAACCTACAGCGTAAATTCCTGCCGAAGAGAACCTGTGCAGGGGTTTTATTTGTGGTGGAATGAACGGAATTGCGGTAATTGAAAAGAAATTCATTTAATTTGATATTTAGGTTATTATTACCTATGCCGGACAACAGAATCGATTTCAAAGCTTTTTTAATAATTTTCACATAGCTTTCAGCTTGCCCGTTGCTTGCTGATGATACTCCGGAGAGGTGAGGTGAGTAATACCATTACTCTTGCAGAAATGTTCGAATTCACTGGATATGAATGATGGGCCATTATCTGAACACAGAGTATTTATGAGGCCAAATCTTGCCATTACATCGCACAATTTTTGTATAACTACCTTGCTACCATACCCGGACGAGACGTCATAAGCTTCGACCCACTTCGAATAAGCGTCCACCACTATTAAATACATTTTATTATTTATCGGGCCTAAAAAATCTATGTGGACTCTGTACCACGGCTCCGACGGGTACGGCCAGGGCGTGAGGGGCGCGCGGGGCGGCGAGGGGCGCAGCTGGCTGCACACGTCGCAGCTCCGCACAGCCTGCTGCAGCTGCTCGCTCATGCCGGGCCACCAGAATCGTGTGCGCGCCTCCAGCTTCATTTTAACAATACCTAAATGACCGGCATGCAGCTCTTTGATAACCTTCCCTCTGTAACTAGACGGGATAACAAGCTTGCACCCTCTCATTAAACAGCCTCTTTCTACCGATAATTCGGACCGACAAGCAAAATATGGTCGAATTTCGACATCCTTAATAGTTCTCGGCCAACCATTCCTTGTGAATTTAATTACATCAGATAATGTATGATCCTGTTCCGTTAAATCCTTAACCTCACTCAATAAAATCGGAGAAGCATTGTCATCGAACAAAAAATTTATATAACACGCAGTATCTACTATACATTCCGATTTGCTGTCACTTGCACCCTGTGACGTCACCGCAGTAGGCGTGGTCTGCGGCACCATGGAGCGACTAAGAAAGTCTGCACAATTATTTGCACTACTAACATATTCGATTTTGTAATTATAGGCCGACAAAAATAATGCGTATCTCTGGAGACGATTGGCTGACACTTCTGGAATACCTTTTTCCGGTCTAAAAATTGATAAAAGCGGTTTATGATCTGTTCTCAGCACAAATGCTTCGGACCTACCATATAGGTATTGGTGATACTTCCGAACCCCAAAAATAATTGCTGTTGCTTCTTTTTGGATCTGACTGTATTGCTTCTCAGCCGGGGTCAGTGCCCGGGATGCATATGAAACCGGCCGTTCTACATTGTCCTTATCTACCTGAGACAAAATAGCCCCTAGCCCCCATGGTGACGCATCCACAGTGAGAATAATTCGCGCATCCTGGTTAAAATGTGCTAAAGTATTCTCATCAGCCAAACATCTTTTGATATACTCAAATGCATTTTCATGATCTTTAGTCCACACCCAATGTACATTTTTTTGTAACAAATCATGCAATGGTGCTAATATACTGGATGCATTTTTTATAAATACTCTATAGTAGTTGACTAGGCCCAGAAATGACTTTAATTCTGATACATTTTCCGGTTTCTTTGCATTCACAATACTTTTTACTTTCTCGGGGCATTTGTGAATACCATGTTTGTCGATTATAAATCCTAGGTATGAAACCGACTCTTGAAAAAAACTACATTTTTCCTTCCTCAACACTAACCCTGCTTTCTCTAGCCGCCGAAAAACTTCATTAAGCCTAGCTAAATGCTTTTCCCGAGTCCTACCTGTAATAAGGATATCATCTAAAAATTGGAGAACCCCTTCCTGCAATGAGCAATGTGGATGATGATCATCGTCAGCTGGCTGAACCTTTCCACTAGTCTGTTTATCAGGACCTAATAAGATATTTTCAAGTGTGCGCTGAAAAATAGCTGGTGCGCTTGACAACCCAAACACTAATCTATTAAACTTATATAACCCCTTGTGTGTATTAATACAAGTGAGTAACTGTGAATCCTCATGTAGTCTCAACTGATTATATGCACCAGATAGGTCTAGCTTAGTGAAATGCACCCCATTGTGCAGCTTGGAGAAAAGTTCTTCGACTCGGGGTAAGGGGTATTTTTCTACTAACAACTGCTTATTTAAAGTGGACGAGTAATCTGCACAAAGTCTAATCTTTCCATCACTTCTCAATACTGGCACAATCGGACTAGCATACTCAGAATATGTGACAGGTTCTATAATACCTAGACTTTGTAACCGGTATATTTCCTCTTCTAATTTTGACCTTATCGCAAACGGTACAGGGCGTGCTTTCATGAAAATTGGAATACTCTCCGGTTTCATATTAAGTTTAACCTCAACACCTTCACAGCATCCCAACTCATCCGAGAAAAGCCGGGGAAATTGATTCTCATAACTATTGGACAAGTTATTTATAGGCGAAATTTCTAACTTGAACTTAGATAAAAAATCGCGTCCCAAGAGCGGTGGCCCACCATTTTTTACTACATAAACATTTATGGTTTGTGTTTGTGACCGATACGCAAACGGCAATGGTAGGACACCCAGTACGTCAATTGGAGTGCCATTATAACTTAATAATATTTGTTTACTATTGTCCAGTTTATAATTTGAAAAATGGGCCCTATAAACCGAATCCGAAATAGCCGTTACCGCTGATCCCGTGTCCACTTCAAAACATAAATTTACATCATTTACAGTGACATATTCCTGCATAGGTTCTCCACTACAGCTACGAATGTTAAATATTAAAATATTTTTACCATCATCCCCCTCGGTATCCGAACAGCACTGCAAGAAATTGTTTGCATTCCTATTTCCATTGCACATGCGCTTTAGATGACCCTTAACACCACACACATTACATGACGCAAATCTGAACCGACACTTTTTGTTATCATGACCGTGATAACCGCACACTGAACACTGAACTGATGATGATTGCAAAGGCCTCGCGACCGAGCCTTGGCTCCGATTGCGTGACCCACCGTCGCCGCTCCGACCACGTGCCGCCATCTTGTGCATCTCGAACACGGCCGGCGCCGACGCCGACGCGTCTGCCGCCCTCGCCAGGCCCGTACGCCCCGCTTCCCTGGCGCAACGAACGCTCTGTGCCAACTGCAACGCCTTCTGCAGGGTAAGCTGGTCCATCGCCTCGCCGAAGAGTCGCTCTCGTTCTGGACCGCCCGCCATGCCAAGGACAAAGCGGTCACGTAGTGTATCTTCGAGGGATGTCGTTGGGAATTCGCACTCCTTCGCCAAACCCCGCACACGCGCGGCCCAGTCAGCTAAGGACTCATCCTGTCCTTGGAAGGCACTGTGAAAGTTATACCTTTCCGCGAAGCTGCACTTTTTAGTTTTGAAGTGTGTGTCCAATAGTTCTATCACCTCCGAATAGGCGAGTTCCCCGACGTCTTTGGGTAATGCGAGATCCCTTATGAGTTTGTAAGTAGTTTCAGATAAACTACTTAACAAAATAGCCCGGCGTTTTGCACTGGACTTATCCACTTCACTGTTGATATCGTTGGCCATGAACCATTGTTCCAATCGTCCTTTGAACAAAGCCCAATCATGAGTTTCATGATTGAAAACACTTAGTGCACCAAACGATAAATTTGCCATGATTAATTAATAGCGTAAATTCGGGCTGCGCCACTGTTATTTCGTGAATTTTCTAAAGGTTATAAATAAAAGATGTCCGTTTTGCAAAGCCGTCTATTCAACTGACATTTCACAAGGCGGGAACATTACCGCACAAAATCCTAGTGTTGCCAACATAAGAGAATAAGTATCTACTACATTACTAACAGTACCCTAAAACGATTTATTAAGTTTAGCCAGACGCAAAGTAGGGGAGACCGGGGACAAAAGTAACAGTTTGTAGTTTCTGTCTGATTTCTCGTTATTAATAACATTTACGATAAAATAAATATAGTCACATAAAACTTTCGTATATAGTCTACAAATATCCATTATTACTTTACTTAATGCATCACGAATTTCAGCATTTCTAAAGCCTCAAAAAAAAAGGGAAATCGTTACTTTCGACCCCATGGTCAGGACGAAAGTAACAAGGCATGGGTCGAAAGTAACAACCCATAAATTCTGCCCAATGTTATAAATACGATTCAAAAGAAAGAACAAAAAAAACAATCAAATTATTTAGTTAAGAAAATTTCTTAAAAAACTTTCGAAACTAAAAAAAACTTATGACTTATTGACAAAACTAAAAAAAAAATCTTAATATAAACTGTAAATGAGATCCATCATTTAAACTGACTAACTGATAAGAAGTTGTTTTATACTATACATAATACACAATATTATGACACAAATATCTAAGCAAAACAACAAAAAATAAAAAATTACCTATAATTTGACATGGCAAACTTACGTAAGTAATTCGTTACTTTTGTCCTGCCGCGAGCTGTTACTTTTGTACCCATCCCCATTTTTGAAATATCAGGCGACATAACTTTAAAACAGCACGTGTTATTCGAAAAGAATTTATGACATGCTACAGACAATCTTATAATGAATCAATGAACAAATAGTCATATGGTTTTTGGCATCTTAATTCTACGTAAACACTAAATTAATAAACACCCAAAAACTTACTTTTGGTGTGTAAAATCACGAAATGCTCACTAAAACAACCTTGCACCGCGGCACGGGCGCGGAAAATAATATCATGCGCGGGGGGCATCGCATGCTGACTACCAGCAGTCGCTTGGGAAGTTAAGGCTATTGGGGAAGTCCACAGAGTCTTTGTTACTTTCTACCCGCTGTTACTTTTGTCCCCGGTCTCCCCTACTATAAATAAAATTCAGCTGTAAAAAATGTATTTCTATGTACCCCGAAGCCTTAAAATAATAGCGTTAACACCAGGATATACTAACTTAACTAACTACATTACGATCTACACATCAGAGTTAGGTACATAATATATAATGTTTTATCAATGGTCGCTCTGGGTCATAGTGCCTTACACATTTGATCCCTAAAACATTTTAAATTTTCCTTGGTACCATACCTAGCTATTATCACGTACCTATTCTCCGTATAATTGTTTGAATTATTCACAGATTGAGAGAATTAGTCAATGGGAAATTCAATTATAACGCAAATTATAATAACTATATATAAGGGTGGATTTCAACAAGTCCTAAAAAATCTTCATTTCCGTGGACTTTTTTATCTTTAGGTTTTTTATATTGAAAAAGCGCTTTTATTAAAGTTTTTGTTAATGTTAGTATTCTTACTTAATGGCTATCAGATAAGTTAAAAACTTAACGAGATACAGATGATCAAAAATTTCGTGCCACGGCGATGACACATGCGTTCACGGAAATGAAATAAGCGTCCACGGCAATGAAAAAAACATCCACGGCAATGAAACTAACGTCCACGGCAATGAAAGAACTGTGCTATGGATATGAAAGAATCAATCCACTGCAATAAAAAAAAAAACTGTGGGGGAAACGCAAACTTAGACAGATTATGTATGGTAAAAATATTTGGATAGATATTGAAACGAAAGAAAGAACGACAGTATGTATAAAATAATAAAGAATGTAGTATGGAATTCTTTAAGTAGTATAATGAGGTTCGTATTGCAACTTATAAAAACGATTAAAAAAAATGTTTAATTTCACATTAATATCGTTCACAACATATAATTAACCTTACCTAGTATAACATCTATATTTTCATAAAGTATAATATTATACATGTTGCCAGTGATGACCTACGGTGCCGAGACGTGGTCTTTAGGCCTCTTAAATAGGCTCGGAGTCACCCAGCGAGCTATGGAAAGGGCTATGCTCGGAGTATCTCTACGTGATCGAATCAGAAATAAAGAGATCCGTAGAAGAACCAAAGTAACCGACATGGCCTATCGAGTCAAATGGCAGAAATGGCAGTGGGCCGGACACATTGCTCGAAGGACTGATGGTCAGTGGAGCAGAAGAGTCCTCAAGTGGAGACCACGTACCGGCCGCGGGGAAGCACTGGATGCGGGCTGCCTCCGATCGGACAAGGTGGAAATCATTGGGGGAGGCCTATGTTCAGCAGTGGACGTCCTATGGCTGAGATGATGATGATGATGATGATGATGATAATATTATACAGTATACGAAATGTTAATTTTAAAATATATTATGATGTGACATGATCTGTGCTGAATTACAAATCACCGAACAAACCACCAAAAGCACGAAAACCTAAAGATAGGTGCAGTTAGGTGCACATGTTCGTCAACAGCGAAGTGGGGCGCAGCATGTGCACTTAACCGCTCCTCCTCGCTTTCCTTGTTATCGCACCTATCTTAAGGTTTTGGTGCTAGGGGTTTTGATGGTGTTGTGGATGTTGATGGATTTTACACAGATTAAATGATATGATAGAATATTTTATGAGCTCTATGCTAAATGAAAGTATATTTTAGTTGATATAATAATATGAAATGTATTTTATCATCATCAGCCTATAATCATCCACTGCTGGACATATGTCTCTCCCAAGGAGCGCCACAACACTCGGTCCTCAGCCTTCCTAATCCAGCTACTACCGGCTACCTGCCTAAGCTTGCACATTTTGACAGCTATGTCGGTAACCTTAGTCCTGTGACGATAATAATACTTATTTTGTGATTGTTATTAATGATAAATTATACATTTAGTTTTTATACATCGCGATACGCGCCCGTTTTATCGAACTGCAAAAAAAGGTAATTTGACAAGTCCTGTAGGTAATTTCAGTGATCGGTATTATTAACTGTATTACAAAAGATGGTAAATATATTTTTATTTGCCTAATCGTACATACCATGGCGATGAAAACATATGTCACGGAAATGAATAACCTGGCCACGGAAATGAATAACCTGGCCACGGAAATGAATAACCAGGCCACGGCAATGAATACATATTATTTTACAAGACATGGCGATGAAATTTTTTTCATTGCCGTGACTTTTTTTTCATTGCCATAGCAAATTTTGGCCACGGAAACCACGGAAATGAAAGCATGGCGATGAAAATCAAGCCATTAAATATAAATAACAAAAAATGTATTTACTATTCGAAGAAACAAACACTTTATAAGATGAATACTTTCAAAATGCTTTCTTTTGAATGCTTACTCAAGAAGACAAACTTAATTTTATAGAAGTTATATCTATCCACGGCGATGAAAGAAAAAATGTCCAGTGACCAAAAACAAATATAATTTTCACTATAGCGCGAAAACGTGGACACCTGTGTACCTCTTTCCACGTCGAGTAGTTAGGCAACACTTGTAAAAAACGATTAGCGCACCGAGGTGGGGACCCAAGTTCATAGATAAAACAATATCCTTGATCATTTTTAGGTCACGGCGATGAAATGTAGTTCTGGGACACATGAATTTTCACTTACCGTTCGTTATATTCTTTATTTATTTGAATAAATGTATCTCGTAACAATACTTTAACTATTAATGTATCAAATGAAACTAAGTTTAAATCTAAACACTCAATATTTTTTCATCAATGAAGAATAATACAAAACGAGATGACCTGGGGACAAACACGGCAATGAAAGATTTGGAGGTTTAATATTTTTTTGTAAAGTATCCATTAATCCTATTGATAAAATATTTAGTGCTTCATATAGATTACTATTCCACATAACCGGAAAAAAATATTAGAAAATTAGAACTTTGTTTTTTAGTACCGATTTCATTGATGCCACGCAAATTTTGGCCGCGGGAAATTCACCCATAAACGGGAATATGTGCTTCGATAAATAAATCATTCTCGCTGTATTCACAATGGTGACCTGGGCTGTACTCCTTTTAACGTGTAAGTACTTTTTAACCGACTTCGAAAAAATGAGGAGGTTCTCAATTCGTCTGTAAAAATTAGTCATAACCAGCTTCATTCTCTAGTTTGTCACGCTGGTAGAGTGGTAACCACCATCAGTGGACCACTTTACCAGTGTGACAAACTAGAGAATGAAGCTGCTTATATCTATTTTTTACACATTAATGGTCTTCCCCCGGGGACTGTCTTACCCCACCTTACTATATGATTATTTTTTTTATGTATGTTCATCGATTACTCCGTGATTTTATGGACCGATTTTGTCAATTTTTGTTTTTGGGTTGACGTCAGGGGCGGTCCCATTTTTTTCAAAATTTTAGTCCACCCACAATAGTTGAAAAAGGGGTAAAAACAGGGTATGAATTTCCATTTGGGCACCTTTATAGGCTCGGTTATACCAATTCTAATGAAATTTAGAACGTAAATATAGTTCTTATAATAAACAATTGGTGGAAGTTGGTGCCATATATGATTTCTTCTGATTACTTTGTCACCGTACGCGTACGTACCAACATCAAAAAAGAACAGTAGGTACGGTCAGGTGCAGATAAACCTGACCCCCCTCTCATAGTAACAATGCTTCTGAGGGGGGTCAGGTTTCTCTGCCCCTTACGTACCAGCTTAGATCACATAGAATTTGGTCTAAATATTTATTTATTCTTCATTGCGCAATATACAATATACATATAATTATTTTTTACTTTTTAGTGGTTATTTGAAGTCGGTTTTTTTTTAATGGTATTTTTTATTAATAAATAACTACATAGATTAGTTGTTTTTGCGAGCATCGCTTGTCCTTAAAACGGAAGCCAGTAAAGTAAAGTAAGAAAAAAACCTACGTACAGTGCGACAAACTTATCTGTTCCGGTGAGAGCGAACTAAATTGATCCATATCTCATTCTTTACTAATGAATTGTATATTGTAAAAGATAAGATGGGTTTAACTTAGCAAGACTCAGAGCACGGACCAAAGTATCGTACGACATCGTGTCGGAGATAATGTATGCAGACGATCTGTGCTTCGTGGCGGAATCCCCAGAAGGTCTGCAAGAGCTGATGAGCAGTCTGAATGAGTCATGCAGTAAGTTTGGCCTAAAGATCAGTGTGAAAAAAACGGAGGTCATGGGTTTGGACACACGTGGTAATGACGACGTGCCACTTACTATAAAACTTGGTGAAGACACACTGAAGCAAGTGGATAAATTTAAGTACCTGGGTAGCACAATAACATCGAATTGTGACCTTGACGCCGACATCAACAACAGGATCGGAGCAGCAGCTGCAGCATATGGCAAGCTACGGGTCAAGGTATTTCGGTCACAGGACTTAAAGTTGGCTACAAAGGTGTCGGTATACATTTCGATTGTTTTGCCCAGCCTCCTCTACGCCTCTGAGACTTGGTGCCCATACCGCAAGCATATACGCGTGCTGGATAGATTCCATCTTAAATGCCTTCGTGACATACTCAACATCAGATGGTCTGGTCGCGTAAGGAACACGGCTGTGTTACGACGGGCCAACGTTGGCGGAATAGAGGCATATCTGATGAGGCGGCAGCTGCGCTGGTGCGGGCATGTCTCCCGGATGTCCACAGAGAGAGTCGCAAAACGCATCTTCTACGGCGAGCTACAGGAAGGCAAGCGGAATCAAGGCAGCCAGTTCCTGCGGCACAAAGATGTGTTAAAGCGTCACATGAAGAGGTGTGACATAGATCCGTCACACTGGGAGATGCAGGCTGAGAACCGATCAGAGTGGAGGCTAACCGTGCAGAAGAAGGTCTTTGAGTTCGAGGCAAAACGGAGAGAAGATCTCGACGCCAAGCGTGACGAGCTCAAGGCTAGACCACCGAGAGCCATATGCTATAATGTTGTCAGAGGAGTGCTGACTTGCCGTCAATGCGGTCGCACTTTCATCAATAAGTTAGGCTATAACAGTCACCAGAGAGCACACGAGAGAAGCTCGCAGTCACACTGACCGAACACGGTCTGGAGAATATATATATATAAGATGGGTTTAACACGCAAACTTAAAATCATATAAAATTAAGAAATATTATAAACATGTATGTGCTGTCACCGGAACAGATAAGTTTGTAGCACTGTATATACAGCTTCCTCCATACCAAAATTTATTCAAATCCGTTCAGTACTTTTTATGTGAAAGAGTAACAAACACCCTCCATAATCACACATTTCCGCGTTTATACTTATATGTTATATTTCGTAGAATTCTTGGATCTCAAGTTATCAACGAGGTTAAGGTTCAGTTAACACTCCTAATCTTCAGCATAAAAATCATTAAACGCTGCGTACTGTGGTATACAATACGCAGCGTTTATACTTCCCAAGAAGAGCCAGAACAGTCCACATCTGGCCTTCTTGTTCTAGCTTCCACTTGCTTTTGGTCTAAGAAACGATGATCCAAATATGGCAATCAATATTTTGATTTGATTTGATCCCCTGGTATATTTGTTTGTTCTTACTCGGGGACTAATGTATAAAGATTGTATTATCTTCAACAATAATTATAAAATCTAGCTAAGAATCAATTTTCCGAAATTCCACCCCCAAAGAGGTAAAAAGGGGAGACAAATTTGCCATGATTAATTAATAGCGTAAATTCGGGCTGCGCCACTGTTATTTCGTGAATTTTCTAAAGGTTATAAATAAAAGATGTCCGTTTTGCAAAGCCGTCTATTCAACTGACATTTCACAAGGCGGGAACATTACCGCACAAAATCCTAGTGTTGCCAACATAAGAGAATAAGTATCTACTACATTACTAACAGTACCCTAAAACGATTTATTAAGTTTAGCCAGACGCAAAGTACTATAAATAAAATTCAGCTGTAAAAAATGTATTTCTATGTACCCCGAAGCCTTAAAATAATAGCGTTAACACCAGGATATACTAACTTAACTAACTACATTACGATCTACACATCAGAGTTAGGTACATAATATATAATGTTTTATCAATGGTCGCTCTGGGTCATAGTGCCTTACACATTTGATCCCTAAAACATTTTAAATTTTCCTTGGTACCATACCTAGCTATTATCACGTACCTATTTTCCGTATAATTGTTTGAATTATTCACAGATTGAGAGAATTAGTCAATGGGAAATTCAATTATAACGCAAATTATAACAACTATATATAAACGGGAATATGTGCTTCGATAAATAAATCATTCTCGCTGTATTCACAATGGTGACCTGGGCTGTACTCCTTTTAACGTGTAAGTACTTTTTAACCGACTTCGAAAAAATGAGGAGGTTCTCAATTCGTCTGTAAAAATTAGTCATAACCAGCTTCATTCTCTAGTTTGTCACGCTGGTAGAGTGGTAACCACCATCAGTGGACCACTTTACCAGTGTGACAAACTAGAGAATGAAGCTGCTTATATCTATTTTTTACACATTAATGGTCTTCCCCGGGGACTGTCTTACCCCACCTTACTATATGATTATTTTTTTTATGTATGTTCATCGATTACTCCGTGATTTTATGGACCGATTTTGTCAATTTTTGTTTTTGGGTTGACGTCAGGGGCGGTCCCATTTTTTTCAAAATTTTAGTCCACCCACAATAGTTGAAAAAGGGGTAAAAACAGGGTATGAATTTCCATTTGGGCACCTTTATAGGCTCGGTTATACCAATTCTAATGAAATTTAGAACGTAAATATAGTTCTTATAATAAACAATTGGTGGAAGTTGGTGCCATATATGATTTCTTCTGATTACTTTGTCACCGTACGCGTACGTACCAACATCAAAAAAGAACAGTAGGTACGGTCAGGTGCAGATAAACCTGACCCCCCTCTCATAGTAACAATGCTTCTGAGGGGGGTCAGGTTTCTCTGCCCCTTACGTACCAGCTTAGATCACATAGAATTTGGTCTAAATATTTATTTATTCTTCATTGCGCAATATACAATATACATATAATTATTTTTTACTTTTTAGTGGTTATTTGAAGTCGGTTTTTTTTAATGGTATTTTTTATTAATAAATAACTACATAGATTAGTTGTTTTTGCGAGCATCGCTTGTCCTTAAAACGGAAGCCAGTAAAGTAAAGTAAGAAAAAAACCTACGTACAGTGCGACAAACTTATCTGTTCCGGTGAGAGCGAACTAAATTGATCCATATCTCATTCTTTACTAATGAATTGTATATTGTAAAAGATAAGATGGGTTTAACTTAGCAAGACTCAGAGCACGGACCAAAGTATCGTACGACATCGTGTCGGAGATAATGTATGCAGACGATCTGTGCTTCGTGGCGGAATCCCCAGAAGGTCTGCAAGAGCTGATGAGCAGTCTGAATGAGTCATGCAGTAAGTTTGGCCTAAAGATCAGTGTGAAAAAAACGGAGGTCATGGGTTTGGACACACGTGGTAATGACGACGTGCCACTTACTATAAAACTTGGTGAAGACACACTGAAGCAAGTGGATAAATTTAAGTACCTGGGTAGCACAATAACATCGAATTGTGACCTTGACGCCGACATCAACAACAGGATCGGAGCAGCAGCTGCAGCATATGGCAAGCTACGGGTCAAGGTATTTCGGTCACAGGACTTAAAGTTGGCTACAAAGGTGTCGGTATACATTTCGATTGTTTTGCCCAGCCTCCTCTACGCCTCTGAGACTTGGTGCCCATACCGCAAGCATATACGCGTGCTGGATAGATTCCATCTTAAATGCCTTCGTGACATACTCAACATCAGATGGTCTGGTCGCGTAAGGAACACGGCTGTGTTACGACGGGCCAACGTTGGCGGAATAGAGGCATATCTGATGAGGCGGCAGCTGCGCTGGTGCGGGCATGTCTCCCGGATGTCCACAGAGAGAGTCGCAAAACGCATCTTCTACGGCGAGCTACAGGAAGGCAAGCGGAATCAAGGCAGCCAGTTCCTGCGGCACAAAGATGTGTTAAAGCGTCACATGAAGAGGTGTGACATAGATCCGTCACACTGGGAGATGCAGGCTGAGAACCGATCAGAGTGGAGGCTAACCGTGCAGAAGAAGGTCTTTGAGTTCGAGGCAAAACGGAGAGAAGATCTCGACGCCAAGCGTGACGAGCTCAAGGCTAGACCACCGAGAGCCATATGCTATAATGTTGTCGGAGGAGTGCTGACTTGCCGTCAATGCGGTCGCACTTTCGTCAATAAGTTAGGCTATAACAGCCACCAGAGAGAACACGAGAGAAGCTCGCAGTCACACTGACCGAACACGGTCTGGAGAATATATATATATAAGATGGGTTTAACACGCAAACTTAAAATCATATAAAATTAAGAAATATTATAAACATGTATGTGCTGTCACCGGAACAAATAAGTTTGTAGCACTGTATATACAGCTTCCTCCATACCAAAATTTATTCAAATCCGTTCAGTACTTTTTATGTGAAAGAGTAACAAACACCCTCCATAATCACACATTTCCGCGTTTATACTTATATGTTATATTTCGTAGAATTCTTGGATCTCAAGTTATCAACGAGGTTAAGGTTCAGTTAACACTCCTAATCTTCAGCATAAAAATCATTAAACGCTGCGTACTGTGGTATACAATACGCAGCGTTTATACTTCCCAAGAAGAGCCAGAACAGTCCACATCTGGCCTTCTTGTTCTAGCTTCCACTTGCTTTTGGTCTAAGAAACGATGATCCAAATATGGCAATCAATATTTTGATTTGATTTGATCCCCTGGTATATTTGTTTGTTCTTACTCGGGGACTAATGTATAAAGATTGTATTATCTTCAACAATAATTATAAAATCTAGCTAAGAATCAATTTTCCGAAATTCCACCCCCAAAGAGGTAAAAAGGGGAGACAAAGTTTGTGTTTAAATCGAATCGTTTCGCCCACATATGTGTACGTAGCTTGTACGCGAAACATACTATGGGTGGAAGTGAAATTTCATCGATTCTAGACGATGTTAGTTTTGTTATAATTTTGTATAGCGTCGGTCGCGACGACGGCGGTGTTCGAACACAACAAGATAGTCGGGGGCGAGGAGACGACGGTCGAGCAGTACCCCTCCATCGTACAGGTGGACTTCCTGTTTTCCACCGGGTGGAAGCAGCAATGCGCCGGCACCATCATCACGTCCTCCGTGGTGGTCAGCGCTGCTCACTGCTTTGTCGAGTATGTACCTGTTCAATAACAATACACTTCAATACACTTTATTTGCACCAAGAACAAAAATAACAAGAACAAAAAAGGTTATTTTTTATAATAGTCATCTTTCATAAGTGGAACAATATAGCGCAAATTACCGCCAGTTTCTAAGTTCCACTTAATCTTACACACTTTCCATGCCATCTGCAGGGACGAAGCCCGTAACGTAGCCGTGGACGTGGACACCCGGCGCATCCGAGCAGGTTCCTCCATGATGAACTCCGGGGACACCATCGTCAACCTGATCTCGTTCCGGAACCACCCGGAGTACGGCATTATTGAGGAAGACGACGCGGACATCAGTCTTCTGTACCTGGCGCAGGAGCTGGTGTTCAGCGCCTCGGTGCAGCCGGCGCCCATCCCGCCGCAGGGCGCGCAGCTGCCCGACGGCTCGGCGGTCACCCACGCCGGCTGGGGACTCACCACGGTCGGTTCTCCTTCATGATTTCAGCCCCTACTGTGATGGAACACCTGTGAAAGGAGTGCCCTATTTGTGGTGCGACGTCGCGTAGTTTTGTGATCAAGCTCTCAGATTGAGACTTGATGTACATTTATGTATGACCACCGTCATGACTTTTGGAGAACACGCAGTCGAGTGTTGAGAAGATGTCGAATGAACGAAAAATGCTCGGGTAGTTTTCGTTCATTCGACATTCCCTCGCACACGGTGTAAGATATTGTGTGTTGAGATTATTTAAGTGATTTTTTAATTAATTATTTTCAAGGGAGTGAAAGTCCAACGCCTGGTTTGATGGACATCATCGATAACTACCCCTCATTTCTCGGAGAAGGTTATGCCATACGGTGGATTGTTTAACATCAATGTCTGTGTCAATGAGGAGCCTTACTCCTTCCTAGGGAGAAAGTAATAAAGAGTTAAACCCAAGCAGTGACTGTCTGAGGATGTTGAGATAGCAATATTTACCTAAGTACTGATTCCACTGTTGCTGACCCTCCCTTTCCGCCTGCAGCCTGGCGGAAAACCCTCGTTGTTGCTGCGTGAGGTGACGATCTACACGGTGAACCACGCGGAGTGCGCACACCGCTACCACGACGAACTCACGGAGAACATGATCTGCGCCGGGATCCTGGACGTGGGCGGCAAGGACGCCTGCCAGGGCGACTCGGGCGGCCCGCTGTACCACGACGGCTGCCTCGTGGGAGTGGTCTCGTCTGGCAGGAGCTGCGCTAAACCCAAATACCCGGGAGTGAGCACCCGTGTGTCTGCCTTCACTACCTGGATCTTGGACAACGTAGACAATGCGGTTTGAGTAACTGGACATATACGTTTTTGTATTATACAAATATATAGGTATATGTTTACATTATAGTATACCTATGTGATTTTTTTTAATGTTTGTCCTTTTTCCACTACACTGACACGCAAGAAAAATAAAGGATGAGTGAATATTAGTAAAGGACAAAGGCAGGGTTCTAAGGACGTTTTGTACCACTATGGAAATGACGGGTTCCGTAATGAAAGTACCATGATTAGAGAGACACTGTACAGGTACACAAGTCAATTAATTACTAGATTTTTAGAAGCTGGGAGAAAAGAGAAAAACGGAAAAAAAGAATCTTTAAAATGTAGTCGCAATGGAACGTAAACATTCATACAGGAAGAATGGAACGTCAAGTGAAGTAATGTTTATGCCAAGTACTCTGTGATTTACGTCATAAATGTCTAGGTTGGATCTCAGTATAATGATAAAAATTGACAAACCAGAGCAGAAAAATTGAAATGATAAAAAAATGTGTCATGTCAACAACTAAACGTCAACGCCAAAACGTAGTGTTCTTTTCTCTATGGTCAACACCATGTCAACACTTGAACAACACAAGACGGACGAACAACGTGAATAATAATTTGATAATAATATGTTAGGTATATCAAGTTATATGTTTACGTTTAAATAAATACGGGACGTGCAACGTACATAATAAATATAATGATTTTATTAATATTATCGACTAGATCAGGCTACTACTTTCATCATGGAATAATGTTATACTTATCCAACTTCTGAAGTTTTAAATTGCCATTCCGCAACAGGGATCTGCTATGCCATTTCGAAATGCTATATGTAAAGGTTCTACTATATGGGTATGCATTTGGCGAGTAATGTAATTAAATAAAATATACTGTTTAAAAGATCATTGTTTTATTTACATAACATAATTTGCCTGGAATCAACTTTAGGAATTTTATGTTCCTATTACCTACTCTATTCTATTCTCTGTTGGGGTGTAAGTACCTGCACCTGGCTCTCTAGATGTGCTAAATCTAGATAGGTATGCAGGTTTCCTTCACTGTAAGTGTGATGGTATACATTTTAATTAAATTCAAAGAACACATTGGTACATGTCAGTGCCGGGATTCGAACTGCAGAACGCAGTTGCTCTTCTCATATTTGACTTAGGTATTTATCATCCTATGGTTCATAGAAAATATTGTCAGGATTTTGCGTATTTTGTTCTGCTGCTTCTGCAGGTTCCTGATAAAAAAGTGGGACGGGAGCCTGCCGGGGAGGTGGAACAGGAACTGGGTCTGGTTCTCCCCTTTGTTCTATATCTTCAGCAGTTTCAGCGGTATTCAAAATATTAAATAATTAGGTTAGGTAATGGAAAATGAAATAACAACTACTATGACAAGATTGACAAGCAAGATTCAGTGTTATTAGATTTAAATATTCAAAAAATATCGATTATAGTGAATCGAATAAAGAGAAAAAGAAAATGGTTTACTATGGATAAAAGTCTTCAAGACTTAAATATAATGATATTTTATAAACCAAATGTACTAGTTTTGGCACAAATAGTACCAGAACATGTAATTTATTGATAAATAAAATATCTTTTGTATTTAAGAATGTATCGATATTTCTATTCGATTACTTTTTTGCTCGGATTTGCTGGTAATATTCCGAGGTCTGGCACCACTGTTGTTACGTTCCGTTCTCTATATGTTTGTTTTTACGTTCCATTATCCTTAGATTTAAATATTCTTCATTTATAATTTTTTCTTTTCCCCCGACTTCTAAAAATATTGTAATTACTGAAAATACCTTATCTACACTGTATTAATAAATGGTGAAAACATGGTTCTGAAACGCTCCAAAAAAAAGGCGGTACGCCCACTGCCGTTCTCCTTTTTGGTGTCATCTAATATACCTACTGATAATTTCTTTAAAAGTTGCACAGGGGTATAATCGTGACAGTTCTGACATTGCGAAAAAGAGACGCTTAGCTACATTAAGCGTAAGAAAGAAACGTTAAGCTGTAAATGTTTTTTGTCCTTTTTGCTGTGGCGCCTGTTTACGTCAGTTCTCTGTGCCAAACAATGAAACAAATGAAAAATCTGTGCCAAACAAAGGCTGACAGTTACAACAAAATTTTCTAAATGCTATTTATTTTTGATTTGCTATTGATTTGTGGGTGTTTATTAAGTTTATTAGACTATTATCATCACTTAACGAGTGTGTGACATGGGTGGATGGATTTTGTTCGGTTGTACAGAACATATTGCACGAAAACACGATGGAATGATGGATGAGATATATTTTCACATGTAAGTAGATACTATCAAGTTTAACAAGCTTACATTCATCATAGTACTATCTATTGGCTCGATTTTAATATAAAACGATACTAATTTTAATACTGTAAGGTCTTTTAGTATCAGTTTTAAGTAAAAATTACGAGGTACCATATCATAACAAATCACATGGTGTTGCAAGTTATTGAAAATTTATTTTACCCACAAATATTATAGTATGCAAAGAAAATACTAGAAATTGTAACGGACTCGGGTTGGGTTTACAAATGGGGCGCACGAATTCGGTTTTTGTGAAGAATGTATTTTGTAGAAGTCATTCTCCTCTTTCAAATGAGGTGCCTCTCATTGTGAGGAAACGTTCGTTTCTTTTTTTTCTTCCATGTGTGATTTCTTCTGTATAATATAAAGTTTATTGTATTGATACGAAATACGTGTTTCCTTTAAAAAAAACCCCATCACATATTTGGCCCACGATTATAATGCTCATGCTCACCCATTTATCTCTTTCATAGGTTTCCGACAGAAAAAAAAATATCAAGAAAATGGATAGACATTACCGGTCGCACAAATTGGGAACCAAGGAAACATACAAAAATTGTGTTCGGCACATTTTGAAGAGGATTGTTTCGATTGGACGAAGACAATGAATTATACAATCCACTCAGTTTGTGTGTATTAAATAATTATATTGAAATCAAATAAGTATGAGTAAAGTTTTTTTTCTTATATCGTCGGTTGACAGGAAAAACTCACTAAGGCTGATTTTTCAATATTCAGATAAATGTTATCTGGGTAATACAAACATTGAGAAACATTGAGACGCAACAGCATCAAAATTATTTCCCAGCAAAACTTTTGTCTGGCTATTGAAAAATTAGCCTTTAGTGTCTTTTTCCTATCAACCGACGATATACTCAAGTTTTGTTTTTGTTATTATGATAAGTTAAATTTCCCCATATTTAGGTTTTATTTTTTTGTCGGCAACATCTATGGTTTGAGTGAGAAAGAGAATAGTGCACACGGCGATTGCGAATCTATTTGTAGTTGATCTGAGAAAAGTTGGAACCGTACCGTCATTGATATCACATATCACTAAACAACGGACACTTTCTTTTGTTTTGAGTTTACTCTATGTAAACTATAACTAATTATCAAGAAAGATCGCTATGACGCTTCCCGAGGGTACACCCGAGTCCGCGTTTTTTATGTCATTGAGTATGAATGGTCTGGAGACGAAATAGGCAGACGTTCCCCTCTGGCGGGCTGGTAGGCTAGAAAGGCCCACCGATTTATAAAAACTAGTTGCAGTCTCAATTTTCACTAGACTCAATCTAGTTGGCAAAGCGTTCGTTTCATAGAAAATGATTTGTTTACATACTAAAATGACAGCTTCAATTCATAGAATATCCGGATTCCGGATTTGATCACAGATTTGGTCATGGTTTATTGTTATTAGCTGTTTCATAGCAACCAATGTGAAAAAAATGCAATAGTGATGTACCGGTATGTAGATATGTATTAATCGACAAAAAAGGTCATAGTTGAGAGGCGTCCGTAGTCGAATTGGCTTCAGTAATCGTAACTGATCACTGAGGTTAAGCAACAACTGACACGGTCAGCCATTGGTAGGTACAGCATGAGTTACCGATTTCAAATGGTTCTTTTCTGGACGCTTCCGTGCTTCGGAATGGGACGTTAAGCCGTTGGGTCCCGGTTGCTGCTTCGGCAGCAGTCGTTAAGCCTAGTCAGAGGCCGCCCGAAGGGGCGGCTTGAAAGCATCTGACCGTCGGGTTGCCCACTTACTCGACAACTTCAGTGCATTGTACTCATTCAAAAACGGCGATACGGCTCGCGACCTATCACGTGAGTATAAATGTACAGCTAAAAGCAGGTGACTTCGTTCATTAATCATTCCTTATTAAATTTAACTATACCTAATTAATTTGAAATTAGTTTTTCTAACCCATGTTCTCGAATTCATCGATAACACTTATCGATAATTTTTACATCCATTGGCAAGAAAAATGAAGACACTGTGTTCATTATTAAATGTCACTTCAGGTAACCCTTATTGCTCTGAATTAAAACTCATAATGATATGTCCCATGAGACATAATCATGGTAAACGGTAAAATTTCCACCCGCAAAAATTGGCAGACTTTTTTGTATAGTGCCACAATCTTATCTGTTCCGGTGGCGACGTCGCTGTCATGGAATCCAGTGATGCCATCGATTAAATTTTGCCTATTTCTGGTTTAAACGACAATGCATTTCTGCTATTACCTATTGTTATAATTATTTTAAACCAGAAATAGGCAAAATTTAATACATTCATAAGTATAGATAAATCAAAATATAGGGTCGATAGTAAATGAAAGTGGATATAATATATCAAACGACATTTGTTGTATGGAAAATTTGTCCACGGCGAACAGAAATAAAATTAGTTCTGATTATGTTCTGCTTCTGATATAGGAGATTAAATCTAGATTACAATGGTATAGGTAATATATGTGGGTCGTGAGAATAACGAGATAGATAGACTTAAAAAAACTATTAATTTAGTATTATTTTTGAACACTTTATTTTACATTTTCTAAAGTAACAAGAAACAAAAGCATACAATTAAAAGAAATTCAGACAGTGTGCAAAGGCTAATTCATCATCATCATCTCGACCCATCACGTCCCCACTGCTGGGGCACGGGTCTCCTTCCAAAGGCTAATTGCTAAAAAGCAATTTCTTTCAGCCAACTCTTGATAAGTTGGGAAAACAATGACATGTCATAAATCATCATTATTTCGTCTAAAATCGCTGCAGGTGCGCAAAATTCTTCTTGGTATATTGCCTAAGATTTAAAGTATCATGTCACGTCCTCACACCTGTAACCAAAGAAAAATAAAGATTATATACTTTTCATCACGAGTACCACGACCCATCCCGTCCCCACTGCTGGGGCACGGGCCTCTCGGGAAAATATTTCATAAAATTACATGGAGTATAATTGGGTAAAATTATTCGTCATATTTGGCAACACTAACCTGTAGCCGCTGCAACTCGTTCTTCCAATTTTTCAAACGGAATTAAAGGCGCCTGAATACGTTATTCTTCCTGCATAAAGCCAATATATATAGTACTACTTTTCTTGCATCACATTACAGCGTTTTTGGCAGTATTTCACCCAGAAAATCACAAAACAAATTAAATAACGTAGCGTCAGCTTATTCGCAGAAATTGACAACTCAAATAACGCACAGAGTATGAAATGACGTTTGACAATGACGTCTCGTTGTTGCACATTTTGACCACCGGAACAGATAAGATTGTGGCACTATAACAAGAAAGATCGCTATGACGCTTCCCGAGGGTACACCCGAGTCCGCGTTGTTCTATGTTTTACTAGCTGTTCCCGCGCGCTTCGCTTCGCCTTAAAAAGTTTTCCCGTGGGAATTCCGGGATAAAAAGTAGCCTATGTTCTTTCCCAGGGTCTAGACCATATGTATACCAAATTTCATTCAAATCCGTTCAGTAGTTTTGGCGTGAAAAGGTAACAGACAGACAGACAGACAGACAGACAGACAGACAGACAGACAGACACAGTTACTTTCGCATTTATAATATTAGTTAGCATTAGGATGTAGGTAACTCGATGTCAAACGTTTATGAAATTTAAAAGGAGTCACTCCTTTCACTTAAATTCAAACTATACAGAAATTTATGGAGTTTAGTCAAATCTGAATGTAAAGAGAGATTACAATAGTAGTTGTTAAAGTACTGTGTAGACTATTACATTATGTAAGTATTCATAAACTTATATCAAATATTTTTTATGAAATAAGTACACTAGTTATTCCATTTTTTTTTTCTCTGACTGTCAAGCTTGTAATGGGCACTAACATTGTTATATTATTGTTGTGCTATATTTTTTATGGTCGTTCTTTCCGACAAAGGCATCGATATTCAATCCACACACCAGTTTTACAGCCTCTGGTCCACAGCCGCAGGAGGGTCACTCTATACTGACGAAAAGCGAACGAACGAGAGCTGTCGTGCCAACCGCACGTTTAATACAACGAGGATGAGTCGTGGCTCGCGCGGTAACGTTCTGAAACTTCGTTTTTCGTCATATGTTTATGTAGAGTGACCCCCCAGTCCCACAGATGTCGAGTATCTTTGTTTATGTTCACATCATGAATAGGAATCTGAGCTCAACGTGATCCATGTGGTTTATGATTTTATAAACAAACTACATCGGGATTCGGGATGCTGTTTGAAGCCATTGTCAATCTTTGTATATATTTCTGTCGGATCATCGATAAAATAAATGCCTATGTTGTTATGCGATTATGCAATGTAAGTATTATAAATTAAAAATATACCTACAACTTACAGACTCCTGAAACTTATAATAAATACCTACCTATAAGTAAGTAACTTTTGTTGAGATGAGAGCGGGAAAATGTACAGACCTATTCATTTGTCATTAGTTTAATAAAAAGTAGGTATTCCGCTTATCACTGTAAGTACCTATTATCAAGAAGACAAACTACAACTAGGTTTCGCATTGTATTTTAGACAAATACAACAAATACTACCGGAAAGACCATGACTTTCACAGCGCAACCTTAACATCAGCGTTCCAACATTCAAAAACAACACTGAAAAATGCGGTTTTCTTTCAGCAGGTCGGCATGGAGGCACGGTGGCACTTCTGTATTTGGTCGGGTTACACGCTGTTATCTTATCTGGCTGCGTAGTGTGGGTCGTGCGTGGCTGCCGGGGCCACGCCCCCCGCCGTCTCACAGCCACCCCGCGTAGTGCGCGCGCAATCAGATCTTGAAGCAAGGGTGCGCTCATAAGACACCGTACGTACTAGGAATTGTATAATATACTCCTTGATATATAAGGGCCTTGAATTTCTTGCAGGAACTTTATTAAATTTATTTGTGTAAATATTAAATTTTAATTTACGGAACTGATAACTTTAGTTTTTGTAGGCAAAAAAAATATTTAGAAAACAACAATAAGTATTTAATTAGGTTTTCGATAAGAATGTGTACATAGATACGTGGACGTGTAGATTGTTATACTTATTTAAAATGACTTTATGTAAGTATTTGAAATAAATCTGCATCCATCATCAGTAAACTCGAAGTATTTTTTCCCGCTAAGAAAATCCCTCCTCAATGAAGCGCGCCCTAACCCTGTGACGTTGACGCGATGCGTTCGAAAAATCTGTAGCTAGATCCTGCAGCGCAGCGCCGCGGATCGGTCGCGAAACTCCGGGACGTCACGCGCCGCCGCCAGCGCCATCTAGCGAGCGCCGCCGCACCCCGCGCACCTGCGCCGCGCGACAAAACACTCCGCGCGTTCTGCCGTCGCATTCACTCGCTCACGTACCGAGAGC
This sequence comes from Plutella xylostella, assembly GCF_932276165.1. Taxonomy (NCBI): domain Eukaryota; kingdom Metazoa; phylum Arthropoda; class Insecta; order Lepidoptera; family Plutellidae; genus Plutella; species Plutella xylostella. Next base: position 10,655,531 of record NC_063985.1, read on the forward strand.
TCACGTAAAAATAACCTCAAAACGTATTTTCGTCCTCCAGCCTTATTATTATTGACATAACAGTGATAACATCGATAACAAACAGCCAACACAGTGATTTGACAGTGCCCCAACACCAACAGCAGCAGTGTCTGCCCTCAAAGTGCCAGTTATTAGTGAATATTTGACAAAATCGAAAGTTTTCAAGGAACGAATGTTTCTTTTGGTGGGCTGTCAAACGACAGCCCCCAAATATTGTGCCAAGATGTGGTGGTTTATATTATTGTGTGCTCTGAATGTTAATACATTTGGAGTGTCTGCCTCAAACAGCACTGGAAAAGCCTCAGGGAGTAAGTATCAAGTGATAAACAACATTTTTATTTGCTTATTTTTTATATTGTCTCAAAAACCTTCTTAATTACAATAGTAGTAACCTACGTTAGAGCTATCTAAAAATATAATGAACATACTGTTTTAAACTTCCTATTTTTCTACACGTTGACAACGTTATTTACATTACAATGATGGCGATACCAGTAACCTTAACACTGTTGTATTACCTTTTACTTGGCGAATAACACAGGTATCATTATTTGTTTATAAATATGGTGAAGTAGCTAGACAGTACGGTGTTTAATTGATCTATGCGTTGATGCATATTATATCGCTGTATAATTTACCTTTATAACCTGTTTACATCCATGGTTCACAGAAACCTAGTAAATTATCATATTGTTGTATCTTGCGATCGCAAGTTGATTAGATAACGTGGAGAACATCACGCCATCTAAATCAATAACCTGAGAAACTATAACAATTATTGTAACATTGTAGTTTAGGTATATTTCTTGACATAATATTTTGCTTTTAAATGTGGCTTTAATCCAATAATTGCTTATTCCTAAAACAGTTTGGTGGAAGACTTGCAGTAGTTAGAATTAACTCCACAGGTTTGTTCTAATTAGACAACCGAGCGCCGAACAAAGTTTCAACTAATGAATTTCAACACTAAAATGCAGTTTTACCTAATTCATCTACAGGATTTGTCTCAATTTATGTAAATGGTTTCTATTTTCTGTTCATATTATTTACGTGTGAAGTTTATTGAACATTATATTATAATTGTGTAAACATAGAATTTCTATTGCTTTGCCAAAATGGCGATATTTACAGAATTGCAACTGAATCAACAGCTGCAAGGCCAAAATACATATTCAAAATATTATGTTTACGTCTTTCAATGATACCTACCTATAGGCAAAAGTTTAAATGTACAAAGATTTGAGTAGTAGGTATGGATATTAATGAGTAATATGTGGCGTTAAATGCCACCAAGGACGCTGTCGCGGTTGTTATTGCTAAACTTGAGTTTCCAGTATCACTATTACAAGCTAGCTCACGTCTCATTTACGTCATTAGCCTCTGTATCATGTCATGTGGCATAATCCTTAAAAGGTCGCGGTGCACCTATGCAAGCACATTCTTTTAGGCAGGGGCGTATTTAAAGATTGCGCGCCCTGGGCTCCTGTAGTTTTCCGCCCCATCAAGGAATGAAAGAAAACAAAAAGAGCAGTCTGTGTAGAGTACCTACCGGCCTACATATGTATAAGAACATTGTGGTGATAGATTTGGATAGATAATGATACATGGTGGGCCAAAAGTAATCTCCCTATTGGAAGTTGCTCTTATTTGTACAAATGGCGGCGACCATTTGGCCGATATAATTTACTAGACTTTACCAATAAAATTGTAAAGTTTCAAATAAACATGATCAAAAAACAGAATAGAAATTTTTCATTTTCCTAAAATGAGAGCAAAACAACATCGGATGATTTCTTTTGGCCCACCTTGTATCTGCCGAAAAAAAAAGATTTTTCTGGATAGACGAGTAGGTACATTTTAGAACGTTTAGAAATAAACTGGTGCAGGGCGACAGAGAGAATCAATTTTTTACCCGACTGCCGAAGGAGGAGGGTAATGTTTTTCGATTGTATGTAGGTATGTATGTTTATCTGTTTCTTTGTTCCCTCCTGTAGCCTAAACGGCTTGATAGATTTTGATGTATTTTTGGTTTACGTAAATAAACAATTTTGAATTTTTGAATTGAATCGTTAGAAGCGAATTGATGGCGCGATGGTTATAGGCTATATGACGTTACATTAAAATGTACATAGCGCCCTCTAGAGGACATTACGTGATGATCGAAAAAATAATATTTTTCCAACTATGTCGTGTGGGGTATCAAATGAAAGGGCTTGATTTGCACATTACTAAAATGTGCATATTGTAGGTATTTAAATACTAACAACAAAATTATTGAAATAAAAAATGTTCATGACCTAAAACCCGACTACTGACGTAAAATTTCATAAAATAAAAACAACTAAAAAAGTTACAAATAAAAAAATATAATTATAAACAAACAAAAAACCCGACTGCACGCTAAAAAGATCAAAACAAGACCCAATGTTAATGGAAAGTATCGCAGGCGGGGACCAACTTGACCGCCACGCAATGCCGCTAAGTAACATTCAGCTAAATGGTGAACCCTCTGCTGGTCCCCGCCTGCGATACTTTCCATTAACATTGGGTCTTGTTTTGATCTTTTTAGCGTGCAGTCGGGTTTTTTGATGTTTATAATTATTTTTTCTTTAAATTTCCTTAAAAAAGTACCAAGGCGGAAAAAATTACTACTCCACCGGTTCAAAAAAGAACAAAGGCCGGCTTTCATACTTTAAAAATCCAGCACTGCTCGTCACCAAAATACCTCGGAGTGACTCTGGATAGATCCCTCACGTACAAAACCCACTGCCAAAAGACCAAGAAGGAAGTCAGCTCCCGAAACAACCTTCTGCGACGGCTTACGTCTACCGGCTGGGGCACCTCTCCGCAAGTTCTACGAACAAGTAGCCTAGCACTTTGCTTCTCAGCTGCCGAATTTGGCGAAAAGTGGCATGTTCTGTTGAGAAGGCCAAACAAGAATGCGACTCCAGACATCCACTTTACTCACATACTGCCACACCTTCCCGCCTTAAGAGACGCAAAGCGTTTCCAAAAATATTGAGGTGTCCTAAACGGATGAAAACCCACAAATCGCAAGGCTAAAGCTCTGGGAGGAAAAGCAGCCCCAGGATCTGCTGGTAGGCTGCTGCAAGGACAATCCCTGCAAGTGGGGCTATACCGTTGGTACCAACCTATGCGACTGTGGTACCGCCCCCCAGACTATGGAGCATTTACTCTCCTGTCCCCTGTGCCCATCCACCTGCACTCGGGAAGACTTACTCCAGGCCAACCAGAATGCTATCAAAGTAGCTTCTTTTTGGTCTAGACAAATTTAAAAATTCGCATGTTCACTGACACGAAAAAAGACGAAGTGTAGAGTACCTAGCGACCTACATGTATAAGATCATTGTGGACGTGGTGATAGATTTGCAAAGATAATGAGTACATTTTAGAACGTTTAGAAATAATTTTGTGGGGTGGCAATTATTTTTCTTTACATTTCCTTCAAAATTACCGAGGTGGTAAAAAAATAGACTTCCACCGGTTCAGAAAAGAACAAAGGTCGGCTTTCATACTTTAAATCGAATTTCTTAAGACATGAAATCAACATGTGGAAAGATGGCTCAGGGCCGTTCTAGGCTTACGTCGTAAAATATTGTTCTGTACTTTTTAAATCCTCCAACCTAAAGCCCAAGGGCGGCCTCCCGGCCGCCCCTGGGCCGCCCTTCCCCGCCTGCCGCCCCGGGCTGTAGCCCTTTTAGCCCTAGGGTAAATACGCCCCTGCTTTTAGGTCTTATAAGAGACTTCAAAAACTTCCGAGGGTTCTACCTTTTTTGGCATAAGATTTATTTGCCTAATCTCGTATTGCATAGTAACGTTTGGTCAAAGTCTCGTTACGCCGAAAATCGTATGGCATAAATCTCGTTTAGTAAAAAGTTATTTCGCATAACATTGTTTAGCCTAATAATGGTATGGCCAAATCTTGAATAGCCTAATAATGCTATGGCATAGGTTTATACAAAGTAATAATATTCGTTTGGCTTTAACTTTGACGGAGCGTCTCCCTACATAGCGCAAACTGGTGCCTTGTATTGTTTCCTCTGTTTGGAAAACGCTCCGCTCCGCTTCGCTGCGCTCCGCTTTGGTTTTGATGAACATGTGCACCTAACACGCTCCTCCTCGCTTTGCTCGTCGTCGCACCTATTTTTAGGTTTCGATCTCATGGGGTTTGTATAATTATATTGGTCGTTAACTTTCGATTTTTTGATCATACAATATCGTGATTTTCGGGATGTAGGAGAAAAATACCACAATTTGTAAGTACATTTACTACATACTTAATATATTATTTATTAAGATAATATTAGGAGAAACAAGATTATACATAGGTATAGACGAACAAAAATTTGAGCAAACGAAACTTAGGTGTTTAAAGATTGTGCCTAAAGAGTTTTAGACGAAACGAGCCCTATGCCACATAAGTCTTGGCAAAGTGATGGTTCGGCCAAAAAAGTTTAGACCATACGAGTTATGCGAAATGAGTTTTGGTCAATAAAGATTATGCGAGATGAGCGGAACCCACTTCCGAGAAATAATCCTTATAAATACTTAATGAATTTATGTCTAAATCGAAATAAATACAGGAACCAAAACAACGCTTGCGAGGTGGTTCCAAGAAACCGAAGGTTGCTAACTGGTCTCTTGGAATGGGGAGTTTGATTGCTTTTTTACGATTCAAAAGTTTTATACGGTAAGATTATCTCCGTTTGTTCCTCTTATGCAATGACAACCAAGTCGAAACTTATATATTTTGAACATTATAAATAAAATGGATATGGATATTATATTTACAGCTCTTATTGGGATAAATACACGATTTTAGTATGAAGCTAAAAGCTATCCGTATAATTTACTTAAAAGTATACCTACGTATACTTATCTACAAAGAAACCGATATACTACCCGTAAAAGGCGGCTCGAGTAACGCACGTAAAAGGTTTTTTTATTTATACGTGCCCTTTATATTATTTGCGTGTTTATACGTGCGCGGTAAACAGAAGACATTCGCTGCCAAGATCCAAAAATAGATACAACGAGTACAAACACGAATACTATATCTGAAAGTGATTGGAGATGCCATAATATATTTTCCTGAATCAGTGCAAAGTTCAATAGATGTGGTTGAATGCATGCCGGCTCATGGCGGGGAGCCAATATTTTATGTATCAGTTTACTGGCATCCGCTCTAGGATAGTCAACTGCCGTCTAAGGTTCATTGACTATCCAGACTGGTCCATTATGATTGTTATGATTGAATTATTTTTTTTTGTAATTTTTCAAAGGGATAAAAGTTAAGTATGCAGTAAATTTATTAAAATTGCCCAAGTAAAATTAAATCCATTATTATCTCAACCAATTTACATCGTAATTTTATTAGGAGAATTTTTGACATAGTCATGTATCAAAAAAAAGTCGTATAAAAACTAAATCAACGCAAAATTCGCAATCTAAACCGATAAATGTAATCTACGAGTATTATAAAGATTATTGCATTAATCACCTTGAAGATAACGGTAAGTCACCAATTGATATAGAATAGATGAGGCCAGGTACCGGCACTATTATGGCCACTGGTGAGGGTCCACCTACGTATAACTTTGTCTCAATTTCGGCGTCCCGCAGCTGACGCGTCGTCCATAAAAGTCGCACTGATGAAAGAGCACAGTTCCATTGTGATGGCTATTAAACGCGCTTTGTGCCTCAGAAGGCGCCATTTTGTGAAAAATGAAAAACGAATTGCACTTATTCATTTATTCACCCCCGTTTTATTAGTGCGACCGCAGTTACGGCCTTTGTTACTTGTTCATTTGTCAATAATTGATCTATTCTATTTTTTACAGACAAAAAGAGAAATGGCTTTTTGGACTTGTTCAATTTAGGTTTTAGGTCTGTGAATAATTTTTTGACTGATTTATATTACCTATTGTAGTTACACATTCAAATTTATTACAGGAGAAGTGAGGCAGTTTTTAAAAGTTTTACATATCTAATTAAATAACAAAGGACTGTAATACCAGAAAAGATTTCTAAAAACTTAATTTGTTTAACAAACACACAGCGACAACACATTTCAACAAATTGAAACGCCCAATGTAATCCAAGCATAGTGCCGAAAAACAGCTCGCAATTTCACTAAAACGAACAAAAAGAAAACGGACGTCCGGACATTGCAGGAATTGGGCCACCATTTGTGAGACAGCAGCTGTAGCTGAACAGATGGAGGGACTGCAGATTAGATAAGGGTTAGGCTCTGTAACCTCTATTTAGAAAACGTACCTAACTATTCCGACAACAAATGCTTAATTCTTTGTCAGTGCAAGTAGCAGACGTATTTTTTTCTCTGGAAGTTGCGTCTAATATCATGGCAGTAGTGAGCTCTGCCATCCATTACTGAGGTGACGCGAGATGAGGGTTCGCAAATTGGTTATTCTAGCGACTCGGTAATAACGTTTTGCTTCGAATAACTACAGGGAATGAAGTGTAATATCCGTAATTTTGGTTGCGTTCTGTTTATTATAGTTGCGAAGTAGTTTTGATTTATGGGAAACTTTGTGATTCTGGATACCAATTACCGCACAAAATCCTCGAAAACAAAAATATTTTTTTTGTTGATCATTGAAATATTTACTTAAGTAGGTATGTATTGACTGGAAGCTTGATGTATCACGGCATAAAAAATCTTAAAGCTACACATTTAGAATAACCATTTTCCCTTTTGATGAATCACTGAATAACGACAAAAGCCACAATTCATCATTTCTGAATTCGCTTTTCGATATCCTGTCGAATTTTACCATTCACTTGTTCGGTTTCAATTTGCTCATCAATCCATTTTCCGATATTGTTCTGATACTGTTCTAGATGCCATACGATACACGGTCAATTAGGCCCATCACCAAGTTCGATTCTGTGACCTCGATATCGTTCGACCTTTATAGTCATTCATTAATCCTTACCATTTCAACTATCTCATGCATGTGGATGTGTGTCCTATGAGAGAGGGTGGTCCCGTTGCTGAGTTACAAGCAAATGTGAGTTTTGAATTGTTTACCTTAAGTGCGGAATTCGCATGTGTTATTTTGATGAACATAAGCTTCTTTTGCCGTTGACAGACAATTGGACCCCAGCGTGTTTTAATTGCGAGTGCTCCGGATATTGGAGTGACCGACCGCGTTCCATTTGTATAATCTTTTTGCATTCACATTTCCAATTATGAAACACCATACGCGATGACATAAATTCAGCGGTGCCTCATATGTTACCGTTACCGTATTAAAATTTCTATGTTTGTTTTTGTTCCGGAAAAAGAAGAGTTACATAACATTTTGCGCACATTATTTTTATGACATCTTCCTTAGGTATGTTGACAGAATTTAATATAAGTATCAAGATTTATTAACTCAACTTTCCTTTTCGTTTCTGTATAATAAGAGGAGATAAACGTACAACATCTGAGCCTCGTCAACTGTCACTGTTAAAATATATGGCAAATTTGTTAGTTCCAAAAGTGGCATTTGTTTTTTCCATATATTTGTGTAGATTCGAAAATAGTATCGAATCCTGTGCTCGCGGCTCTGAATGACTGCTTTGTTTGACAGCGAATCAGGTAGGTACATCAACTGACATTACTTTCTATTACAAAACTTTATAATCGGTTCCACTTGCACCATTATTCAACTGTTTCTTCGGCCATTTAGGCCGTTGGCGCTATGATCACTATTGCACTGGTTGGCACGGCCAACTTCCCAAGTTCTTGTTAATGAAGTTTCCGTGGAGTTGGGCATAGCTATATTAAAGCTAACTCGTAGTAAATTTCTCTCCGCATGTGCTCAATTATGATTCAATTGGAGGAGAGCTCGAGGCGCTTCGGTCCCATTGTCGGGTTCAACAATCCTGGAAATGTGAGTAATGGCGTGCTCATGTGTGATTGTACTTACACGTGATTGTTTCTATAGTTGCCGCTCGAATTATGTTACATGGTTAGTTTGACAAAGTAGGTTGTTTATCTTGATCAAGGAACATAAGTACTTCTCTAACGAGAAGTTTTGATGGTATATGCTGTATTTGTACTCATTCGTAAACGGCTATACGGATCGCGACCTATGTGTGATTGCAAGTGATATGATGATATGAAGTCACGTGTGTATCACGTGATTGCAAGTGTCCAGCGAAAGGCGGTTGGTTCGCTTGCGAGTCATCTCTGACTACCCCTTTAGGATTATAGACGTAAGCATGCATGCTGTAATTTTTTCAATGGATTTCATTATTAAAGTCTTCGTAATCTGCATCTATCTTATAAATTTTCGTATAATTTATATCATAACTTTGCAAATTCAACTGGAGCAAAGACCCAATAGAACCAATATCGCCCAAAACGTAACGAAGCGGAGAACCTGAAACAATACCTGATAACGCAGATGTTCCGAAAATGAGCAACTAACGAGGAATAGTTAAACGGACCCAGCATTAACATACAAATTGGCTCAGTGGGATAAATGCTCCATTTGTATTCAAACACGGGACCCTCGCTGCTGATGCGCGTTTATCCAGCTCTGGATTTAAATCGACCGCGCTTCGTTCCGCTTATCGATAAGCACTAGGATCATTTTCGATCGCTTTGTATAGCTAGGCTCTGGAGGGTTACTCTTAAAGTCTATACTGATGAAAAACGAACGAACGAGAGCTGTCGTGCAATCGGATTGTTTAATACAACGAGATGGAGTCGTGGCTTGCGCAGCGGCGCTCCGAAACTTTGTTTTATGTCATATAGAGTGACCCCCCCAGGAGACTGGGCTGTAGACGTTTTAGAAGACTTCAACAGAAGTAGACGCTTTAGGAGACGCAATCAGTTAATCAGTACCATATCTTGGGAAATGGGTTCTCCTCAATTTGGTTTTCAATTTGAATGAATTACTAAGCATATAGCAATAAAATAAGGACTGTGTACTCTTATATCTAGGGATTAGAAATCATAATAATATTAAAAATACTGTTTGTATCACAGATGATATAGTAATTGTATACAATAAATTCAAATATTCCGATTTATTGTAGCATCGATAACATTACATCTCTACAGATTTTAACGGATTTATTGAAAGTGGTCGGTGAACGTGAAAAGAATTAATGGTTATTTAAAGGCACATTATCATTAACAACATTATGCAGATAAGTAACAACAATAAAACGGCAATTGTTTTTTTTTATAACTGTACGACATAAAAATAATATTACCTTTGCATTTTTTGAGCAGATTGCCATTAGTTTAGAGATTAAGTACATAAAATTGTATTTTTTAAATACATTAAGTACATAATAATAATAGTATAAAAACGTAACATAACTAATCAATGAAAATAAAACTATAGGTAGGTAGTTCTTCCTTTGTTACAACCCGCTTACCTCCGTTCCATTATGGGCCCTTATTATGCACTTGTCGCTTACACCTGCACACAAGTGTACGCTATATCCGCAGGCCATAAAGCTAATTATGACATGGATAATAGGGTTCATTATCATGTGCGCCGGCTCGGTGAGTTGTGTCGTGTTTCCTCGGGGACGAACGCCGGGAAGAGCTAATAACGCTCCCCTGGCAGGCGATCACTATATCGTGTAGTGTTCTGAGCCGCGAGCACGGGATTCGAAACCTCCGTTTACGTTGCGTATCATCAAATGTCACTGTCAAAATGTAAGGAAAATTTGTTAGTTCCAAAAGTAGCAATTGTTTTTTCCATATGTTTGTGTAGATTCGAAAATAGTATCGAATTCTGTGCTCGCGGCTCTGAGGTGCGATCACAGGATTCGATACTATTTTCGAAACTACACTAAGGGCCACTTTTACCAAACGCTAAACGTATATAAAATAGTATTGAAATCAAATGTTAAATACATTTTGTACTAACTGACAGACTAATGCTTTTAGGCTACTAAATACGTTTAGCGTTTGGTGAAATTCCGCCTAACTATGGAAAAAACAAATGTCACTTTTGGAACTAACAAATTTGCCTTACATTTTGACAGTGACAGTTGACGATACGCTACGTAAACGGAGGTTTCGCATCTTATAATCGCTGCACATATGTTTATGCTGGTAACACTGACGGAGCAAATGAGAAACGGGTAGATCAATGCATTGGAAGTCATAATAAAGGTAAGCGTCCCGTCCACCTTTTGGCATCGTACACAACGGACGCATCGCATTCAGTATTCCTTGTATGAGTACATAAAAATTCACAAAAGTGCGTCCTTTTTATCGGCATTGTTGACGCCGCTTCTCCATACATTTGTGAAAATCCGTTTGTAGCGATACGTACGATACCAATCGGTTGACGTTTAGCCTTAAATGGTATTCTAGGGGTTTTAATCCAGGATGTTAGCTGAAAAAAATAAGTTTACCCGTGAATAAGTTAAAAACATATACACTCACGGGCAATGAAATAGTTCCACTCATAAAACACCGACACCAAAGGACCCCAATTTTTTCAAACATTTAATTTAAAATTTGAACAAAATATTATTGTTTTAGTTGGTAATATCCTGATGCTCTGTTAAATGTACTTCAATGTTGCAGAAGGTGTTATAAAGCTACCCTTTTCCGTTTAGGAGTAATATGGTGTTTTTCTCATTGGAACCTTTTCATTGCCCGTGCGTGTACTACCTGTTCATTTATAATTACATGCTTTCACGTTTATAATATAAGTAGGATAGTGGGATGCTTACTGATCCTTGGAACGAGCAACTTTGTTTAATATTCGTGAAGTTAGTGCGTTCTGTGAGCACAACTTATCATTGTTATTTCAGTTCTGGAATGTTTGTAACTTTCAAAGTTCATATCAAATTCTGTCTCTTCGCTACTGGCAACTTCAGTCAAAGCAACGTGCCTTGGTACACGTAATCCTAAACAAACAATTTGGTTTTATTAGCAAAAATAATAATTCCTCTAAGGTCTCAAAGACGTCCACAGAATTGGTTCAGATGTTGACAAGGCATAAAAAAAATATAGCATTTTCATGGTACCTATCCTTTTCGGAATATTATAACTAATGCCTCAGATCAATAATGCTTCTAATTCCATGGGAAAGACTTCTTATAAATCCTTCTAATAATAAATTTAATTGAATGTTTGTAAGTATGGATGGATGGTTATTTGTTACTTTATCATAAGAATATAGCTGGACCATTTCTAATTGAAATTTCACCCAATCATGTATGTATGTAGTAGGTAGTGTACTAACAATCTCGATTTACACAGGCTACTTCCGGTAGAAATCTAGAAATTCCTTGATTTAAAAGGCGAAGCTTTGTCGCGGGAAAAACTAGTAAACAAATAAAAACAAAAAGATGGTAAAAAATTAACGGTTTCCGGTAGCGCGGTCCCCGATCGAATCTAAAGCATAATGGAGTTGACAAGTTTTGCAAACTTCATTTGTGGGCGGTGAAGTCTAATGCTCGGTTCAGAAGTCAATCTTCCGTCGAAAGGAGCATGACTGCGAAAGGCCTGACTCCCACCGGCTCAAGGGAAATCAGCCTTCCGTGGCTCTACCGCTTACCGCCCGGACTGTACGTAAAATATTAAAGCTACGCAATTTATTTACAAATGGACCGACCCTTTTTAATTTGATCCAAAATAGATGATTTGCTTTAAGCAAAGGATTTGCGGGTTTACAAACAACTGCTAAGTGATACGATGGTGTGGTTTTTAATGTAGCCGATGTTGGTTCGGGTATTGTAATTAAAAAGGAGTAAAAATGTAAAATTTAGAGCAGAAGATTATGATATTAGGTTGCGGGTGTTATTTACTGGAGTCATTTAATGTGATGGAGATGTAGCGTTTGGGTGCAAGGAAGGAAGAAGGAAGTATTATATTCTGGGATTCTGGGGGACCCTGACCTCTAGAATATAATACATTAAGTACCTATAGGTAAATGTTTCAAACATATTTTGTAAATATTGTTTTTTGTAAAAAATATACATCTATTGTAGTATTTCACAGTAAAACTTAAATAATTAAAACAGTAAAAATATTTAAGGATTACTAAGCTACGCCTTCACTTCACATGGATCATTATTCATTATGCGAACAGTAACCTTTGATCATACAAATATGTAGATAGGTAAGAACCTAGATAAGTAGGTACTTTAAAATATTAGGAAGTTTCCCGGAACCTCAACATAAATAAGACATCGATCCAGCTGCCGCACAAAGGCTTAAAAAAATGGAGCTTAAACTAGTTATTATTCTGTGCTTATAGTAAAAAAAAAAAACAGTTCTCCTTCTCTCGACTACCGGAGGTTGACGGTCAGCTATGCACACTCCTCCTTAAACTCCTTATATTAATTAGTTAGGTATAAAGTGCTTATTATGTAGGTTTTCTCGTTGGTGAAAGTCCAAGTGGAGTATAAGTCCAGCGATGATTTTAATTATTATAAAGTACCTTGTTATGTCCTGTTATACATTCACATCACATGTGTGTTCGTATTTATTAATAAGCTCATTCTACTATTTTATTGAAATCGTTATCTATTAGCAGTAGACCAGTATTGTCTATTACAGTGATCTCAGTGCTTCTCTTCAAGGTCCAGTCTCAGAAGTGGGCTGCAGAAGTAAGCTATTCTATTGCCTTGGTATAAAGTCTAGTTTGCTCCGAGCGACTTCTGATATGCTTATATCAGAATTTGATCGATCGTATGTTGTTCAACTGTTCACACAATGGTGACTTGAGAAGCTCCGTGTGAGGTGATTGAAGTGCATTATGGATGTATAAAGCAGTAAAGGTTAGTATGTATAGGGTTAGGTACTGTGAGGACAACAATCCTTAAGCAGTCACGCTCGCTTGTCAAGTCTGACGTAACCTGTATGGATCTGACTGATGTTTGACAGGCAAGCGACAACTTGGCTAATGGGTTGTTAAATTGCTAATGTGTCGGTGGTGGTACGGTAGCTGTATTGTGATAAAAACGGGGATTTAAATTCAACTTCCTCAGAGGTTTTGAATGGAATACGTAAATCATGATGTGCTTAGGCAGACGGAGGCCACTGAAGTGGTTCAGCCACTCATGTTGCGACGGCATGAGGGTGCTTCACTGTGATTGGTTGTCAGCGTCCACGTCATATCAGCCCCGGCGTCATAGAGAATTATGATTGGTGAATTTGTGATGGACACGACTATCTAGAATAAACTAACCTAACCAACGTTCAAAACCCCCGAATTTCTTCTCTAAAATTCGCGAAACATTTTATAATGGGTGACACTTTAAAATTTTCCATTTAACGCATGAATACTATTGCAAAATCTGTCATTTTATTGACAACAACCACAGATAATATATATTTCTTGAGTACACACTTTGGCAAAATGGAACGTACTAGAGACGGGACACATCAAAGTCGACGTTCTGAAATCGATAAAATATTAGAATTTTTTACATTGTATTATAGTAAGTAGGTAGGGTATATAGTATTTCTTACTTACTTTCTCATCAACAGCTTTAAAACAAACTATGATGTTTTTAATCAGAGTGCATATCTCTCTCATGCTGCCTCTCAGAATAATAAAATTTTTAATATAGTATAATTATATATTTTATTAATAATCTACCTTCATGTAGTTCATCGATATCCTTCGTATAATTTGAGTAAAGTTTAATTTATGGTTTTATTATCCTATTGTTGTTGGAAAATTTCGGTCTGTTTTTCGTCATTTTGTTTGTTATTTTTGTCAAAATGCCGAGAAAGGCTGTTTTAAACTCGGAATGTCGTGAGTTTGTAATTAATTTGAGTTTGTTTGATAGAACAAAAAGAATTATATTACAGGACTGTGACTATTTGGCTCGGATAGATTGTTTGCAAGATGAACTGATCATCAATGTCGGTGTTTAATGTGACACATACAAATTGAACCGTACAAATATCGATAGGTACAAGTCGATAGAATTTTACTCTCGGACATCTCTAAAACTGCCAAACTCAAATTGTCATGAAAACGTCCCCCATATCATTGGTTCTGGAAAATGGTATAAGAACACTCGGGGTATCATTATATTATACCTATATGAATAAAAAAAACATATACATACATACACAGATACAAAAATCATTTAGACTTGTAATTTATTAACACCCCTAATTTTTGATTAAAATGTATGACCTATACAAGAATAGCTATTACAGTACCTGATTAGTTTGTTGATAGAATGTTTGCTGATGATAATTTTTTTATTTTTTTATTAGCCTATTTAGTTTCCCACTGCTGGGCAAAGGCCTCCCCTTTTTCCTTCACACCCTTCGATCCTGTGCACTCTCAGCTCAGTTATTATCAAACTTATCCAGGTCGTCCCGCCATCTCCGTCTCGGCCTGCCTCTGATGATGATGCTTTAACGTATAAATTTATATCTTGATTCTGTATATTTATCAATACCAGTAAATGTAGTAAGGCTTAAAATGACAATTCCCATTATTTGCATCATAAAAGAAAATAATGCAAATAAAAACTCATTAATACAACAAAAGACAATCTTGTAGAATGGTTCTTTAAACTAGTGAGAAGGTATCTAAAGATTTTTTTCATTTCAGTAAACTTAATTTCCTAAGTGTTTACATAGAACTTTGTTGGCAATAGGCCTAATAAGAGCATACGCGAATTATTTATTCTCTATTGAAACTCGGCCAACCGTTACCACATTCCCTCGCATAGATCTATCCAATAGGTGTAAGTATCTATGTACATGTAGTACCTATATGGTATAGAATGTAGTCCCCTTCACTCAAGCACCCTACTCCCACGTAATTAAATTAAATTAGTGTCCTTTTCAGTCGAACTCCCCCACTGAGCAATTCGCACGCTGTAGCTACTACAAACAATTGTTAATAGCTATCATTGCTCACAGTTCAAGGCACATGGCGACCTTTAACGAATTACGAGGGTGTCTAATTAAAAGTTAATATTTTCTCCAGTCTCTTTCAAGAATATCAAAGACGAAATTGAATACGACGTTTGACTCATCTGCATACAGATTGAGGCCCCCGGTGTCAGCGAATTCTTGTTTAATGTTACCATTTAGCTTTGTGCGGCCAAATGAAAATAATAGTTAAGATTTGTTACGGCTTCTGTTATTCGCTTGTTTTCGAGCAACAGCTTGTGTGGCGACCGTTGAACTATTAAATTATTTATGTACTCAAATTTCATATAAATGGAACTTTTGAATCTTGGATCGTGAAGAAACACTGTTTAGAGAGCTATCGATTCGATATCGATAGGTTAACATCAGGATAGAAAGGTTTGATCTAGACTCTCAGGAAAAATACAGAATAGTTGGAAAATATTTGATCGATACACCTACGTATACGCAAGCCCCATCTCGTGTATTTTGGTGTCAAACTTTTTTTCATATTGAACACTTAACCACCTACACCCTCTCACAGACACGAGCAACCTATAACTTTATAAAATTATACCTAAATAAGGATGCTAGAGTGTCTCCTAAGTAGGAGGCTAGGAGGTTATGTGACTAAAACAGGAGGTCACCTACCTTTAGTCAAGGGATAATCATACATTTTGATTCTATCGGCTTTACCCAGATAATAATATGTATCTAAACCACGTTTGAATCCGCAAAAACTTTAAGAGTTATAATTATTTTTATTGCTAAAATGCCAACCCAATGTATCGATAGAGTTTAAATCACTGCAATGGGCGCACGTTCCAAGCAGTGAAATGGAACTGGTCCCACGAAAATATTACTGTAGTAAATCACGATATCTGAACGTGAAAGATAGTCGAAATAGTCGTTCGATAGTATCAACCGACGCCTTGGTCCGTAATGGACTTACAAAGGCCGTTTGGGATCATGAAAATATACGCCCGCCTGTTGTATTTCGGTAATAGGCTTGTCTGAGATTTTGGAGATGTTTCAATAACCTAATTTCGGACGTCTTGTGAATGACCCAGTTGAGTAATGTTTTTAAGCTTTTGTCTGCTCGCGTTTATAATATCTGCTATCGACTCGGTGGACCGATGAACTTATAGTTAGCTAGCTCAGACACCAGTATCGTTTTTAGGGGGCAAAATATTATAACGATGAAAAATTAGAAGAAAATGGGCTGTACTGTATCTATGGCTTTAGATTAGACGAGCTTATGTCTAGTCTAGTAGTGTACCTACCTTCACAAGTATACATATCTACATACAGAGTGTTGCAAAAAGGGTATACTAAGCCGAAACAGGGTGTTGCTATACGAAGTACCTATCACCTAAGCGACAGCAGCAGAAGAAAATTAGTTCAAAAACTAAAATAAATCTGTTCTTCCACAGATGTGTGCTCGATAAAGCAGTTCACGTGTGCGAACGGGAAGTGCATACCGCTGTCGTGGGTGTGCGAGGGAGACAACGACTGTGGCGACAACTCCGACGAGAACATTGAAGAATGCAAAAAAGGTAAGTCCCTCAATTTATTAGGTTTCAACTACTTTCAACGGGTGTAAGTAAGTATCGAGAAACTCGTCAATTTGTTCGGCTAACAAAGTAATTTGTAATGTGATGATGTTTCCATGTCATATATATTATGTATTTTTTTATTATGTTTACTGTGACAACAATTAGGTAGGTACTTACTACATCATAATAATACTGTTAGCATTGAGTTGGAGGCATTTGTATTTTTTTTGCGATTACAAACAAAATACACTTGAATTATGCTTGATTCAGATTGATGATAGGAAGCCATCAAAAGGGCGTCTTGTCTGTTTAGTAGTGTTTATTCACACTCAATCGATCCAATTGACAAGGCGACGTCCTTAAGTGGCTTGGACAAAAAAGTTTATTTTTATTATTTGAAATTACTGGTATTTGTGATAAATACCTACATAAATTACTTGCATAGAATTCTAAAAATAATTGAACTGGTCACACAGCTCGTCAACAAGTAAGTTGTTTAGAATGACCCCCTGCGTCACCCCCTATCAGCGTACGTTTCCTAATATTTAATTTTACATCAACATTGTGTATAAATAAAGAATATTCTATATATCTATCTATCTGTATATTACACGTTATTGTCATAGTCCCAGAAATCTTCGTAAGTAATATTGTCACGATAGCGTTTGATGACCCAAAATCAGTAGGTAAAAGATCTATTTCATTTAAAAGTATTATTGAAGAAGACTCCAGAATACATTCGGCAATTAAATGTATAGATACATTTCATTTGATCTGTTTAAAGTAGCTATAAATATTATTAATTATGTTACAACATCAAAAGATAAGTTACCTTTAAAATTTCATCTTAAATTAACTGAACATTCGAGCAACTCCGGGCCCAATACCAAACACCTGAAAAATCCAGATAAATAATTACCTCCATAGGAAAATTCCCGTCCGTATAAACGCTATCAAAGAGTAGTCATAACAAGTATACCTAGTAAATAGCTATATGAATCTATTAGACAGGGCTATGTGTGCGTTGATTGGCGCGGCTTCTCTCTATTGATGCGAGATGACTGAGCGCCTCTGTGGCGCCACGAGCCTTGTTCTATGGCGCATGCGCTGAGATATACAGGGTGATGAAAAATGGTATAGTAAGTTGGTAGGGGGTAACTTAAGGTTCAGGTGAACAACTTTCTTTCTATAGCTTTAGAAAATTCGCGAAAAATTATTTGTCACGTGACTTTACTGGAGGGAGTGGTATTTATTTCATTTGATAAACTTTTTGCATTTGATATAAATGGTATAGGTAATTTTTCGAACTAAAACCAACATAGTTAGTGCAACAGTCAGCGCACACCACTCTTTCTCGCAACACGAAGTTTTTAGCTTAATTCGAATACAAGTTTTTAGTTACACAGTAAACTTGAACCGTGTGAATTCGCATCCGTTCTCATTATCGTCGCCAAGTCCTGAACTTCAGCGGCACCTTGTGTGACTTCTTTTCAGGAAACAAATAAACTCTGAAATAAAACTCGACGCGAGTTAGATGATTATTTTTGAAATATACAGGAAGTTCCAAGGTTGTGTTATATGGAAATAACTTCACTTCCTGAAATTACCTCTTTTATATTTAACTGAAAGAAATATCTCCTTTGGATTCTCCATGGTTTAACATAATTTTGCACGCTTCCAAACGGTTGGGACTTGTCCATAGATTTACAATGTAAATTTCACATAAAGTCATCGTGTGCTATATTAGTAGTTTTTAAGTCAAGGTTTCATCTTAACTTTACGTACAACGAATTGGATGTGACGTGTGATCTAAATGCTTCCTCTTTACCAAGGTAATATACACTCACGGGCAATGAAAATTTTCCACTGAGAATAACAAATGATGATTAATGACGCCTACTGCGACATTAAACAGAGCATCAGGATATAACAGGATTTCAGATTTCAGGATTGGGATCGTGTGGCGTCGTCATTTTGTGAGTGGAACTTTTTCATTGCCCGTAAGTATATAAACTCTCCTCTATGAAGCAAAGCAGAGAGCGCCAATATAGAATATTTCCTTCCATAGCACAATTCGTTATATTAAATGACGCGTACATTTCGAATGACACGCGAGCGCAACGCCACAAAATGCAATTAAGTAAAATCGCTAAATTGCTACTGAAATAGGCAATTTCGTCTGAATTATAACTGTTTGCTGAACACTGTTGACTTTGTTTCTTCACGCCGCATTGTTTGTGGTGTCGCTTTGGAGTGATGTTTAATTTACAGTCGAGAAATACCTAGCGTTTTATAAGTGTAATGGCTAATTAAAACTAAACGCACTCCTACTAAAATACAGCTTAAGTGCCAATTTCCTCATAGTCGGTTAGATTAGAGCATAGCCAGGGAGTAGTGGTTGACTTTGGAGACATCTGCCATGAATTTTATATGGAGATGACGTATAATTAATAAATCAATCCCTGTCGGTTATCTAACCGACTATGGAGAAATTGGCACTAAGTCCGAATTCTACATAATTATAATAGTTGTTCTAGTTTTTATTCTGTTACATAAATACTATTTCATATTTGTGAGCACAACACATCAAGAAATACAATTCATAAGACAGGATTGTTCCACATCCATAACGACATTGACGAATTGTAGTTCTAGTCTGCTTTACCACCTAAAGTAAATATATGTATACAATACAAATCTGCAAACATGACATCTTCATCATCATCATCACGACCCATTACGTCCCCACTGCTGGGGCACGGGTCTCCTTCCAATGAAGGAAGGGTTTAGGCCTAGTCCACCACGCTGGCCAAGTGCGGGTTGGTGGACCCCAACACAAGCAAGCTTGTGCTGAGAGAGTTGTCGGGTAAGTGGGCAACCCGACTGTCAGATGTTTTCAAGCCGCCCGAAGGCCTTTGACTAGGCTTAACGACTGCTGCCGAAGCAGCAACCGGGACCCACGGCTTAACGTGCCGTCCGAAGCACGAGTCGAGCCCCGATGATCCCGCCCTGCAGAAGTTTTATGTTTAGATTTACATTATACGAATAAGATGTCAGACAGAACAAGATGTGTGTCACATAAGAAAATAAGGCAAAAAACTCCGCATTTTTTTAAATTGTTAAACCGTTTTTGGTTGAACTTAATGAAGATCATTATACCTACTTACCAATGAATAAGTTCACAAATCTTCAAACTGGACCAATTCAAAATAAGAGCTCAGTGGTCGGGAGTTACTAAATTTGAAAACGAGACGTTTCTTTTGCGCTGACACTCCATATTGTTCGTACATATTGTTTATCTAAGGTTTTATTTATTTATTTATTTTAACTCTTTATTGTACAAATATTACAAATAAAAGTACAAAGAGTGGACTTAATGCTAAAAGCATTTTCTGCCAGTCAACCCGCAGGAGGTACAGAGGTTTTATGCGAAATTATTATCTACAGCGCAGGTAATTAGGTCGAGAGCAGCCGTGATAATTAGATATTATGTTGATACAAATTGATCGCCTTTCGGGAGCACTTGCCACGTATATTTCCTCCGGGAAATTAGGTTATCCATCTCACCATAACTATACACAGAACCAGAACATATATTATAGTATGCCCTACTTTCCTGATTTGAGGAATAGTAAGTGTTACCTATTTATGTTTCATTAAATATAAGTAAAATTCTACGTTTATTTTAATAAACTTAATCATAAGTAACTCACTATAAATATAATTTGTAAAACCTACTAGTTTACTGATTGCTATAAACTTTTATAGCAATCAGTTAACTAGTCCTATTATAACTATACTACTAACTATATATAAGTATTCGATTACTTGCTAACTATCTACAGAATATCTTTTTTTTTTCTAAAATATTTACTTATTATGTACGTAAATTATAAATTTTAAATAGTTCTTAACTACTTGTTGTCGTCATCTGAGTATACGAAGGATGCCTGGCTACCCATAGCACAGGGTATCCTAGTTTGGGAGCCAGGAACCCATTTCTAAACCAAATAGGCAAATAAATGTTTTCATTTCATTTCATTTCAATACACTCACGGGCAATGAATACCTAGTTCCACTCACAAAAAGACACCAAAGGACCCCAATATTTTCCAACATTTAATTTAAAATTGGAACAAAAATGATTAATTTTAGTTGGTAATATCCTGATGCTCCGTTAAATGTACTTCAATGTTGCAGAAGGCGTCATAAAGCTAGCTTGTTCCGTTTAGGAGTCATTTTGTGTTTTTCTCAGTGGAACCTTTTCATTGCCCGTATTTGCTAGTAATTATGATTTAGTAATTTAGTAACCATGCATAGTACCTACTAGATGATTGTACACTCCTACCTTGTAACAGAAAACAACACAAATATTAATTTCATAAATAAATATTCTGACTCTTGTCGATGTCAGTTCTCGGTTCTTTGACAGATACCGTCAATTTTCACTTTTGTATTAGTAAGAATAATTATTATAGTTAAATAGTTAATAAAACATCAAACAATATCCCTCGTTCGCAGAGCAGTTTGTATTAAGATTAACCCCATAAATTGAAATTTATATCTGACCCCATAACTCAAACAAGTTGGGTTAGATTTGATAGCGCCGATGAGAGATAGCAGCCAGCAGTTCTCGGAATATAAATCTTTCCAACTTTTAGTGGGTTTCCCAAAATTATGAATATGGATGGCTTTGTGTTATTATTTGGAGGTTACATGGTGAGAGACAAAAGTATTGTTACGGCTTCCTGTATCACTCGCTTTTTCGTGTGAACAAACGCGACAAATTCCGTTTTATCGTGCTTGCCATGCTAAGGACCCCCAGGGCTTCCTACAAAAACTTTATCCTCGCTTATCTACGTGTCATGCACGACCGCCGGTGGCAAACCATAATATCATCTCTATAAAAATAACGCTTTAACGCAAAATAACAAATTCCCTGCTTTCAGCAGCGCCTTGAATTTCATGCACCATTTACCGTCCTTCGCGCCAATGTCAGCTTAAGTAACATGAAGTAAACCATAACTTTAAACAAATTTCACCCCTAAACCGACCCAGCTAAAGCTCCGTTTTTCAGAACGAAGCAACTTAGTGTATGAAATGTTCATTTCCAATACAGCTTAGATGAAAAAGGCAAGGTCGTAATGAGTGGGAAAGTGGGCACTTCTCTTAATGACAACACGGACGTTAGTGTAAATGGACATAATGAAACCTTGACGGCAGCATGACTAGTGACAATGCCTGTACGCGAGGGTGAAGTGCGTACTTTGTTTTTATTAGAGGAAGAACGATTTGAGTGGTTTAGATGGTCATCGTTTATTAGGTAATGATAAGTAGGAAATATCACATTTAGTACCTACCCTTAGTGCTTTTCCGTTTAGTAGTAATTTGGTGCTATGTCACCGGAACTTTTTCATTGCTCGTGACTCTCTCGAGTCTTCTTATACCTTTTCTTACGGTACTGAAGACCAAATTCAATAGTTTTCACCTTTGCATTTTTTGACAGTTTGAACGCTTGCTAAGCCAAATATTTTCAGTTTCTCATAAAACCCTTTCTTTTCAAATTAATTCTTAATATGTTTTTATACGGTAGCACTCCTATTGGAATTGAAACAAAGACTAGGTATTTGCCCAATTCCCTACAGTGGGTCTAAGAACAAAATTAATATCGGGTTCCCGCTGCCAGGATATTAAATTTTAGTGCGGTCTCCAGTCTTCATCTCTTCTTTTGTTTCACTCGTTTATTTTTAACTCAATCTCGATAAGTGGTCTGGATGAATATTTGTAGAAGAAACTCATTAGTTCATTGCGAAGTGAGAAATTGTTCTACGGGAGGAGTAGGTACGATGTTATTTTCTACAGGAATTTACTGAAAATGTATAGTTGCTATATTTAAAGAATAAAGCCATTGGTACATAGGGTAGGTAAATGTTACCAAACGATAAACGTAGTTATCCAAAATAGTTATTATTTAGGTTATTCAATTTAGTACTAACTGACTAAAGTCTGATAGGTGAATAAATACGTTTAGAGTTTGGTGAAATTCCATTTTAGTTTCTAATTTGAATGGATATATATTTTCTTTTAATATGCATGAACTTTTAATAATGTCTATTTTCACTATTTCTGCCAACAGCCACCCACGGCAGAGGCGTAGCCTGGTATGGGAGCCCCTTTTAAACTATTATATATAATATTTTTAATTTTTTATATAAGAACCTATCTACTTTAAACATTTTATTTATCATGTCGTAAATATATGGTTTTAATTAAGTTTTTCTTACTACCCTGGCCTTAAGATCGCTTTGTAACCACTGCGTTACCCCGAATACCTGAGCTAAAGGAAGCATCTTACACTTCCTTATTCTCAGTCTTGGCACGTAGCGCGTCGGCTCCAAACTGCCCCAATACTTTGTGGGATGAAGCTAATCAGGCTTATAACGCAGTATTGTGCTGAATGGCCCACTTTTATTAAACTCAGTGTTTGCTGTCTTAGAGGCTTCAGTTTTGTACCTAGCAAACTATTTGAATTATTTGATAGTGTGTGCACTGTTAAGTGTTGAAGATGTGCAATTTTGTTTCTGTGTAAGTAGAGGTCATATAGGTTGGAGTAGGGACTTCCGCAGTTTTAGATACATATGTAAAGGTCTAGAGAGTTAGTCCTGCTATAGCTTCATAAATTTAAAACAGTTTTCAACGACAAAGACATTCCATTAGATTCTCATTTTATTATGACTAATAAACATGCTTTTAAAAGTAAGTACCTATCCATTTGAGTCAAATTAGGTGGAATGTACGGGGCATTGCCCTGTAATAAGTTGATTTTCATAGTCAACAATATCTTGTGCTGTTTCCACGGCGCTCTGTACCGCTACTCTTGAAAGGCAATGTATTGCGTCTGTCTTCAGTTCTCAACGTTTAAAAAAATCATAACTTGTATTCAGAAGTGTTTTTTCGAAAAGTAAAAATACTATTATGATCAGCTAAGTGATGACTTTTTTGAGAACCTAGAAACAATAATATAATGCCTACAATTTAGAAGTTACTTTACAAAAACGCCAAAAATTGCTTTTTCGGCCAAAATCTAAAAGATATTCTACATTATAGGTTCTTAGTGCTAGGTTCTAAAAAAAGGCGTTATCTTACTGAACATTTATGTATTTTTACTTTTTGTAAAATCGATTTTGAAGAGAAAATATGATTTTTTTAATGTTGAGAACGCAAAACAGACGCAATACATTGCCTTTCAAGAGTAGGGGGGCTGTATTCAGTATTGGGCTCACGTCGCGAGAAGTTCGGGAACGTTGGAAACAGCTTCGATACTTTCGAAAATAAACTAAATTAGACCTATTAAGTTAGTATTAATATGGTTTCCTACTTGCAATGTTCAGACTGATTCAGATTATTATTTATATATATCATATAGGTTTAGGTATCTTCATCATTTAAGGAGTAGAAGTACAATTGTATTATTATATACCAATAAATCTATTTATTTTATATAACTATTGAAATAACCAATAATGTTGGATGCCTATGTGTAGTAGTATGTAAAACTCAGTTTTAAATAAGTATCCATAAATTACAAATGTGAATTCCTTATATCATACATACAATACAAAGAATTCAGATCAAACATTCTAAACGAAGCCCGTGCAGTAATGCAGTTCAAATAATACGCTCTTTATCTAAGGTAATTTTCATTAAAATTAAACAGGAATTAGTAAAACAGCGAATTCGCTTCCTATGCAAACCTAAAACGGAATTAAAATTTGCATGGCAACTTTTAAAGCTTTCCCAGTTAAGATGGAACTTTGTTGCAGAACTTTGTTAGGAAGCCACCTCCTTTAGCGAATCGCGAAGTATTGTGATGCAGCGTTCATTATAATATGACACAGTTAGGTAAATAATATAACCTGAAATGGAACTTTTGCATTGCTCGTGAGTGTAAATTATTATTGAAACTGCAAAATCGAAACTGATTGTTATCTTGATTATAGTCACCTACAAAAGGTTATCAAATGTATGTAACTTGAATCCGAGTCGAACGTAACTTGATCAAAGAATCCCAATAAACATTCGCAGACTTTGAAAACTTTTCACGGAAAATTTGATTAGTCGCAGTTGGAAGATTGAAAAATAAAGTTTTTTGTTAATCAAGCCGAGAGCCGGAAGTTTTGCATACCGGCCATTAGCATAAAATTCCGCCATGGAGTACAGTTTGTGAGTTCCTTTCAACCCATAAATGGTAATGAGGGTAGGAAAATATTCAGCTTATTGTTATGTCCAATTACACAAATGGACGAAGGTGGTAGCTGGGAGAATATGCACAAGCCGATTTTCAGTCGGCCACATTAATTAAGCTTGGTTAATTGAAGGTACTTCTTTGGATTTTAGTTTGTCTTTTGATGTTATATACGGTTGTCTCAAAAGGTGGCTTTTGAGGGCTGATAGGCCAGCTCAAGAGTGACCAGAATATCGCAATTTGTCACAAGAAAAAAGTCGATAGTTATCGACATATTGAAACTTCTATAAATTAACCGAAATCGTTCGACAAGGTCTGAAAAACCCCTTTTCAGGCCTCGTTCGCAACGATCCCGCCCGTTTCTGTGTTTAAAATACTATTTATTGAATTAGTGTTGTTTACTCTATGCCACATGGGCGGAATGGAAGATTTCTCTCTTGGACTTCAGACTATCATTAGTCATCTGATTTCAGCCATGTGCAGTTGTTTACGTCGTGTTTCAACAATGAGTGCAACGAGATCAAATGCTTGCTTGGAACAAAGTCGATTGATGACGATGTATTAATTCATGAATCTTTATTTACTCACGTTGTTTCTTGCCGATAAATTGTTTACTTACTAACTAAAGGTACTAGCAGTTAGTTTTTCTCTCCGCAACGCGACGGTATGGCTTCTTTTTTGTAAAATCAGTAGTTCTGTGAGAGGAAAATCTTTGCTACTACCAACCCTACTTCTTATCTTTCCGAGAATTATTCCTCAAGAAAAACACCATCGTAAAATTCTTATTTTCCAGAACTTTAATTATCGAAGTTGTTATAACTAAAAGTTGAATTACTTGAACTCATTATTTTTTAGCGCAAACAGTTGCGAGGTGTATTAAGACGGGTACGTTTGTTCTGCGATCCGGCGACACGGGTTGGCCGCAGAACTCTGTTTGTGTCACAACCTTTACTGCATACACTTTAGGTGACATTTTCGCATGACGAGGTAAGGGCCTGTAACCGGCGGTAGTTAATGACGGGGAAAATGGCGGGCGCGGAAACAGCGGATTATGCAACGAAACATTATTACACCTCAAAGCTGACGGGACTTCTCGCCAGCAGAAAATTACAGTGTTCACGCGAAACGGTTATTATTTTACTTATCGCTGTAGAGGGAAACGGCACGATTATGTGACGGTTTTTTACGGCTGACTCCTAATCTTGTTACGGGGGCGTTTTAACGAGTTTCATGAGCGACATGTTTTAATCGTAGCTGCGAAGTTTGCTTAGCTGAGTATCTGAGCTTGTTATAATGAAAGTTTAATCCACGCAGAGGACCCGGCTTAGCCTTCCTAAAAAAAACCGTGTAGCCATTTCATTTCAAAGAGATATGTAACGCAAATCAAAATATGTAACCCGAATGACACATCAAAGAGATCCTGATTCCCGAAATGAAAAACTTTTATCACATCTCATATGTAATACACTGAGTTCAGCGTGAAGGGTACGAATATAAATATACATTTCAGGGATATATCAGTCCTGGGCCCGAATGTAACGTAGATGTATGGATATCAGGGTGTTGCGAGTATCTTATTAGCATACCGGCGCTGTAAGGGAAAGTTGAAAAATACGAATGGTAGCTAGATATATGGAGATACGAGGAAACAGTGCCCGGCCCAGGAATACGGGATCTCTGGAATCCAAGCAGATCATGTTGTTGTTCTTACCTATATTTTATACGTATTATTTTATTGCGAATATTTTAAATAATGTCGAAAAGATAGACAATACTATCGACGGAAAACGTGAATGACAAATACTGTACGACCACATGTCTATATTTTCTGAATAAACATAAAGGTTTTTTATGACATAACAAAAATAATAATTAAAAAAATTAAAAAACCGACTTCAAAAAACCACTAAAATGTAAGAAATAATTTAAGGTTTACACAAATTCTACTCGTATGAGACAGTACAAATATACCTAAGCAGGAACTGTTCTTTTTTGATGTTGGTGCGGTGACAAAGTAATCTGAAGAAATATGGCACCAACTTCAAAAAAGAACAGTTCCTGCTTAGGTATATTTGTACTGTCTCATACGAGTAGAATTTGTGTAAACCTTAAATTATTTCTTACATTTTAGTGGTTTTTTGAAGTCGGTTTTTTAATTTTTTTAATTATTATTTTATTTAATAGTTTTTAGTTTATTTGTAATAATTTTCAATCAAAAGTAAGGTGCAAATGATACCAAAATGTCCTGCTAATCAATACGAATCATTCAAGCCTAAACACGAAGTAGTTGCTATATACCGTTGAGGAGTTCCCCTGACTGCCTTCCGTTTCCATCATCAGATCAGCTCAAGGTCACCATCATATTTTTTTGTTATAAGAACTATATTTACGTTCTTAATTTCATTAGAATCGGTTAATATGTGCCCAAAATTGAAATTCATACCCTGTTTTTACCCCTTTACCCACCCTTGGGGGTGAGATAAAATTCTGAAAAAAAAATGGGACCACCTGGAAGCTCAACCCAATACAACAAAAAAATAATTTTCAAAATCGGTTCATAAACGACGGAGTAATCGGTGAACATACATAAAAAAAAATATAAAAAAAAAAAAAAAAAGATCCCGACGAATTGAGAACCTCCTCCTTTTTTTGAAGTCGGTTAAAAATAGTTTTAAATGTTACGAAAACATTATCTAATACCATCCGTTTTGTATGATGCAAATTACAATTGATGTATTTGCATGTCAAGGTTACAGATTTGCTTTGTTTCAACTTTTAGCAAAACAATGAATTTTGTTACCACTTTATTATAATAACATAACAAATATGAAAGATAAACACTCTCGCTCACATCACACATCACACGCTCTATCTTACAATGACATTGCATTTAAGAAGAACTAAGTAATTCTTAAATTATATTATATTATTATACTTATTAAACATCCTAATTATAGTCTGTGTGGACTGGCTACTGTTTACGTGTATGCCAGATACCCACACAAAACCTTTTTTAAAGCGATGCAACGCCCGCGTGGTATAGTTAGTAGGAAATCATATAAATACAAAATAATACATTATGTACGTCTGTAAAATGGACACATGATATTATTGAAGCATAGATAGCTCCTTTGTATAACATTCCACGTTGAAACATAATAATATATCAAACATATCGATTCCAGTTTGGCTACAAGTTTGAATGGTTTCTGCTGGTGAAGCACGTTGTACTAAATTATATTATTCATAGTAATAACTAACTATAATAAAGCATTTATTATGGACCTTTTAATATAATTCAGGAATTGGTAATTTACGTAGGTTTGTTGAGTTTTAGGTTGAGTTTGGGCTTAAAAAGAATTATATTGAGGTTTCGTTAGGTAATTTTATTAAGCAGTTACCTAATAAAAAAACTGTAGCTCCAACACAAAGAAATGTGGTGCCATTTAATAAATGATCAGATAGGAAACTTCTCTTTCTGATCTCATCCGCTTATAAATTACTTGTCTTGTCCAAAATGGCGTCCGTTCAGCTTATTGTGGACCAAAACGGGTTGCTGTGGAAAGTGTCAGGTTTCCCATTTAAAAAAATTACCACTGACCGTGAGTCCGTGATGGTAAACGTTAGTGATAGGTAATTTTGTGTATGTGTATCTATCGAAAAGATTTAATATAAAGAAGAGACAGTCAGTGTAGTAATATGTTGGGACATATCACTCACGGCCATCCGGCCCTAAGCTAGCTAGACACTTTAATATGGGTATCAGATACCTGATATAAGTATTTGCACACATACAATGACATACATGGATAGATTGTACATCTGTCTTTAAACAAGTATCTGCCACGGCCGGGAATTGAACCAAGGATCTTCGGCATAGCAGTCCGGGTCTCCAACCACTCCATCATTTAAATGTTTCATATTTCGAGACGGCGCCCGCGAGGCCAACATAAACAAACGCTTAGTCACAGGGTTCCATTGGCATTCGACGAAACCCTTAAAAGCAAACTCTAAGTACAGTCAGCTGCTTTAGTAGCTATAAAATTTTGAACCTTGTCAAACTCACTAACTGCCTTTGCATTCATTCAAACATAGACGTTTTGTTTAGTAGGTATTTTGACAAGGTACAAAATTGTATAGCTACTAAAGCAGCTGACTCTACATGTGTTAGAAGTTTCCGTCACCAAAAGGAAAGCCAAAGTAATATTTGAGGCCTCTTGTAGCATAAATACCGTATAAAAGCGCTTATTTTGTCATGTATATGCGTCGTTATAAACATACTAAGTATGTTTTAAGAGAGAACAAAATAGAGCGGTTAGGACTGCACTGATTTATTTTATGGGGGACATTTCTTTGTAAATGTGCTGTGGGTGTCAAGTCTATTAGACATGGCAAAAAAAACATAGTTTATGGGTGTCCGAGCTGAAACTTAACATGTATTGTAATTATCAAGAAACCTCATCCGATTGGAGTGTAGTACTACTAGTGGTTCATAATATGATATGTCCTATACACTCGAAAATAGAACGAAAAAACTAGTAACTAAAATACGGATTCGCAAAGCTTTTTCTAATATCAACTACATAATACAATTATTAATTAAATAAGGAAATTATTGCTTATATATGCTTTGAGTGACTGAATAAACACGTATTTATATCATTTAATTACAGGTAAGATGCTGCTTGAGGGTATATTTGCTATGCTGTGAGTGCACACACCGTACACAGTATAGTAAAATATTAAACTATCCAACTCCAAGCGCAACTATAACACAACGTATGGAGGTAAAGGGAAAGTTCGTCTCAACAGCGTTATGCTTTGATTAGAAACTGTAGTGTTAGCTCTCCGCTTCTGTATGAATATTAGGTACGATAAGGTAATCAGCTAGATTTGTTGGATTAAGAGGTAACTAAATATTCGCAATGTGAGTTATTGAAAGGAGGCTGTTGCCTGCAGTATATTCTGCATGTTGTAACGTTGCTTACACGTTACATTTAGAGGAAATTTTAAAATAAAACATACTTATAACATTATGAGTCATCGGTTATATTGTAAAAGATAAACCTTTTACATACCTACATCTAACACCTTTGATTTACATAAAAAGATGAGTCCCTAGAAATTAGAGATCCTAGACTAGGTTGACAGTACAATCATCATAATTCTCATGAATAACTATAGATATTTTTGTTATGATTTGAATACAAGTATGCGAAGTGTATATTTCGTATTTTTTATCATTGGCCATTGGAGACGATCTTGGCTATCTCTTTTGAATCGCTTTTTGTCAAGAATAGCCCCGCGGTATCAATAAATCAAGTGAACGATAGAGATAAGAGTGAGTGAGGGTTTCATAAATTGTTATTAACTGCTGCTTTCCTGGTCCCTTTTCAACTTGAGTAGTCACAGAACTTGCTAGGGATTTACTGAAAATAGTTATCTATACACGGTTTGGGTGCAAGAAAGTAGCCTCCTTGAGTATCCTATCAATTGTGCCTTAGGCCCGGGTCTCCAATTTATGCCGTAGGTCGAGTACAGCGTCACGCCATAGGGCGCGTCACGATGCTCCCTACGTCTACGCGCCAACGTCGGCGTGTGAGGGAGACCGCATCAGTACATTTCTATAGTGAGCATCGTGACGCGACCTACGGCGTGACGCTGTACTCGACCTACGGCGTAAATAGGAGACCCGGGCCTTATATATCAGCACCCTGGGCATATTTGCTGCTGGATTATCTGATTGTTGCTCAATCATTTCACTATGGTAACAAACCCTGTCCCAGCTCTAGTGTTTGTCACCGAGACGATACCAACAAGGAGGTTTTAAGTCCGTCCATTACGCAGCAAGTTTCCCTAACTTTTTAATACAATAAAAACCTTTCAATCATGAGAAGTGCTCCTTTTCGGGAATGATCCTCATTTTTCGTGACCGTCGAAATTAAGTGTAAGGAAGAAAGTTTTGCTATATGCTGCTTTATTATTATTATTGTCAAACACCCACTTTCCGTTATGCCTAGTGCCTACCCTTGTAGTAGTTTATCTATTTTCGTGTTTTCTTGTATTCTGTTATTTTTCACCCGACGCAGGTGACGTATTTATTTCCACGAATGACGGAAATGTGGGGTAAGAACAGCGAGGGAGGGGGCTAACATAATTTGCTATATTCCTACTTCCGTTGCGGAGCTGCAGTATTGTGGAACTGGAAAAGTGTGATATCTTCATAGTTTACGCAAAGTTATGATTAACCGATGCCAGCCGATGTACGATGGCGGAGCGGTAGCGATTGGCGTACCGATGCCAATCATAATTTCGTTTTTGGTCCAACAAAATACGCTTATTTTTTAGCGACATTTTGTGGTAAAATCTGTATACAAGTTTTCAGAAATAACAAATAAAATAAATGACCCTAGCAATAATATTAAAAATACTATCTATCTACAGTTTTATTTAAATTAAACATTATGAAGTTATTATTAAAATAAAATATTAAGTACTTATTTTTTAACTAAACTATCTATATATTTTACAAATAAAAATGATAATAATATAAAATACTTATAACATCCTGGCCTGGAAATATTCTACCCTTAATAAACAGGAGTTTATCAAAGGTAGAATATTTCTTTTAGTTCGCTGCCGTCGCCCGGGATGGTTTCGAGGAGGCTGGCAGCGTTCCCTCTCTGTATAGCCAGGCTCATGCGCTGGCTGAGATAGCTGCCTATCTACATAAACGCATAAATATTATTATTTTGATATGTAGCTAGGGTATGTATATTCTATAGTTTGAAAATAAAGTTGTTCGTAACTTATTTCTCGGTCACCAAGGCGATTCTACTGTTTCAGTTTTACTTCGGCAAAGATAAATCAAATGAAAACAACACTCACGGGGTGGGAGATAAGGATTCGTAGAACAAAAGAGTCGTATAAATCAGCTCTCAGTGCACTCGCGGCGGAGCGGTACGAGCGGGAACATTTAGGGGTTTCAAATTAGAATTTGCAGCTAAATATAACGCGAGCGCGGAATTTTGAGCGATTGCAAAGAATGTTTTTTATTCATGATTGAGAACATAGGCTGGTATGGATTAGGTACCTATCACCCTAAAAAACAAAACGAAAATTGTTTCAACCGTTTGGGAGCTACGCTACCAAAGACAGATACACAGCATGTTAAACTTATAATACCTCTCTTTTTCCGTCAGGGGTTGAAATACAATAAAAAAAACGCAATTATACACACACACACACACACACTTACGCCTTGTACTAATGTACTCCCTTGCGGGGTAGGCAGAGGTGCATTGCTGCACCCACTTTTCGCCAGAGTGTTCTGTTAGTCCCAATGTAATAGGGGGCGAGCCTATTGCCATTTTACGGGCACATCCAAGACCCGAGAACAAATATCTGTGTTTAAACAAATATTCGGCTCAGTAGTCAGGGTCACTAACCACTACGCCATTCGGTCGTCTTTACGCAATTATACGCAATTATATAAAAGAGAATTTAAAAAAAAGTGCTACCGTGATAAAAAAAAATGTTGTTATGGTGTGGATAAATATTGTAGCGCTTTTCAGTTGGCTCTGTACATTATTATACTTGATATTCATAATAATAATTTGATTATCGCCATCGTTC
Source organism: Plutella xylostella (assembly GCF_932276165.1). Classification (NCBI taxonomy): domain Eukaryota; kingdom Metazoa; phylum Arthropoda; class Insecta; order Lepidoptera; family Plutellidae; genus Plutella; species Plutella xylostella. Next base: position 10,687,887 of record NC_063985.1, read on the forward strand.
ATAATACACATAATTAACCCACTGTTATTTAGAATCACAATATACACACGTTAATATTACAATATTCTTTCCAATATACCACATAAATATATCTTCCTACCTCTCTCTAATTGTAATTATGCTTAGTGCCAATTTCTCCATTATCGGTTAGATAACCGACAATGGAGATTGGTTGGTGGAGAGGGATTGGTTAATCAATTATACGTCATCTCCATATAAAATTCTTAACAGATGTGACAATAGTCAACCAGTAACACCTAGTTATGCTCTAACCGACTATGGAGAAATTGACACTTAACATGACAATTTGCAAACGGTTAATTAATTCGGAACACTCTATTAAACATAGCCGAGATGAGACGCATAAGCCTTCATTGCTTACAAATACAGGGTTCCAAACAATGTCAAAACTACTCGGCACTATGTACTGTATTTACGCTTAATAGCGGTAATTAAGTGAGGGAACCTTGTCTCATTGAAACGGGATGTTCGCAACTTCAATACAAAGCTGTAATAGTAATCTTGTAACATTATTCTGAATTTCAAGATTATTATTCGTAGATTATATACGTACCTACGATATAATATTTTCATGATAAACTCTTTTTCATCGTACGAATGCACGAAACAATTATAAAACCATTGAGTTATAAAACATGGACTTCCTCTGATCTAACTGGTTCATGGTTATGTCTTGATGCTTAATAAAACACCATAAAGCACTTTTAACCTTATTGCTTCTGAATAGTTTTTACTACTTCTAACGAAGTTCTTTATAATACTACTGATAGTAATTACCAATGTTCCTGAACAGTAATTCTAAAGCCATTCCTTTAAAGACAGCCATAACAAATGAATCCGGAAAACCTCTGCAAACAAAGGGGAGGATTTAAAAAACCTTCTAAAACTCTGATTGTTTTTCTCAGACTCATTTGCCTATCGCAAACCGTTTATTCCAGTATTTTAATCGACGATCGAGCCGACACCGGATACACTCTGGAGAAAGTTAAAATGGGTCTTAGCGATGTAATCTGCGTATTCGATAGAGAAAGGCAGATATGAATTTGAAAAGAAGGAAAAATTACGTAATAGCCCCCTTTGTTCGAGATTGCTGGGTAAGAACCGGCATCATTTTGTTTCATTCTATTTTTTTTCGCAAAAAAATGGTTTCTTTTGAATATATTTTTTTGCATTCTTTTATGTTTAGACTGCTGCGGCTGAACTCAAACTCAAACTCAAATTTTTTTATTCATCGTACAAATATAAAATTTTCTGATGAACGTCAATTTTTACAAATTACTCTCCGTTCGGATAAGGGGGGGCTCTTTCTGTCTAAGGAGAAGAACGGAGGCAAGAAACTCCTGAGCCATCTTTTCAAAAAAAGACTTAAAACTAGTTGGTATACAATACATATAAGCTTAATAATTATTATTATAATAATATGAGCAGAGCTAACTACTTATCACAGCCATGCATTTACGTCCTCTAAGTAATCATCAATTTTATAATAAGCTTTTTTACTGAGTTTCTCTTTAATGTAGCACTTAAACTTATTCTCTGGCATTTGAGCAACTTCTGCTGGAAGCTTATTATAAAATCTAATACAGTACCCTAAAAACGATTTATTAACTTTCGCCAGACGCATCGCTGGAAAAGCCAGCTTATGCTTGTTCCTAGTATTAATGTCATGATTACTGCCAATTGTATCAAAAGTTGAAATATTCTTTCGTACATACATTAAATTGGAAAAAATGAACTGACATGGAACTGTAAGGATGTTAATTTCTTTAAATAGTTCTCTCAATGAATCCCTGGAACCAAGTTTGTATATAGAGCGGATGGCTCTTTTCTGTAATACAAATATAGTTTCAATATCAGCTGCTCTACCCCAAAGCAAAATGCCATACGATAATAAGCTGTGGAAATAACTAAAGTAAACTAATCTGGCGGTTTCAACGTCGGTCAGCTGTCTAATTTTCCGTACAGCAAAAGCTGCGGAGCTCAACCTTCCAGACAATTTTTCAATGTGAGGTCCCCACTGTAACTTTGAATCTATAGTCATCCCAAGAAAGACAGTATCATTAACTAGGTCCAATTTATTCCCATCTAGAATAATGTTAGTATCGCATTGTCTAACATTCGGCAGTGTAAATTTAATACATTTCGTTTTCTTAGAATTCAATAGAAGATTATTAACGGTAAACCAATCGTGTATGTCAGATAGAATTGAATTAATTTCATTAAAATTATTTTCTCTTCTTTTAACTTTAAAAAGCAAAGAAGTATCGTCAGCAAATAAAACTATATTAGTCAATTTTTCAACCATAAAAGGCAAGTCATTAATATAAATGAGGAATAAAAATGGTCCTAGAATAGATCCTTGAGGGACGCCTATTTTTACATGAGCCCCCTGTGATTTAGTATTGTTAATATCGACCCTTTGTTGTCTCTTGTCTAAATATGAAGATATCAAATCTAAAGCCTTTCCTCCTATTCCATAGTATCTAAGTTTCGAAATTAAAGTCTGATGGTCTACACAATCAAACGCCTTCGACAGATCACAGAAGACTCCAATAGCATCGTGATGGTCTTCCCAGGCGTCAAATATGTGCTTAATCAACGCAGTACCGGCATCGGCTGTTGATTTGCCTTTTGTAAAACCATACTGCTGGCTATGAAACAATCGGGCATCATTGAAATGCAAAAGCATCTGACTGAGTATGACCCTCTCAAATATTTTACTCAAAACTGGAAGAACCGAGACAGGCCTGAAATTTGCAGGGTCCTCCATATCCCCACTTTTGAACAGAGGTATAATTTTACTAAATTTCATAAGATCTGGGAACACACCTTCAGCGATACATTTATTAAAGATGTTAGCTAAAATTGGGGCGATTTTATTAATAATAGAAAGAACAAATTTAACTGACATTCCCCACAAGTCTTCAGTTTTCTTCATATTTAATGACTTAAATGTTTTTATAATAGTTAATGTATTAATATATCTGAATTTAAATTCCTTATCGGTTGAAGGTGCGTTCTCCTTCGTCAGGGTTTCAGCTGCTGCAGCCGAAGAATCCAGGTTACACGTAGTCTCTAAAGGAATGTTCGTAAAAAACTCTTCAAAGACCCTCGCCACCGCATCATTCGATGTTATAATGTCATTGCCTACCTTCAAAGATAAATTTGTCTCGCGTGTTCGATTCTTCCCCGTTTCGTTATTAATAATAGTCCAAACGGCCTTAGATTTGTTAGCAGAGTCTTTAATCTTGTTATTAATAAAAATTGTCTTCGCACAGTGACAGACACATTTATACATCTTGCTATATTTCTTCACATAAGATTGAAAGTCAGGTTGGAGTATGAATGTTTTCATCTCATACAGATCATATAATGTCGCCCTGCTTTTGCGAATACCCTCTGTAGCCCAGTCACAAAATTTAATTTTATTGTCAATCAAAACTTCCTTCGTTTCAAAATTACTCTCAAACTCATCAGCTATTATCTTAAACAAGTTACTATACATCTCATTAGAATTGCAATCTAATTTAACATTCGGAAGTTTTTCGTCTAGTTTCTTCAAGTAATTGTCAATTTTCTTTGTAGTAATCGGTCTGCATCTCACCTTAGTTTTATTTGTCTTGTCAGTGTTTACTAAGGTAATGGTCTGCCCACTGTGGTCTGACCTCAGACAATTAATCACACTACTGTCTTTAAACTCACAGTTACAGAATATGTTATCTAGACAAGTGGCTGACGTGGGTGTAATTCTAGTTGGTTCCAGAAAAACATTAAAAAGATTAAATGATTTAAAAAGTAACAACAATTTCGACCTATTAGGAGAGTCACCTAATAGGTCAACATTAAAGTCACCACACACTATTACTTCCTTTTTACTATTGGAAGCTAACCTTAGAACATCCTCCATGACAGTCTCAAAGGTAATAAAATCACCAGTAGGTGGCCTGTAGGTACATACTATTATATACTTATTAAGCTCTGCACATGAAATTTCTATATGGTGTTTAACAGAAAGAGCAACTATATCCTTTCGTTCTTTACATTTACAATTTTCTTTAAGAAATATAAGTGACCCACCATGCTCGTTGATATTTCTGTTAAAACAGCTTATAAGTTTGTAATTTTTTAGTTGGAACATCATTTTATTCTCGTCTAACCAATGTTCTGTGATACATAAACAATCAATGTTAAATTTTTCCGAAAATAGTTCTATTTTGCTGTCAGGCCTACAATGTTGTTAGACATTACAGCTCCTATATATTTTGTAAAGGTTACGCAGTCCGCGTTTTCTATTGCATTTTACTCAGTAATATTAGAATACGTCATTTGTTTTATGTCGGAGCTTAAACACGAGGAGCTAAATTAGACTGAGGTAAATTATTCACTTCTGCCCAGTTTTTAATTATTCTCGTAGATTCGTAGTAATTACTACGCCGCGCCGTAGTAGTGGCTACGCCGTAGCGCGTAGCATGTAGGATCGTAGCGTTGGCGTCCTTCAGCCTTTGCTGTCGCCATACGGGTTCGTCATCGACGTAGATAAACATCACACTATCGCAATTCACGATAAATACGGCCCTGTGATTGGTGGAACCCGAGTAGCGGCCCCTGGACGAACGGCTTATACAGGCTGGATGAGGAAGGCCTTAGCGACAGGGGCACTTCCCTGGGAAAGGTGTATGACCAGCAGAGGACCATTACGGGCTAATGATGATGGTACCTACCTGCGGTATGGATGGTAATAATCCTCTGTTCTAATCTACTCATGGTGAATGTAGAGGCAAATTGTTTGCATATAATTTCCGTATACCACACTTTATTTATGGTAGCATGATGTTTTTGACAGTATGTTTATGAATTAATTACAGTTTAAATATAGGCGATATAAATTTTGAGAGTATTAATCGATTTTGTTGTTTGTTGTTTAATTCAGGTGTTACAAATTAATCGAGGGTTACTTGTGATATAATTTGTAATTTCTTTAGGCTTTGTTGCCGTAAATGGAAAAAAGGGAACCTACAACTTTCGTCTTTCTGTCCATCCGTATCGTTAACATTGATGTATGTAGCTGTGTACCTATAAAGCTGCTGATACCGTCAAAAAAGAGTAGATAATTGACCTTAGCAAAAGTCAATATAAAAGAGATAAGCCAAGATTGATCTAGGTCTTTCGATCTTCGATCCAGACCGCTAAAATAAAATAGCACTGAAAGAATAGTTTGTCTAAAAAGATCTTCTCTGATATGTCGACAATACTGTGTATTCATTTTAGCTTGTCCCTTTTGTTTCGATACCAACGGCTTAGTCCACTCTTACTGGTCAGGGCAGAGAGAAGTAAGTTTAGTTTGTTTCACAGCTATGGCAGGGGTCAAGTTTAAGTGGACAGGTGCTGGTATTTTATGGTCCACTCACCGCGGTGGCCTCTCCTGACCCCGGCAGTTAAATAATTCCCCTGGACGTGATATGGAGGGAAATTCTCGGGAATTCTCAGTTTTTTTGGAATCCTGTTTGGAATTTTACACAAAAATCGCAAATAAGGAGACGAGCGTTGTATTTGGTGCGGGAGAGATGTTTGGTGCCTTACGATATTTTATTACTTAAATGTTTTTAATGAAAAACTATTATTTTTGTGATGATGATTCGCTTTATTTTAGAGCAAGTCGCTTTATTGAGGTAAAATTTCGCATCCATATATTACCCATGCAGGTTACGTAGTAACTATTTAGTACTCTGTGACTGAGGTTTGATGATGATGACATAGTAAAAACAAAGAAACTTGATTTCTCTTCCCCCATGCTGTACATGGATTCTGCAGTACGGAAAATTTAATGTTTTTATTTTACCCCTAAGTATAAATGCTATTAATATAATTTTTTTTAATGATATAATTTAATTAGTAATTTGTAATGAAATGGAAAAAATGTATAAATTATTATATTATGATTTCTGTTAATGTATATGCATGTAAATTGTAAAAACGAGTTAAATAAATGGCTATCTTATCTTATCTTAAGTATAAATGCCCTTGTGACCTATAAAAGTATTGATTCCTACGAGTATTAACGTCGCCTCGCGTTGCGGTGCGTATTCCTTACGTAGATAGTTATCTGGTGACTTTGAGTAGGGTCCGTACCCTATAGCTGTGCAGTGTACAGTGGAAGCATAAATAAAGAAGGAGCAATATTGTGTCAGCAGTTTCCAAATGCTATGGTCCCAGTCTATGTATAGATAAATTATTTAGTGTCAAGGTCTACTAAGTAAACTAATTTAATTACTTATCAATAATTATTTTCCATTGAAACTTATTTTTATTATTATATGAATGCAATATAAGTCTTATTTAAATATAATATGTATAAACCACGTAAACCTGAAATAAATGTACTGATAACATCCGGTTTTTTTCCGGATCGGGCTGCTGTTCTTTGTTGTTCTATGCAGTTTACGAAAAAATTATAGCATTTAACGGAGCATTTATGTAAGTATAATTAATGGTAATTAATGTGATAATTACCATTAGTAAAGTGCAACATAAATAAATTGAAAAAACACAGGTAGGTAAAATATATTATGCTTTAGCGATAAAGTTTCACGGCTTATTTTTTAATCAGTGCATCTACGAGCTCAAATCTGTTTCGTCCAGAATTTCCGCTTACAACAAAGAACTCCGCTCATTGTTATGCAAAATTAGACAAAAATCCGAATTTACGGCTTTGCGTACCCTTCCCCAAATAGGGTTTCCCTACTTCTGAGATCCCCTCCGTTTCTTCAGCAACAGTTTAAAACAACATTACAAACATTTGTGTCCCAAAAATTGCTTTTGATAATCTCTGTTCCGCCAGGGAGCTTGGGAATTGTGAACAAGCATTTTTGTAGAAGCAAAGACTAATATAAACTGCGGTATACGCGGCTTACTAAGAAAATCATCACTATAAAAACGATTCTGTTACGTCATAAAACAGACACTAACAAAACGGGATAGCAATATTGAATATTAGTAAGAGCAAAAGAAACGCCACAAATGGAAGGGTGCTAATTTCCCCTAGTTGCAGGCAGCGCTTCAACTTTTGGCGCGTCTACCTCAGCTTATATTGGAGGTATTTGTGTAGAAGTAATTTACAATAAACAAGTGAAATGACACATTTTAAATTGGATCCATTGATCGTGGTGCTTGCGCTCATTATGTGTCCAGGATCTTGATAATTACTTGCGGTCTCGGTTTGTTTGTTTTCGATCTCAGTGCAAACAGCAGTTGACTTTATCACGCCCGGCGGCGCTGGGTTATGGGCGTTCGTGACCAAACGTACTGAGGCGGAATCTAACTACACTGGCTAGCAGTAATAAGTACTACACTTTTGAATATATATTTTTAAAGCACTGTTATTGGGTTTTGCAAAATTGGTAGGTAGTGTAAGCCAAAACTTTAATTCTGTACCACATTTTATAAAAAAAAAGTCTAATCGTTTACTAAGACATGAATTCACATTTTGAAAATCTTTGTAGGTAAGTATCCAGAAAGTGGAAATCAGATTTATACTAAGTTTCGTGTCGATTTTTTTTAAATCAAGATTCTAAAGTAACACACTTTTTAACACTCATCTATCAACTTATTACTGTTTATCATTGCCCCTTTATGGTTTTATCTGTCCGTTTATTATCCTTATATTGCTGCTGTGTACCCAATACCCATTATAATACTGGATATATAAATAAAGGCGGATCAATTTCGGCTTTTGTACATTATTCCTAATGGATGGCATTGTTATCCTTTCTGTAAGTTTTGCTCGCAGATCGTTGAATAATACGGTCGGATTGTAATACGGATTCGATTGAATCACTTCGTAGGAAATATTGTAAGTAAGGGTAATAAGTTTATTTTGCGTTTGCACGATCCCATGGGATCTCACGAAGAGTAGGCCGGGATTTTGTTCAGAGCTTCTCCGCTGAGAGTCTGAGGAGCTTCACTATGAATACATTTTAATGTGTTGCTGCTGTATAAAATGTCCTTTTCAGATAACGCTCGCGAAAGTGCTTTCGTTTTTGTTATTCTTTCTTGTTAGTTCAGTGAAATCTAGAGTCCTTAAGTAGCCTTTTATGTCGGTTCGGTCAACCGGATATTTTTGCCACCAATTTTGCTGTGGATACAGTTTGTTTCTCGTATTTTTAAGGTCAAGTTGTGTTGTGTGTTTTCGGGAGTACCTAAAGTGTACGTGGGGTAGCAATGTCGCGTCGTAAAGGGACCTTCACCGACACGCACGCTTCTTTTGTAAGAAGAAAATGTACAAATGCGCATTGTGGTAATCTTTCTAAGTAGGTACTCTTTTAGAATTATCTGTGCGACCGTATACATACGTTTTTAATTATTATCTATTTTATATTAAAATTTTATTAAAGCTAAACTTTTACTTTTTATATTTATAATCTAAGAACTTTCAAATACGATGTTAAATTATGTGATATGATTGATCGTCTACCTACACAAGGAATTACCACCAAATTATGTAACTCCGCATATGCATTCATTTAGGCACTAAACGTAAACGGATGATTTTCAACTATGTAGGCTCCTATAGTCAGTAAATACAGTTACTAGAATACACCACCCGTTCAGAGTTTGTGGTTCATTCACTAGGCCAGATTAAGCCACTTACAGTTGGCCTAATGAAGGCACATCTCCTAACAGTTGTATACGTTTAGCCAAAGGCCTAAATGATATGCTAAGATGTTACTAGCGGCTCGCCACTAACGATTGGCGTCTGCGATGCAGAGACAAGAGCATTTGCATATGCCATGCCACCGCAGATGGCTATATCTCAACTGCCGACCATTTCGGACACAGACCGAGCAATCATTATTTCAACGGGCAACGAAAAATTGGGTAGTTTAGTATATCTGTAATTTGATGTATTGTATATTCTTATTTAGATGGTTTTTATTGATTTTTTAATTTAACAGTCCTTAAATACCAACTACTAATTAGAAATTTATAGTACAAATAAAGTTTTTATGACCAGGCCTAAAACCCTATCTTCGTTGCTGGAAGGAGACCCGTGCCTCAACAGTGAGGACGTGATGGGTGGTAGTGATGATGATGATAGAGTTTTCATAAAATGCCTTTCCGTACTACCAATAGGTTTTTACGTGCGTTCACTTCCATCTCTATTATAGGTACCTACTGTTTCTCGTAGTGAAAAATGCCAATACAATACCCAACAAATTAATTAAACCTTTAATAATTAACGCGGTCCGAATAATTGAGTAAGTAGGCAGCATAAATGTATTCCTCGCTGATAAAATTAAATAGGTTTTATTTAAATTACCACTCAGCCTCCATTTACAATCAAAATATTCCAGAAATCTTTATGTTAATAACCTCTGAATGCTTCTTTGTGGTATAAAACAAGCATGTTCTTTATTGAGGAGATTGCTCCATAAAACGGATAATGATAAATAAGTCAGCTCGATTAAATGTGAAACTATCTTCTTATCAGCTGTATTTCAAGTGTCCTCTGTGCGAGGAAGTACGTCGTTCGAGTACCGAGCGAGGCGGATCGCTGGTTTAAATCCCGACACTGATAAATGTTTCATTTATATCCCAGACTGTAGTGATGCGATCTTGATACCGTTTTAGTTTATATATTATTATACAGTTCGAATATGAGGATTGAAATAAATAGGTCATTCGAATCGAATTCGGAGCCGTTTTTAATTCAGTCTTGATACGTTAATGTAGTCTCATGAACTAAGTTATTATTATTGGCAGTGTTGGAAAATAATTTATTGGGCTATAACTACAGAACAAGCAATATCAGTTAAGGTGGACCAATTCAGGCCATGTGTGATGTTTTTAGATTTCGTATCTTATTTTCGTAGTGAACACAAATGTTCATTAAGTGCTAAAAAAAAAAATCTTACCTTTTTAGATTTACTTATTTATAATTTTTTTTACTTAAGTTTCAGTAATAAAATAAATAGTTTACTTTGATTTTGGTCACTAGTGTACACATGTAGTACATACATATTGTATTAGTCATTTTAAAAGTGTTTTAATATAACACCATACTACCGCTATACTATAGTCGTGAACTCCGAAAGACCAAATCTGTTCTGCGGATCTCGTTGTTTAATTATTTGTTGCTTCTCTCCGGTTTTTTCCCTCGTCCGTCGGACGCCATTCCGCCCACCGGGAAAATCGTATTTATCTTGAGATTAAACTTCTCGTAAAATGTCAACACGTGGATTCGCGCGTATTTTGTTTTCCTTTTTTGTCTGCATGATAAACTGCCCGATTTTTTAATAAGATGAAGTTAAATTGTTTGTTTATGTTTACACAGCTATGGAGAAGTGTGGTCTATTTAAAAAAAAATTATATTCATAAGGAGACCTTTGCCCAGCAAATTTATGCAGGCTAACATAACCGATACATTATTAAATCTTCAAAAACAACACCGAAAAATACTAGTAGTGGGATAGGTGGATAGGATAGGTAGCCAGAACGAGCCCAACTGCCCCAATTCACTTCACAAAACGTCACCGACATCTCAACGAATGGCATTAGGGCCTAGATAAATAGTCGTTGCTTAGCACTTGCTCAAACTAATGCTTAGCCAAGTACGACTTCACCTCAACTAAGTCGAGTTGCAATGAGTCTCTAAAATAGACACTACTAGCGTTTGCTCGGCTAAGTCACTGGCTTAGAACCTGTTATGTCAAATCTGCGTCAAATGTATATTTATTTATCTGTGGTCATAGTTTCATTCCGTAGTTTTTTAGCAAATTTGGTATAAATGTGGTCTGTGGATAGCCTGAGAGCATAGAATAATAATTTCCTGAGAGTGTGGCAGATGTGACAACTTGGGTATGCTAAGCAAGGGCCAAGTCTTGACAAATGTGAACTCGAACTCGGCTAAGTCAGAGTGCGAACTTACTGGCATAGTCTGTGCTCAAGTAGTGTCTATTTTAGTGAATTCGTGTTCTTAGCATGTGCTTAAGCTAAGACTCCGTCTTAGTTTCGTCTATTTATCTTGGCCTAGGAGTCTTCGAATGAAATTTTCACTGCTACGAGCTAAAACGTGAGTTGAACCTGAAATACTCGCATAGATTTTTTGCATACCTATTGGTAGAATGCCTACTCACTTGGCTCGAAATCTAGAAAATAATTGTTAAGATAGAAGGATAAGTTTCACTGTAAGGGACCTTCAAATTGGACGACTAATATAACCTACTCAGTGTCATAATTATATTCATGTTCTTTTACACTCCTTAGCATTGAAATGTAGTTCCAGTGAAATAGCAACTTACCTATTGGGTTGGGTGGGACTTTTTCATCGAGTGTACATAATTATATTTACTAAAGTTACGCGGTATATAAGAAATCATTCCTTCCATACCGAGAAGAAATCGATAAATTCTGTATTTTTGTACAATACTTACTTACTTTATGATTAAATAAAAATATATTGTTATTTTTGGTTACAGGTAAGCAAAGCCAGCTTTGTCTGAAAGATAAGCGTCGGTAAGTGACAAAAGCGGAACATAAAACCAGTAGAGTATAAATTTTGAATAATTTACTCATAACAGCCGGTCGTAAAAATACCGTATACTTCAGCTGTAAAAATAATGCTTCATATATGATCGTTAAGTCTGGGGTCTGACACAAAGGGTGCCAAATAACGTTTTATATCTTTACGTAAAACTGACTATCAACATGTCAAGGTTCTGTGCGTGTGGTTGATCGTGCTTATAATTAATTTGATTATTAGTATACCTAGATGAATAGAGAGAAAATATATCCTTGATCACTGTTAATATTTAAAAAAATAAGTATTCTTAAACTTACCCATCCATTTGCCTCGTTTGTATCAAAGTCGTAAGTAAATCTTCTGACATCGGACTACGTACCGTCAACAAACAACGGCGGTTCTTTACGTCGTGTCATTGACAGAGTTCTACGAAGTGAAATATGTAAAAGTGGTGCTTTTTCCACGAGAGGGCTCACTGGGGACAACTGCGATGCAGATTGAAGCTCCACTTCTTTGTTTTATTGTTTATATCGCGTTGTTCGGTGAAAATGGGTTTAAATTTATGACAGCTTTGTGCTGTGAACTGTCAGTGTGATGTTGTTGTGAGAGAAATGCCGTGCGGATTGTTGGAAAAAAAGGAAACAGGAACAGGGAAGCCAAAAATAGTATAATTGATTTGTACGTTGATTTTCTCTTGTACTACATCTATTATATTAGTTTTAAATGTTCCCTCTTTTATGAAAGGTGGGCTTTAATTATCACTAGATGTACCCTCGAGCTTCGCTTTGCCTTAAAAAAATTCCCGTGGGAATTCCGGGATAAAAAGTAGCCTATGTTTTTTATCAGGGTCTAGACCATATGTATACAAAATTTAATTCAAATCCGTTCTGTAGTTTTGGCGTGAAAGAGTAACAGACAGACAGACACAGTTACTTTCGCATTTATAATATTAGTTAGGATTATCTGCATTTTATCTACATTCATTTATTTATATTTTAATGTATAGGATATATATTTTTAATAATAATAATATATTTATTAGGTACCATCAGAAAAAATCCTAGCCTAGCTAGAAAATGTGCTCTCATCAAATCGATTTTATATCAACAGATTAAACACATATAGGTACTTACTATTAGATATGTACCAGTATGATTCATTAATTGTAAGTACTTAATCCTTTTTCCATTAGTTAGGCTGACGCCGAATTTCGCATAATTCCTAGAAAAGGTTGGATAGTAAATTATTTTGCTGGTATTTAATGGCATGTAGAAATCGTTACGAGTATGTGTAAGCTCATTCACATTATGTATATTTTCTGTGCTCTAAGCACTAGAATGGATAATGTTGTTATAGTTTACCACACAGGACCATAGAAAAACAATTGAAACAAGAAAAATCGTACCCCAAAATGTTCGCAAAATAACCAACACAAACTGAAACTGTTATTCATTGCATACACGGAATTAATAACCCCATAATTAAACTCTTGCTTGTCTCACGCGCTTACGTCACAACGCTGCTGATGCTCGTTCAAATACATTGTCCCCTGCCATAGTTTCAACCACACAGCTCGCCACGGGTAAATAGGCTGTACAGCCTAGTAAATGAGGCTGCGTGATGTTGTGGTAGCGTTCATCGATGAGTCAGACGAAGTTGAACAGGCAAATACGCAATCATGTCGCAGGTCGCGCTCAAAACCATAAATTAACGTTGACGCCGCGAGCGCCGCCAGCGCCCTCTCTAATGAAAATAAATTCCGGCGGAACTATCCAAGCGGATTAGCCGACGCCATAAATAGGGATGAATGAGCCTTAATTGTGTGGCCTTTTTGTCTCTATTTGGACTCATAGTGTTTTCCGAACACGTCCTCTCTGCGGACGCCATTTTGTTGCGTTATTAAAAGGATAATACATTTACGTATGTAGGCACTTTGTGTACGTTGGGTACATACGGCGGGTGTAATAAAACGGGCCGAATGGGCACATCGTGTGAATTTTGATAAACAGAATATTTTTTCGTCAGTATTTTATGACTGACAGAAAAAGCTTTGAAATGTGCAATTTAAACATTCTAGACTGGTAAATAAAACGTTTCAAATTCACCCATGGATGGAAAAGTTAAACGTTGGTGCGCAAAGCAATGCACTACAGTTATCATGAAAATAAAAAAGTGACGTCAAAAAAATGCATTAGCAAAGTCTAACCCACTCTCGGATCACGTCATCTAAATAAAGTGTAAACTTTCCCCTCTCCATAGATTTAGGCACAGATCGTGGAACAGGGTGGTCCGTAGTCACATAACCCGTGTAAATTATGCGTCAGCTTGTGTCGTGGCGCCGGGAATAAAGATGAGCTGTATAAGCGCACCGAACTTCTGTTTGACTTGAGCCCTAACTTGGGCCCACTTGCCCGGGGGATGTTTACACAATTTTCGTTGCTCGTACTCAATAAAAATGGCAGCGGTATGAGGCGCAGTTTTATGGTAATACTAAATGGGATCCCTGCTCGAGCTACCGGTTGAAGCTTTTCGTAATACGGGTCAATTTTCTTTTGACTTGTCCACAAGTGATAGGGTTGGTTTTTTTCAGTGATATTCTCATGGAATTAATTATTTTCTTTTGACTTGTCTGCAAGTCTTACAGGGACAGTTTTTTTTTCAGTGATATGTTTATAGAATTTTATTTTCTTAGTCTTCTATACATATAAGCTTGATATTGAAGGGGTCAAATAATGTTAATTTCCACTGTTTTCTGTTTTCAAATTCTTCTTTTTAGCGTGTTGGTGACCAACATAGAGCTGGTTCATTTTCCAATTCTATCACTCACATACAGATGTACTTCACAAATTATGCACAAAGGATTGACGTAGACAGACACGCCTTGCTCCCTGGCTCGGCGGACCGCAAACCCATCCTCACTTTGCTAATGTACGCGTTTCGAATAGTTCACGAGAAAACAAAGCAATGCTGACCACTGAACTGCGATAGAGATATGCCGCTTGACCGCAGACTGAGCGGGATGGATATAGCCAACACAACCTCCTCATATGGATATGTATCAAAGGAGTTGCTGATGAATGAAGGGTGGTGATGATGAGCGTTTAAAAATTACTCCGAGCTACTTCTATACAAGACCAGTGTAAAAGAACCGAAATCGTGATTTTAAAGTCATAATAACCACAATAAGGAATGGTTTTACGATAAGGAAAACTAAAATTCCTAAAAATTGGTTCAGCAGTTTTCCCGTAAATATATTACAAACCAACGATCCATAATACAAACTTTCTAAGTGGAATAAGTAGGTAGTAACATTACATCAAACAAACCGAGTATGCCCAGTTTGGAATAACTTGGTTGGCCACATAACATTGGTGGTTGCATAGCAATTCGCTAGGTCGCTATTTCGACTCATTCAATGTAATCCTAGTTATATCCTAACAATCTTTTTTGCTACAAGTCTACTGACCACAACTCTCTAAAAAACCTCCCAAGAGCACATCGAACGCCATTTTTTATTTATTTAATTTTATTTGTCACACACAACAGTATTACAGACGTTTACAATATAACATAAAGTAAATTACATAAATTAACAGTAGGTACTTATAGGTACGCAATTGCGCATATAAATAACTAGCTGTTCCCGCGATTTTCGCTTCGCCTTAAAAAGTTTTCCCGTGGAAATTCCGCCATAAAAAGATGTGTCAGCTAACTCCAAACCAAATCTCATTAAAATCGATTCAGCCGTTAACATAACATACTCACTCACACTCTCTCTCTCTCTCACACACACACATATACACACATACTCACAAACTTTCGCCTTTATAATATTTGTAGGATTTCTGCTCTTATTTCTCTTATACAATATTTTCATTGGTAGAGAATCACACTGTAGCCTTTGAGGCATACCGCTGTTGCGCCCACATCAAACATATAATTCTGGATCATGAATTCCAGTGAAACTCAGTCGGTACAGTCTAGGCCAGACCTGAATCTGACCTCTCTTAGAGTGACAATGCTGTATATATATGGTATAAAATCCGTGAATAAATAAACAATATGAAAATGGCCGACACACTAATCCTATCTCACTTTATCTCGTAGTAGGTCTTCCAACACTTCTTCCGGCTACCGTACCACCACCGACGCATTACCAATTTTAACACACATTAACAATCCATAAGCAGCGTCGCTCGTCTGTCAAACATATGTCAGATCTATACAAGTTACGTCAGATTTGAGAAGCAAGCCACGCTGCTTAGGATAGTTCATTGTTAATGTTCGATGGTGGTAACCCCACTGCTCCCACTCATGATTGATGTTGGCATTATGGCCTCGTGGTTTCTGAATGTCGGAAAATAAACTAACAATGTTAGTTATCAATTCTACTTTTG
The DNA here is from genome assembly GCF_932276165.1 of Plutella xylostella. Taxonomy (NCBI): domain Eukaryota; kingdom Metazoa; phylum Arthropoda; class Insecta; order Lepidoptera; family Plutellidae; genus Plutella; species Plutella xylostella. The sequence goes on from NC_063985.1 coordinate 10,703,823, forward strand.
TTTTAAACCCAAGTAGGAAATTGATTGAGTTGAAAACCAATTATGGAAGATAAAATTTTCTCCAAGTCTTAACTTGAGTTTATCCAATAGTTGTATGATTTGATTTTCATTCTTCAAACATTGTAGATAGTATTTTTTTTTCCAAGAAGCTAAGCGTAGTTGTTTATAGTCGCCAATGGTCAGTGATTAGAACATAATTTGTGATCGCATTTCAACAAGATTTGAAATTAAACTTTATTTACCTATATTATCTTTTTTATAAACCTCAATCTATCTTTTTATAAATATTTTTTTTTAAAGATTTGTTATGAAAAACCACCATAGTGTTATAACAAACTACAGGTCGTTACTTTTTTATTACGAAATGCCTCAATTTCGCGAATTTCTGTATCAAAGCGGAACAGAAAACCGGCGTGAAACAAAATTACTTACCCGATGTAATTTTCGCCGCCATTTTCTTTGTCCGACTGCCGTCAAATGTGTTTTTATTTCTGACTACCTTGACTTCTGCTGAGTGCTTTTTTTCGCTTCTAATTGAATATTTTCTAAGACTCATCATCCAATTGCGACTCTGAGAGTGCTCAAAGGAATAAATTTAAACTTCTTCATTGTGCTTTTACATAAAAAATATGTCAATTTGGTAAATGGTCGGCCGGTCCGGTTTGTCAACCATATTAATGACGTAAACTTGTGTAAAATAACAAAACCTTGTATAACGTATTATTTTTATGGAACCAGGTCACTGCTGGTATTAACATAATATTTTCCTGTTCACCCGTAAAACTTGGATTGTATTTACGATACACGCCACCGCTTCTGGACCTCACGACCTCCTCGAGTATGCATAATGTGTAAACTCGGAGGATCTGGCTCAGCGTATATAAAGTTTCCCCGCGAATCTTCGCCTTAAAGTCTGATTGAACGCCTTTCGAACGAATAGACCCAACATTTGTTAGGATTATCCTTCGCTCGCTATTACACGGAATGGCTCCCGACCCTCCGATCTAACGATTGTTTGTTTATGCAAATTAGGATGTTATGTGCGATGCAGAAGATTGCGAATCGTTTGCTTTTAGCGGCGCTTCATTACATAGTCTTAAAGTTGTGCTTATCCCTAAAGTCCTGTTGTAAACTGCTGTTAGTCACGACATTTCAATACTTGGTTTAGTATACCAGGGCAAGAGAAGTGTGAAGTGTTACATTATCAAACGATTCGTGCCAAATGTTGACTGCAAGTTAGCCGTGTGAGCCGCGCGCGGCACACGGTGCCATAAATCACAAACTTTGAGAAGCGACGAGTTAAGAAAGGAGTTTTGAACAAAGAAGGCTACTTAGGGAAAATCAATAAAGAAAAAAAAAGGTCCCTCATGATTTTATTACAATACTCCGCAAGATTACTTCCATGCTCATTTCGGATTGACTGTAAAGTCAACCTCATTTTCTTTATGTGAAACAAGAATATAAAGCGAATTTCTTTAACAAGATGAATGAAAACGTATTGTGGGTAGGACACAACAGTAAAAGAGAATTATCCACTCGTTCCTGGCTGAGAGTAATCTGCCAAGGGTTGGAAAGGGCTGTACAATTCGCTGACCTTTTCGGTTTGAAAGGAACTCAGATGTTCTTGTCATTCTTTTCGTGGCTTATTTTTTGGCTACAGCTTTAGAAGTACCTATCTCTTTTAAATATAATTAAGTACTTTTGCAAAAACCATCTGTAATACACCATGCAACTAATTTCATATTTCTACATATTGTTTACAATTTCAACAATTTACCTCTCGATAGTCAATAAACATCTGTACCCGTATCATGAAAATTCGAGCTAACGAATAGAATCGAATGCGAGTGCGACTATTGTCAACTTGACAGCACTTTCGAACACTTTTTACCTTTCGAATGAGTTTCGAAAAGAATGACCACAGAGTACATAATATTATTCTGACAATGACCTATGGAATGATAGCTGTCAAACTTTCGCAAATCTGTACACCGCAATACACCGCCATTTTGTTGTTGACAGGTTGACAGCACTTTCGAATAGACTATCGAATAGAATGTGCTGCGTTTTTTCCGGATCGCTCTACAGACATTGAAGATACGCCCCTGGCCGGTATGCGTTACAAATTCAGGGCGCCCCCGCCAGCCGTCAGCGCATTTCCTGTTGCGAGCCGGCGGCAGGTATTCTGGACCAGAATACGATATGGACAAATGCTCATAAATCTGTGTATTCCCCCCCCCGGATCCGATGGCTTCACTGCCGATATCTGTGGCGCAGCCATTCAGTGCGATAGGGAGGTGTTCATGGCGATAGCCAATAAGTGCTTATCGTTTAAACATTTCCCATCCCAATGGAAAACGGCGCACGTGGTTATCTTGCGGAAAGCTGGCAAAGAGGACTATACACACCCAAAATCCTACAGACCAATAGGGTTACTCTCAGTTCTCGGAAAAATTGTTGAAAAACTAATGGTCAGTCGCCTCCAGTGGCATATCTTCCCGACGCTTAACATAAAACAGTACGGCTTCATGCCTCAGAGAGGAACCGAGGACGCCCTCTATGACCTCGTAGAACACCTAAGAGAGGGAATAAACAGTAAAAACATCGTCATTCTCATCTCCCTGGACATAGAGGGTGCTTTCGACAACGCATGGTGGCCCGCTTTAAAACATCAACTGACAAAGAAAAGGTGCCCACGAAATCTGTACGAGATGGTATGCTCTTATCTCAGTGACCGAAAAATCAAGGTCAATTACGCTCGTGCAGCATGTGAGAAGGGAACCACTAAAGGATGTGTCCAAGGCTCCATAGGAGGACCGACGTTCTGGAACATCATACTCGACTCACTGCTACACAAACTAGAGGCTGAGGGAGTGTATTGCCAAGCTTTCGCAGATGATGTGGCCCTTGTCTTCACAGGTCAAGCAGTAAACACCCTAGAGGAGTCAGCGAACAAAGTACTAAATGGAATAGTGGAATGGGGAACTCGGAACAAACTCAACTTCGCACCGCATAAGACCAACGCGATGCTACTAACAAAGAAGATGAAGTACGATCTACCCCAACTATCCATGGCTGGCACAAAAATTAATCTCGTAGAGGAAATAAAACTGCTGGGCCTCATCATAGACCGCAGGTTAACTTTTAAAGCTCATATTACCGCTCAGTGTAAAAAGGCAGCGGATATTTACAAACAGCTAGCGCGAGCGGCGAAAGTAACCTGGGGACTTAACGGTGAAATTGTGAGGACAATATACATCGCAGTAGTGGAGCCCATCATGACATACGCCGCAAGCGTCTGGTCGGAAGCCGTTGAACTGGAAATGAACAAAAAACAACTGTTCTCGCTGCAAAGAGGTTTCGCGCAGAAAATATGCAAAGCCTACCGAACAGTGTCGCTCACATCTGCACTGGCACTATCGGGATTGCTGCCTCTCGATCTCAGAATACAGGAGGCAGCAAATCTGTACAAATCCAAAAAACTTTTGTCAACCGACTACCTCCCGCCAGGCAAAGAGCTCGAACGGAAAGTAGGGTACCTGGACTTACCACATCCGTCCACACTTACCTCTACCAACTACGAGTTCTTTGAAAACACCAACCCGTTGCATACCGGTTCCCAAATCTTCACGGATGGAAGCAAGATAGAGGGAAAAGTCGGCGCCGCCCTAAGTTGGTGGGAGGATGGAAAAGAAAAACTGTCCGAGACTTTTGGTCTCCACCCGTCGTGCACGGTCTTCCAATCGGAACTTTATGCCCTTCACAGGGCAACAAGACTGGTGAGCTCTAGTACGGATAACAAAGTGAACATCTTGAGCGACTCGAGATCATCACTCGATCTGCTCCGAAATCCGAAACTGAGCCACCCCCTGGCAAGAAGCATAAAGGAAAACATTGCGAGGGTCGTGTGCGAGGGCAGGGAGATAAAAATGTTCTGGCTGAGGGCACACATTGGAACTGCCGGGAACGAAAGAGCCGATGAGCTCGCCAAAACGGCAGCTCTACAAAGCACCTCCCACGACTATGACAAAGTCCCCCTGTCCTATGTCAGGAAAAAGATCAGAGAGGAATCGGTCCGAAAATGGCAAGACCGATATGCGACATCCAGTACAGGAGCAGTCACGCGTAAATTCTTACCGGATGTCAACCAAGCTTACCGGATTACGCGAAGTGCCAAACTGACCCCTGCTCACGTACAAATGCTGACTGGACATGGGGGGATGGGAGAGTATTTGTACAGATTTAAACTCAAAGAAAGCCCAGAATGTGAATGCGACCCCAACATCATTGAATCGGTCTGGCATATAATTCTCGACTGCCCCCGTTTCCTTGCTGCAAGACAAGATCTGGAGACATTGATAGACAGGAATTTGGTGGAGTCAGAATTAAAAGATATTCTGGCAGACACCAAGCATAGACCTCATTTTCTATCTTATTCAGATCGTGTCTTCAGAGTAGCAGCCAGGAGAAACAGCACCATACCCCGCCCCGACCCGCAATCAATACCAGTATATCAAGCCTCAGTCACAACCATCACAGCACCACCACAAGCAACTCCTAAAGAAACAGCAACACATCAGCTGTTGGATTGTGGAGAAAAAGGAGAAGCTAGACTAAGACTCCGAAGCGTGGCTCTGTTCATGGACGGAAGCAGTGAAAGACTCGGCATCAGCTTCTGTATCTCAGGGGCGCGAAAGAGCGTGGCCATATCACCCGGCCTAGCCTCTCTCCTAAATGGGAGCACATCGAAGGCTACCATGAAGCGTAAAGCCTACGACGCATTGCCCGTAACCCTAGTGGGAAATCAGCCCTGCAGACTAGTGCGATGGCGTAACAAGACCATCGCACTATTCGACTGGGCCGACGACACCCCGTTCGTTCGGGCATGCTCATGGCTCAGTAAGCTTGGAGAGATAGCGCTAGACAGTAACGTCCCTAGGATAATAAGCGTAGACGCAATGGTGATCGAGTATAGGAAAGGCGAAATTGTTGACCAGCTGGGTTGCCTAAAAGCCTCAAAACATCATGAAATAGTGGTGTACGAGGACAGAGGCGAAGATCTAAGCTTTCTCAAAGGTCATATACTTGCGAGGGGCATTGACAACTGCCACCAACAAGCCGAATACTTGGTCACCGGATCTGAACGCCTACAGGAGAGGATGACCGCTGGGGCTGTCGCCGCTTCAGAACAACGGAACATGGAAAGGAGGATGCACAATTTAACATCGCAAGGGCGTGTCCAAGGGTTCCTCCAGGCTTTTAAAGCAGCTGCCTCAAGCCTTATAGGAAAACCACAGAGGACACCCGAGAGGCGCCAAATCTCCAGAGAACCTAAAACTGGAAAAAGGCTTGCCCAGAGGAAAATTACTCGAGCGGATATGGGCCAGGTGGTCCCACCGAAGCTGAAAACAGCTACCACCTCAAACGACCATCTAGAGAATGCCGCCATCGAATTTATGGCAATTACAACCGCCACAAAGCAGGTAAATCTCTTGTCCTGCAAAACGATCATGCAGACCTACAGGCAAGAGAACGAAAGCCGGCTAAAAGTTTTACTCGAGGAGGCCGAAGCCTGCATATACGATAACAGTAGTTGCCAAGTCCTCAGAGGCAAAATGACTGGAGCGTATATGGCGGCTTATAGCGAGGAATGCGGATTCGTGCCCTGGGAACGCAACATCCCGAAACTCACTCTCCCACACAACAACCAAATGGTGGTCGTAGCTCAGTGTACCAGGATTATGCTAGAGGACAAAATCCTAGCAAAAGCGGAAACCATTAACGCTACCTGGAATAGCTGGACGATGCCCACCATCGCTTGGGTGAACGGGGTACCTGGATGTGGGAAGACAACCTGGGTGGTAAATAACTTCGATGTGAGCAAAGACACCATTATCACCACGACAACTGAGGCGGCCGTCGATATACGAAACAGGCTAGCGCATAGGATCGGGGACATGGTTAGAACTAGGGTACGTACGATGGCATCAGTCCTGGTAAACGGCTTTAGAGAACATGTCGGATGCCAACGCCTGATAATTGACGAGGCCCTGATGAACCATTTCGGGGCAATCGTAATTGCCGCCCGCCTGTCCCGTGCCAGTGATATTGCTCTAATCGGAGACATCAACCAGCTACCGTACATAGACAGAGAGAACCTATTCGAACTAAGGTACAGTCGCCCAACACTGGTAGCAAACATCACCCAGGAGCTGTTGTGCTCATACAGAAACCCCATGGATGTTGCATACGCCCTAAGAGAAGTATACTCAGGCATATACGCAGCCACAACGCGTATCCAATCCCTGCAGCTGAAAAGGTTTACAGACGCAGCAATTCCAAAATCCCAAACCAACACTCTATTCCTGACGCATACACAGGAAGAAAAAGAGACCCTGACCAGCCAAGGGTTTGGAGAAGGAACGGGATCACGCGTCTTAACCATACACGAAGCACAGGGATTGACGTACGAATCCGTCATTATCATAAAAACAAAAGATAAAATAAAGTTGCACGATAGCATACCTCACGCAGTAGTGGCGCTGTCGAGGCACACCTCCGCCTGCACCTACTATGCGGATGACACCGAGGACGCTATCGGCAACCTCGCTAAAACGGCAATAACAGCACCGAAGAAACGGATCCTCGAGTACAACCTAAAGATGGCAATAAAAAATCGGGACAAAGAGGTCGTTGCCCAGCAATCAAGTCTTTTGGCAACGCAAAATGGAGCGGAATAGGAGAATTTTGATTTTAATTTTATATTGACGGCCAAACCGTATTGCATGTATTTTATAGTTTTGTTATGTATAGTATATAGCATGTATTGTATAGTTTTGATATGTAGGTATTGTATAGTATATCATGAATTAATATTATCTGTATAAGAACTAACCAATAAAATTAAGATAGTTTTAAGAACACTGTCACACATTAACACCAGGCAAAACAACAGCGATGACAAAAGGAGTGTGTGGCCACTGACAGGCGTCTGTTAAGTTCTCTGAAGACAGCTGACACTGGCCCTACCCTTCAAATGTTTGTTGCCATTATAATTGTAAGTGTGACTGTGTGAAACAAAGAAAAAAAAAAAAAAAAAAAAAAAAAAACAAGAAATGCACAACTGGGGGTTTTTAGTCGGTTAAAGGCCGACACTACCTGGGTCCCCTTCCCAGGTGTCTGTGTAGATTTTCCTCCAGGAGTGCAAAAAAAAAAAAATATTAATAATATATAGGTATATATATATAAAAGATAAAATATATATATTATAAGCTTCCACATTGAGTAGTGAGTAGTTAAAAGATGAAGACAAAAAACAACCAAACTCTCACAATATATTGATCTCTCAAAAAGGCACGGACATAAAGTCTGTGGAGTGATAATAAAATCTTAAAAAAAAAAAAAAAAAAAAATCTGTGTATTCGGTAGCTTATGTACTGTTAGAAGGAATGATTCATAACAGTTTTGTGGCCGCACTCTTATCTCGAGGAATAACACAGAATAGAAGAAAGGTGTCTATGACATGTCTTGTCTATGGACTGAGCGTTTTCTGACGTTTCCATAGAGAAAAGAACACTACGTTTTAAGAGATGGGAGTACAAGGGAAAAAAAAGAAAAAAATTGTATTATTGTTTTTTTTTCAATTGTGTTCTTAAAATGTTGTGGTAGAAAATGATTGCCACAAATTCGTTTAAGTTGATGTAGCTTTTCAATAGGCACATAAACCAGATCCTCCTTACCGGTCATCTTAACCCACTGTTTACATCTGCAAACAACATTTTTATAATTATTATTAAACAATTAAATATTATTTAAGTAGGTATAATAAAAGTCACTGGTATTTTTTGTATGGAGATCCGAATTTGATTTTCGCTAATTTCCAAAACTAGTAGACAAAAGTTGTTCTGATTGATGAGCTGTGCGTACTAATGATAAATAAAAATATCGATATCGATAAAAAAAACATTCATGCACTATTGTTCTATTCTATTCTATTCTATTCTCTGTGGGGGTGTAAGTACCTGCACCTGGCTCTCTCGAATGGAACCTTTGTGCATATCCCCAAGGTCTAAACTGCCTTCCTAAGCTTGGACCATTTCCCCACCACGCTGGTCCACTGCGGGTTGGTGGGTTCACATATCTAGATTGGCTAGATCTAGATATGCAGGTTTCCTCACGATGTTTTCCTTCACCGTAAGAGCGATGGTATACATTGTACTTAAGTTAAAAGAACTCATTGGTACATGTCAGCGCCGGGATCGAACCCGCATCTCTGGCGTGAGAAGCGGGCGCTTACCCGACTGAGCTACCACCGCTCTACTATGTTGGTTGTGCTGACCCTCCAGTTATTTTATTAGACTTTAACTTTTTTATACATATAAATAATCTAAATCCTATGCTTTAGCCTTTAATTGTAGCTTAACTTTCCTCATCCAGTGGAAATTTGGCCATGAAAATTATCTTTTGGCCATCTATACGACCGGCTAGCGGCTCTTAAACCACATATTTCACAAGTTTTATAAAACATAATTATTATCAATAATATCAAGCAACACTAATAGTTAGGTACCTCCACACAAACACTGCACTTATCCACAGTAATAATAATATATCTCTAATGAATCTCAGAGTGGAGTTATAACTATGGACTAAAAGTAAATCCATCAAAAACCCAAGTTATCATTTTAGGAAGTTCTCGTCTAATATCAAAACTCGATTACGGACAGCTGCCAGCAGTCCTATTTGATGGCGTCCGTATTGAGTATAGTAAAAAAGTGAAAAACTTGGGCATCATTATGGATAGCTGTATGACATGGATGGCGCAAGTGGGAGAGGTTAGTCGGAAGGTGTTTGCTTCGGCAGCTTGTCTGCGCAGACTGCGGAACTTTCTCCCAACAGCCACCAAAATTGCGCTCGCACAATCTCTCCTTCTCCCTATTCTTGATTATGCCGACAGTTCCTATCTTGATTTAACTGAAGAGCAATTAAATAAACTTGAGAGACTTCAAAATGTCTGTATACGGTTCATATATGGATTACGCAAATATGACCATGTTTCTGAATTTCGTCGTAAACTCAAGTGGCTCCCTATTCGCCATCGCCGGAATACACATATTCTCTCACTGCTTTATTCGATACTTTTTAATCCGTCTTCACCTTCATACCTTAAGGAACGTTTCGAGTTTCGCTTCACGACACACAATAAAAATCTACGTTCCACTGAAAATCTTCGTATAAATATTCCACCCCATACAACTTCTTTTTACTCCAACTCTTTTACTGTCAAAGCCATCCAACTATGGAACGCTCTCCCTTTAAATATAAGGCAAGCGCCATCTCCTGCGTCTTTTAAACGCATGATCAAAAGTCATTATCTTGAAGAACAAGTTGAGTCTTAGTTAAATTATTTTTATTTTAGTTATTTAAATTGTCAGAGCTAATATATATTTATAATATATATTATTTTATTTAATTATTGTTATATATTTATTTATGTATGTATTTATAATTATATATGTATTTTATGTGTTCAATAATTTTGTTTGTTTTTAGTTGTAATTTCGTAATTAAGTACACCTAAGTGCCCTTTTCCAATTTTTAACTTTTTACCTAAAACGGTTGTCTGGAAGAGATCGCTCTTAGCGATAAGACCGCCATTTGTGCATATATGTTAATTAAGTTAAATTTAAGTTATGTTTCATGGTGTGCAAATAAAGATTATATTATTATTATTATTATTATTATTATATAAATAACTGTTAAATCTTAATTTATTTATGATTTAAAATTATTTTTCAAACTAAACGATTGACTGACTGACACCGACAGATGACAAAAGCCAAAGATGTCTATGATAGCGTAAAAAGTACTCTGTGAGCGGTGCTCGCCATTATTTTTCGTACGCGTTCCATACTTATTTTTTTTCAGACTGTCTTTCGCCAGACTGGACGTTCCGGCACCTTGTTCGCGAGCATGGATTACGCATGGTTCATTAAAATTCATCCTATTGAATACAGTAAATAAAAGTAATGTGAGTTAATATTTATATCTTTATTAGTACCTACATACCTACTAGAAATTGTGTATGAACCCGTGTCCGCGTTGTTCTATGCTACTATAGGTAGGTACACAATATGGCAGTTGAAGCATTCCCTTTAGAGATCGACCTTAGCATGTTTTAGTCATGCCTATTATTTTATTGTTATCCATTCCCCAATCACCAGAAGGGGAGCTGAGAACATGGGAAGCGGTTGCTGTGGACAATACGGCACCGAACGCTCTCGTGAAGGTCCTATGTACCACCTTATAATAATAAAGATAATCCATTCCCCACATGAATTAAGATGGTTTTACTTCAAACATAATACGCACTGTTTAAAAATAACGTCGTGATATAACCACAGAACCACCTAAATTCTTTAAAATCTCTATTAATATCGCTACAGAATCTTTCCAGTGTTCGTAATAAGGCTCTGGTCGTCGGTAACATACATCGTATTTAGTCGGCCGTGTGGGGCCGCTGGTTAGAAGGCAAATACCGGGCGGCTCTGTTTGCACTGCGAGCAAAAGAGATCAGTACACATGGTGTCTGACTGAGGCATACAATTTAGCAACATACAGGGTGTAAATCACGTGTTGTGTAAAATGAAACTGCACGGTCTACTGATCAAACTGAATACCAGTTCCAAAGAAACATACCAGCTCAAATGAAGTTATATTTTGTCTCCAATACAAAGTTCAATGCCTACTGTGGAATTTCGTTCAGGTGATCGAAAAAAAAGTTAATTATCGACGGTATGCTACCAGGGGAATGTTTTTCAGTTTCACCAGTACTTAGATCATGGGGTTAACTTTATCAGTAGCCACCTTTCACGGAGTTTGCGATGGATATGTGTCATACAGAGGCCTTTATTTTATTTTTATTTTGATTGTCTAGGAAAATTAAGAAAAACCATCTTTTGGTCAATATCAGACATACTGAAGGCTCGCGACAATCTAAAGGCATCGTAACTATTGCAGAAGAAGCCTTCCTGTGTAGATATACCAGCCGTATTGCGTTTGCATGTTTGATTGAACTGCACAAATGCGCATACTTACCAGCTCTTCTATCTCATCCAAAAATGAATAGAAGAAGGGAATGAACTGCTTGGCTTACCTGTAAAAATAAAATCAACTACTACTACACTAAGTTTATGCTATAAACTTAGTGTAGTAGTATTATTCCTCTTATAGGAAGTCAGACAAGTGCGTCCACTTCTACGGCAATGCCGATGGCATTTCTCAGAAATTTTGAGATGCGAACCATAAATGATGCCATACGAAATACCAATACGATGGCTAGCTCCAATGAATTCTCGCACCACACTCTATCTCTAGTGGATATGCTACCTAACTTTAAGACTCAAACTGTTAGCTAACAACCAAATTGTTGCATAATGACTGATCTTTTTTGTTGACTGTACGTAAATACAAGTGCTTTAACATCATTTTATTTTTACAGGTAAGCCAAGCAGTTCATTCCCATCTTCTATTCATTTTCGGTTGAGATGAGGTAAGTATGCGCACTTGTGCAGTTCAATCAAACATGCAAACTCAACACGGCTGGTATATCTACACAGGAAGGCCATTTCCATAAGCCGTGTTGCGATCCATTAGCGCTGGAGGTGGGGATCGTGTCGTCCCTCTCCCTGCAACTTTGTAATCGGCTATTTGTAGTGCATATTGGTACTCGTAGCTCCTATACGGCTTTGGTTTTCGGTTGGTATAAGAGGAGCACAAGAGTATTGGAAGCTCTATAATAACTGTACAGAATAAAAAGGTGCATGATAAAGTAAATTGACATTACATACTGTAATCTTATAATGTGCTCATAATTTTTACTCCTCACGCATGTGATCCTAGACTACGAGTAATAGCTATAGTAGCCAATTAAACCCATTTTAACATTAGATACTTAGAAAATCGGCCAATAAACTTAACCCAGCACAGCAAAAGACGCCGCGCCCGATGCCACCGCCCCACTAAACTAAAGATAACCTTAACCCGTAAACACGTCCGCTTAGCTATTCACAATCCGTCTCCCCCGGAGATCCGTCCGTGGCACTCGAATAAATCTTGCTTTGTCCGAGCACATTATGTATGCTAACATCGACCTTTCCTTAAGCCCGGCTTGCGAACTAAATGTACCCGTGTTGCTAGCTACCTGATGGCAGATTCACGAAGGTATGTGTACAGGGTGTTGCAATATTCTATTCTATTCTATTTTATTCTCTGTGGGGGTGTTAGTACCTGCACCTGGCTCTCTCGAGTGGAACCTTTGTGCATATCCCCAACTGCCTTCCTAAGCTTGGACCATTTCCCACCACGCTGGTCCACTGCGGGTTGGTGGGTTCACATATCTAGATGTGCTAAATCTAGATATGCAGGTTTCCTCACGATGTTTTCCTTCACCGTAAGAGCGATGGTATACATTGTTCTTAAGTTAAAAGAACTCATTGGTACATGTCAGCGCCGGGATTCGAACCCGCATCTCTTGCGTGAGAAGCGGGCGCTTACCCGACTGAGCTACCACCGCTCCCAGCAGGGAGTCATGTTCAACATCTTTTTTTCTACGAGTTTTATTTCTATAGAGACGCATATATTATTAATCGAATTCTTAAAACTCATACAACAAAAGTTGGTCAGAAAGAGGTCCTGTGTCACCCCTCACCCCCTTTCAGCTGACTATACCACTTTCGCAGCACCCTGTATAAAGAGGTAAATAGGAGGCGCGCTAAGTAGAGTGACTTGCGGTTTTCGACCGCGCTGATAAGCAGGTTTTTATCCTGGAAGAACCTTTGGGGCCCTGAAATTTATGATGTTAACAAGTATTTAGTAACAGCATTATATTTTGTAACTCTTCCGTGTGTAATGTTTATTAAATGTAGGTAAGTACCTACATAATTATGTCGAAAAGTGAAGGGATTGGAAACTGTATAGCCATTATTTCATTCTCGCCCTCTAGTAAATTTTAATATATTATGCTGCTACAATTACTTCATTATCATTTATTTTATAACTACCTGGGTTATTATGAAATTAAATGGTTGACTTGAGGCTTCGAAAACTTAAACCTAGGGCTACAAAATTAGTGCTCGGACTAAATGAACGACCTTGACCTTTTCTAGACGTTTCGATTGGATTAATGTTTGCTCAGTTGTAGGTAAAGGTTATTTTATTATTTATATGTAGGTAGTAGGTAGTTACGTTTGATAAAATAGTTTTGTTCACAGATTTTAGTTATAGGTACCTACTTTTTCTTTAATTGATATAAAAGTGTACTTATGTGTAATATCAAATAATTATTCTCCTGCTTTCAAGCACCTCTTTCAAGAGGTTGTTTAAAAGATATTTTTTTTTAAATAGCCTGTCTGAGGTAATATTAAAACTTAATAAAGTAGAGTTACTACTACAAAACAGTTTGGTTTTTATTTTAAAATATTGAAGGCAAAAATACAAAATCTCATACAAGATTGATGACATAATATGGGATTAACCTGCGGAATATCTATCGCATCCAATTCGACAAGGGACAATATCCAACATCAATTTCATGGAATATAAACTTTATCCTTTTAATCAATTTTACGACCGACTATAATTATTTTGTCACCGAAATTTATCACGGCCACTATCAAAATATTAATTTATTTTTTGTTTAAGAAATAGGTGTGTCACAAAACGTGGCTATCGTGATGTCTTTTACGAAAATTTTAGTACATAATAGACGGTGACTCAGGTTAAAGATAGTGACACAACTCATCATCATTCGAAAAATATTTTTATCGAAGACTTAAAAAACCTCATTATTTTTACGAGGTATAAGTTAGGTATATAGAAACCTTGTTGGTCACGTGACTTTTCACGAATTTCTATAAATCGTTGAACAAAGGTTGTTCAGAATTTCTAGTGGTGTTTTCTCTTCTTGTTGGTATATACAATTTAACCTGGGACACCCTTTATATTATTTCAAAAGACCATCCCTACATCGTAAATGTAGTCAAAAAACTTTAATTAAACTAAAAGATTCTACTGGTGTACTAGCGACTGAATTATTGGTCTAAAGCAGTAACTTGGTGGCTATCTCATGGCAATTATCTCAGTCGGAATTTAAACCCTCCCACTACTATTTCTGGGCCAGATAAGGCCCAAACAAAAGTGTGCGATGTGGTAATAATTCGCAAATAATTGATACCATTTATCAGATGGCAAACGGTACCTGAGGCAAAATAAATACCTATAGGTATTTCATTGATCATGTATATATTTATGCCATGTTGCGAAAGGACTTTGCTAGTTCTCAAAATGGTCTGTCCAAAGTCAAAATGAGTTTTTATTTGATTTCTTAATGGCTTTAATATATTTTTTATGGCAAGAGTATTATATTCTATTAAGACGACATGCTCTTTGAATGACTTGTCAAATAATGGTACCAATCAGTAATTAATTTTCAAAAGAATTAACATCACACACAGTTCACGAGATCAATAATGTCAACTCGCTGGTGCACCAGTAGTTTGTACTTTCCCCGCCACTTCTCTTCCACAACAATGTTCCGAGGTGCTTATCGAAAATCTTACAGCTTCATGGCACAAAGGGGATTTTGTCACTAGACCACGAATTAATCTTTTATCTCGTAAGCCCTTAGGGTCAGAGTCGATTGTAATTTTACGGGGGTTTAGCCTGCGGTTGGCAGATTAGTGGAGATTATCGACTCCTATCGGCAAGCTTGAGGCTTCCCGGGAGCTTCGAGCTCTCAGACGGACCATTGTGCAACTAATGAGGCAGTTGATTAATAGCTAACAACTAAAATAAATATTATCAAATTGATGGGAACTACGTTTTAATATCTCCGTTATTAATAAGATTAATTTATGGAAGCGCTCATTAAAATGATTATAAAATGTGGATAACACATACAAAGAATCTAAAATTCATATTTCCTTATAATAATTACTGATTAAGTTCATAACTAGAGCTTATTAAAGGGATTCATAGCGTGGGTTTCATTCATTATTGAAGTTTAGCTCCACAAAGGCTTCTGTTGCGCGTCCGTAGCATTGATTCGTAGCAATCCGTAGCGCTACGCCGTAGCAACAGTGAGCTTCGCCGAAATGGTACTGCAATGATGATTAGAACCTCCTGTAGCTAGAATAACGGGAAATCCTTTAACAAGTAGCCCACCTGAATGTTCATTTTATGAGAAACACACAGAAACACATATGCAGATACACAGATAAGTCAAAGTTATAACAATTTTCGTTCTATGTCTTAGGATATAGAGAGAGTTTGTCTGTTTTTCGTATTTGGTAAATTTTTCACACACACACTCACGCCTTGTACTAATGTACTCCCTTGCGCGGGGTAGGCAGTGGTGCATTGCTGCACCCACTTTTCACCAGAGTGTTATGTTAGTCCCAATGTAATAGGGGGCGGGCCTATTGCCATTTTACGGGCACATCCAAGACCCGAGAACATTTAAATATCTGTGTTTAAACAAATATTTGCCCCAGCCGGGAATCGAACCCAGGACCTTGGAACAGGAGACGATGTACATTGTACAATCGGTAAATAATTTACTCTGAAATATATAAATATAATGAAGAAATATAAAAGTCAAAGTCAAAATTTTTTATTCATCGTACAAATATAAAATTTTCTGATGAACGTCAATTTTTACAAATTACTCTCCGTTCGGATAAGGGGGGGCTCTTTCTGTCTAAGGAGAAGAACGGAGGCAAGAAACTCCTGAGCCATCTTTTCAAAAAAAAGACTTAAAACTAGTTGGTATACAATACATATAAGCTTAATAATAATTATTATAATAATATGAGCAGAGCTAACTACTTATCACAGCCATGCATTAACGTCCTCTAAGTAATCATCAATTTTATAATAAGCTTTTTTACTGAGTTTCTCTTTAATGTAACACTTAAACTTATTCTCTGGCATTTGAGCAACTTCTGTTGGAAGCTTATTATAAAATCTAATACAGTACCCTAAAAACGATTTATTAACTTTCGCCAGACGCATCGCTGGAAAAGCCAGCTTATGCTTGTTCCTAGTATTAATGTCATGATTACTGCCAATTGTATCAAAAGTGGAAATATTCTTTCGTACATACATTAAATTGGCAAAAATGAACTGACATGGAACTGTAAGGATGTTAATTTCTTTAAATAGTTCTCTCAATGAATCCCTGGAACCAAGTTTGTATATAGAGCGGATGGCTCTTTTCTGTAATACAAATATAGTTTCAATATCAGCGGCTCTACCCCAAAGCAAAATGCCATACGACAATAAGCTGTGGAAATAACTAAAGTAAACTAATCTGGCGGTTTCAACGTCGGTCAGTTGTCTAATTTTCCGTACAGCAAAAGCTGCGGAGCTCAACCTTCCAGCCAATTTGGCAATGTGAGGTCCCCACTGCAACTTTGAATCTATAGTCATACCAAGAAAGACAGTATCATTAACTAGGTCCAATTTATTCCCATCTAGAATAATGTTAGTATCGCATTGTCTAACATTCGGCAGTGTAAATTTAATACATTTCGTTTTCTTAGAATTCAATAAAAGATTATTTACGGTAAACCAATCGTGTATGTCAGATAGAATAGAATTAATTTCATAAAAAATATTTTCACTTCTTTTAACTTTAAAAAGCAAAGAAGTATCGTCAGCAAATAAAACTATATTAGTCAATTTTTCAACCATAAAAGGCAAGTCATTAATATAAATGAGGAATAAAAATGGTCCTAGAATAGATCCTTGAGGGACGCCTATCTTTACATGAGCCCCCTGTGATTTAGTATTGTTAATATCGACCCTTTGTTGCCTCTTGTCTAAATATGAAGCTATCAAATCTAAAGCCTTTCCTCCTATTCCATAGTATCTCAGTTTCGAAATTAAAATCTGATGGTCTACACAATCAAACGCCTTCGACAGATCACAGAAGACTCCAATAGCATCGTGATGGTCTTCCCAGGCGTCAAATATGTGCTTAATTAACGCAGTACCGGCATCGGTTGTTGATTTGCCTTTTGTAAAACCATACTGCTGGCTATGAAACAATCGAGCTTCATTGAAATGCAAAAGCATCTGATTGAGTATGACCCTCTCAAATATTTTACTCAAAACTGGAAGAACCGAGACAGGTCTGAAATTTGCAGGGTCCTCCATATCCCCACTCTTGAACAGAGGTATAATTTTACTCAATTTCATAAGATCTGGGAACACACCTTCAGCGATACATTTATTAAAAATGTTAGCCAAAATTGGGGCGATTTTATTAATAATAGAAAGAACAAATTTAACTGACATTCCCCACAAGTCTTCAGTTTTCTTCATATTTAAGGACTTAAATGTTTTTATAATAGTTAATGTATTAATATATCTGAATTTAAATTCCTTATCGGTTGAAGGTGCGTTCTCCTTCATCAGGGTTTCAGCTAATGTAGCTGAAGAATCTAGGTTGCAAGTAGTTTCTAAAGGAATGTTCGTAAAAAACTCTTCAAAGACTCTCGCCACCTCGTCATTTGATGTTATTATGTCATTGCCTACCTTTAAAGATAAATTAGTCTCGCGTGTTCGATTCTTCCCCGTTTCGTTATTAATAATATTCCAAATGGCCTTAGATTTGTTAGCCGAGTCTTTAATCTTGTTATTAATAAAAATTGTCTTCGCACAGTGACAGACACATTTGTACATTTTGCTATATTTCTTCACATAAGATTGAAAGTCAGGGCGGAGTATGAATGTTTTCATCTCATACAGATCATATAATGTCGCCCTGCTTTTGCGAATACCATCTGTAGCCCAGTCACAAAATTTAATTTTATTGTCTATCAAAACTTCCTTCGTTTCAAAATTACTCTCAAACTCATCAGCTATTATCTTAAATAAGTTAGTATACATCTCATTAGAATTGCAATCTACTTTAACCTTCGGAAGTTTTTCGTCTAGTTTCTTCAAGTAATTGTCAATTTTCTTTGTAGTAATCGGTCTGCATCTCACCTTAGTTTTATTTGTCTTGTCAGTGTTTACTAAGGTAATGGTCTGCCCACTGTGGTCTGACCTCAGACAATTTATCACACTACTGTCTTTAAACTCACAGTTACAGAATATGTTATCTAGACAAGTGGCCGACGTGGATGTAATTCTAGTTGGTTCCAGAAAGACATTAAAAAGATTAAATGATTTAAAAAGTAACAGTAATTTCGACCTATTAGGAGAGTCACCTAATAGGTCAACATTAAAGTCACCACACACTATTACTTCCTTTTTACTATTGGAAGCTAACCTTAGAACATCCTCCATGACAGTCTCAAAGGTAATGAAATCACCAGTAGGTGGCCTGTAGGTACATACTATTATATACTTGTTTAGCTCTGCACATGAAATTTCTATATGGTGTTTAACAGAAAGAGCAACTATGTCCTTTCGTTCTTTACATTTACAATTTTCTTTAAGAAATATAAGTGACCCACCATGCTCGTTGATATTTCTGTTAAAACAGCTTATAAGTTTGTAATTTTTCAATTGGAACATCATTTTATTCTCGTCTAACCAATGTTCTGTGATACATAAACAATCAATGTTAAATTTTTCGGAAAATAGTTCTATTTCTAACAATTTAGAAGAAAGACTCTGAATATTCTGATGTACTAATTTAAATTCATTCTTAAATGTCTTGTCCTTTAATAGTTTTGAGCCGAGAGAGCAGTGAACTGAATCAATCTTTATATCAACGCTATGATGCTCTCCCGTTGTCTGAGAATCTAATTTAAATCTACTGTACTATTACTATTATCAGTATTACTACTGACGGTGTCAATAGGGACACAAGTTTTCTTCGTTATAATGCTTATAACTGAGTTAATAAGATGAGCTACTTCTGTAGCTAGACGTCGTTTCTGATTTGAGGACAAAAATAAACTGTTCCAAGTCAACTTAAAATTATCTACGTACAAATTAGTATCAAAGAAATTGATACAATCAGATTTACAACATGCATTGTACATTGTTTTATTGAGGCTACATGTCATATAATTGCATTTGTCAGGCAGTGTGCATGAGTAAGGAAATGCACAAACAAATACATGTTTTGTAGGAAGGCCTTCTAATATAGCAAAACTTCTATGTATGTCAGACTTTGACACCCCTAAACTATTTCCCACCATAATAAATATAGTTGTTTTGTCAGTGTGTGACCTCTCTGAAATCAATTCAACTATTTGTCCGAATGTAAGTTCTGGGTAACAATAATTAACAACTTTTCCATTTACATGATTACCCAACATGTGCCCGAAATCCTTGCCAAGCCTATCGGAATATATAACTGTGCTGTAATCCTCGCTTGAATTGCTACTACTTGTAGTAAGCCTTGTCAAGGAAGTGGGTGACATCTTAGGTAACTGCTTATTACCTACTATTCTACTAGCTGCCTGAGCATAGGTGGGTTTCCTATGAAATTTCTTAGTGGAGGCCTGAAAAACATCTGCTGCCGCCGATCCGCTCTGGATGACCTCTGAGGATGGCGCGGCCGTCGGGAGGCTGGTGGTGGCCGCCAGGAGTCTGGTGGTGGCCCTCGGGAGAATGGTGGTGGTCCCCGAGAGTCCGGTGGTGGTCCTCGAGAGACCAGTGGTGAGTCCATTGGTGGCCAACGGGATGCTGGTGGTGGCCGCCAGGAGTCTGGTGGTGGCCCCCGGGAGGATGGTGGTGGTCCCCGAGAGTCCGGTGGTGGTCCTCGAGAGACCAGTGGTGAGTTCAGTGGTGGCCGACGGGATGCTATTTGTGGCCTCCGAGGTGGTGGTGGTGGCCTCCGGAGATGCGGTGGAGGCTTCAGCAGGTGAAGACTTCTCCGGCAGCATCTCAACCCGAACTAAGCCCACACTTCTCAGCACCAGCAGCTGGTTTTCATACTCCACAGTTCTCTGGTCTAGGGCAGACTTCAATGTGGCCAGCCTAGACTGTAGCATAGCCATGTTGAACTCGCACTCTTGGTTGTTGTCTGCGAGTTTCTGGTTGTAGTCCGACATCTCTTCTTCATATTTATTCACTAGTAGTTGTAGTCTCACTCTATCCTTTTTCAATGGAAGGTACGTCTTATGCTTTTTCAATGCTCGCTCAGACTTCCTAATATATTTATTTATTTTAATATATTTTTTAAGCCTGTTTGCACCTTTGATATTGATTGAATATTGATTGCTATAATGTTTCAAAGTCAAATTTCCACGAAAATGCTGTACGCTAAAAGCAGATACCTATCTCTACCAGTTGCACAGTACAACCAAAATGTATGTGAAACTGAAAATTACTGTGCCTTACCACTCATTGGTATTTCGGCCCGTGATGATATGGACACGATACACTACCAATTTTGTTACGGCTTTCAGCGTTGTATTTTAAACTTTTCGATCACAAAAGTGTATAACTTAGGAACTGATGAAACTGGCTTCACATACCAACGCAGATGTAAATATGCCTAGGATTTAAATAAATATATAAATAAATATGTGGGGACATCTCCCACACGTCCATCCGACCCCAAGCTAGGCAGAGCCTGTGTTATGGGTATCGGACAGCTGATATATCTACACAAATACATAGATAGATAGATACTAAATATAAATATCAACACCCAAGACCCGAGTACAAATATTTGTCTTTAAACAAATATCTGCTCCAGCCGGGAATCGAACCCGGGACCTTCGGCTCAGCAGTCAGGGCCACTAACCACACACCAGTCGGCCGTCGATTTAATTATTGTATTTCTAGTATTCCGACACAACTAGACACGTGGTTTCGTGCGACATTTATTGGCTGCGAGTGTCGCACGAGCGGCCAGGACAGTGACGGACGATGCCGGCGACACTCGCGTGCGAAACGAGACTTATTGGCGACTATTCTTCAATGTCATCCTATGCACACTTACTTAATATACCCCTTTGTTGCCGATTTAAGGCTCAGCTTGTTATTCGGGCGGTTCTAGCTATGTTCTAGCTATAATCAGCCCTTAATAATAATTAATAACAATTAAGGACTGATTTTTCAATAGTCAGATAAAAGTTATCTGAGGCATAATTCTGATGCTGTCGCATGTGAAGTGTGGTATTAGACAGTGACGGCAACAATTTTATTCCTCAGATAGCATTTATCTAACCATTGAAAAATCAGCCCTAAATGTAGAATCTGGGTTTCAATTTAACAATTCATTCATTCACCCAATCTGACTCGATATCAATACCGATGTCGATGGAGAGTCACTGTGAAAACCCCTGCCCCTATATGGCCCCATGTGGCATGGTGGATCTTTAAAAAAGTTGTGCAAATATTAATAAAGCTACATAAACTATGTATTTATATCAGTAAGTAAAAATCTAATTAAATTTTCACCTTGTCGTAATTTGACAGATGGACACTTTCATTACGTATGGTAACTTTTGATTTACATATCTTACATATAATTATGTACTACCTACACCCTGTAACTTAACGTTTTATTCAGCACCTTAACAACATTGAGCGCACTTTAGTTTACGAATGTTCATTAAGTCGTTGCTGTTTGTACACAAATAAAGACGTGCGCTCCCGTTTGTAAGAACCTGTTTGAGACAGACTTTTTGATGAGCTTTCCTCTTAAATCGTATGATACAAGGGAGTGTTATGTAACTTTCAGAAGCTTAAAATTAGTGTAGAAGGGCAAAAATAGGCAAGGAAATTGATACACACCTGTGGCAGTTGAAATAAATTGTCTTTACACTTTTAAATAGTAAAAGTTTTCGCGGAACTATTCCTACGACACACAGACCAAACATACCTGGCCGACAAACCCATAATACCTCTCTTTTCACCCCATAAAACTCAAACAAATTGCCTTTCTAATTACAGCCAAGGTTCGGCTATAAAAGTGTCTAACAAGTCATCAGGTGCTGGGGGGTCACTCTATATGACGAAAAACTAAGTTTCAGAGCGCTGCTGCGCGAGCCATGACTCTATCTCGTTGAATTAAACGTGCGGATTGCACGACAGCTCTCGTTCGTTCGTTTTTCGTCAGTATAGAGTAACCCTCCTGACGCTCTGTCCATCCCGATTCTCGATGCCCTTAATTAAACTGTAAGTTACTGCCGAGTGCGGGCCAGCCTTAGGGTCGTATCGGGACAAGCCGACCGGAATACCAATGAACGTGATCAAAAATGTATTCACCTTTTAAGCAACGGAGAAGATTTTGTAACAATTTATCGATTTTCATACTGGAAATACTGGAACTTGGAACATTCAAGGTGACCTAAAAATTTATTCAGAGATTTATTTTTTAATGTTAATATTTGCGCACATTATAATATTTGTTTATCTATTTTTGTGGACGTAAATAAAGCTGCGAACTAAGTGCTTTGATTTCATTTTCTGTTTGCGTCGAGTCGTCATCACGAAAACGTCTTTGCAATTAAATTGCTCGTCAGCAAACAACTTGACATAGATAAATAATGGAATTCCCCGAATACCTTTCTCGGTGAAATTGGAAGGTATTTTTATGTGCAGAGTCTTTGATAAAGTTTAAATCATTAAAAATATTTAATTTTACAGTGAATCCGAAGTTGGCAACAATCATAAAAACCTGGCCAAGTAAGAGTCAGCCTTGTGTTAAAAGTGTCGAGCCATTATCTTTAAATAGTATCTACTTACGTACGCTATTCATTGTTTTGGTTTTTTACGATCACGTTGGAGAATTTGCAAAATACAGTCTAAGTTTAATTATTCAGCGGCATTTTCATTCAAATGTATACGCTTCAAATTACACGAAGGCTTTTCAAACGTGCTCAAAACAAAGAAAAAAAACATTTAGCAAAACGCTTCGTTTAAACACATCCTTCCGCCGCTGGTATTAAGGGCCACGAAAACACTAGTGTCTCTGAAAATTCCGCCACTGTACGTCACATTTACAGAAACAGAACAGGAGGTAGCTGACAAAGATTGATGTGGGACATCCGGGGACATCCGACAGACAGAGCAAATTTAATACAACGATCTGTCATCCATCGCAATGACTGGAGCCACCCTTTTTTCACACTTTTTTTTGCCAGTGAGCGACGGCTTTACATCGCTTTGTGTTAAGCCTTATTCACTTGGCGTATTTTCGTGGCTTTCTACACTCACGGGCAATGAATAGGTTCCACTGAGAAATCACTAAATTACTCCTAAACGGAAAAGGCTTGCTGAAGGCCTGCTTGACGCCTTCTGCAACGTTGAAATATATTTACCAACAAAAAACGGTTATTTGGATCGTTTGGTGTCTACTTTTTGTGAGTGGAACTTTTTCATTGCCCGTGAGTGTATGTAACACAATTATTGTTATGTATTGCGATAAATGTTCATGAATAGTTGTTAATCAATAGTAAAGTGAAAGTTTGATAATGAGTACACCTGTATAATATAGTTACTGAGCAATTATATATTGATTATGTAATACTAGTAATACATTATCTAATTCTTAAAATCAAACTTAGTGTGGGTACAGCTAATAAATAAATAAAACATTATTACTCATTCACAAAACATACCTGAGTAATATTTTCACGTATACCAGTATAATTTCATGAATAATAAAACAAATTAGGTATTATGAAAGGCTATAAAGCTTGAGCACGTTGTTAGGTCACGTTTCTAGAATACCTGCAAGTCTAGACTGGGAGACAAAGCCACAGACACCTCGGCACTCCTCGGCAATACAACACGTTTAATGGTGAATATTAAATCTCATTACATCGCTCACGAGCGCAGAGATCATTATGCTAACACAACTTAATCCAAGGTCTTCCTCTCATACATATTTATAAGAGAAAATAAATAGAAAAACCTCAACGTCTAAGGGATGGAATGGTTGCTTAAACACGCTTATGACTGCTAAAAGTGTTTGTTTTGAGAGGTTGTGATATTTTTATACAGAAGATGCCAATTATTATTATTTGTAAGTATATATTCTATTATGTAATGAGTATCTTGGTGGTCTGAATTACATCAACGTAGACTACGTTTTTTTTCATTAATGGGGAACATTTTACTTGAAACAACAAATATTTTTCTTGAGGAATCCTAGAACAGTAACGTTATTCTTTATTTGGGCTGCACTTTATAGAAATGGCCGTTTTCTTCAATTTCCATTTCAGTAAGTGCTTTGCAGTTATTGTTATGAAGACATTTACGTGGTGAATAAGTTAAGTTCTTTTTATGAGGATTTGAGAACAGAGTTTTGTGAAACTTTGCCAGTTACACTGATAATATAAGCGTTTCAAGAAAAACATAACGAAGTAGAGTCTAGAGAGTAGAATATTTATATTTAAGTAAAAAAGACATTATAAGATAATCACTAACATTAAAAAGAGTGTAGCAAAGTGGTATTATAAGTATGACTTAGGAGGTCATCCTGAACAACTTAAGTTCTACGACTTTTAAAAATTCGCAAGATCGTCATTCAAATCGGGAAAACACATTTTTTCATGAGCTGTCCTGTGTTCACGACCTTATGGAACACAAAGCTAGAGATGACACGCCCCACCACCACATTTGAGCAGACGCAATACAAAAATTAAGCAGTGCTTCGCGTCATTTCAGCTCAGAGGAACACAGGTATGAGGTGCTGCCTAAAAATACCTTACCGATACAAATACCCATCGCTAGGGGCTGGCGAGGCAATTATGCGTTCATATTTCTCCGTGATATTGTCAAAGTTGCCGCCTCAAATCTTTGAGAGCAAACTTTCCTTTCGCCTCTGCCTCGTAAACGGGCGTAACTGCTGCCTTGAATTGATAATAAGGATTTTTATTAAAATTTCTGGGCCTGGTTTTACCAGTCGCAGGGCAGAAGGCACCGAGTGCCCTTTGTCTGTGATCCTATACCTACTGTAAAACTCTACGACTGGGTAAACTTTAACATAATATAAATGCTCTTAGCATTAAGTCCACCCTTTGTACTTTTATTTGTAATATTTGTACAATAAAGAGTTAAATAATAATATGTTTCTATAATATGTATGTAGATACATCACAGCGTAAATGTTTTTAACCAATATCGATACTTTGATATTTTATTCAACAGTAATCCTGGTGCAATAACTACATTAACAATATGTTTTTCATATTAATGTCCAGTATTTTCACATGACACGCAGTGTTTGCGCATCGCATGATACTGTTTGTACAAAAGTAATGCGCGGCATAAATGTTGAAAGTGTAAGATAAAATAGTAATGAGGTACACAAGCCCGCTTCTCTGAGCGTCGGCTTTTGCTGAAAATGCAAAATGAAAAATCAGTTTTCATGCTTTTAATTAATTCTTTCCGTTTTTTCGGAATAACAGCGCGAATTCAATTTTCTGGTCAGATGGACTTCGCCGTATTGGTTGCAACGCGGTCGTGTTTTTAATTGAGATTGCAATTTGATATTTCGTTCGGTAAGCTCCGTAGTATATACTGAATGATAGTCTTTAATTCTTTCTCTTTTTATTTTAACTTTTATTGATTGTATTCGGGTGCATTTAACGAACAATTGTAGAGATAGGGGCAGATATTTGCTTATAGACAGATATTTGTACTCGGGTCTTGAGTGTTCATATTTATATTTAGTATGTATCTATCTACGTATTTGTGTAGATATATCAGCTGTCCGACACCCATAACACAGGTTCTGCCTAGCTTGGGCTCGGATGGCCGTGCGTGAGATGTCTCCACATACTTACATATTTATATAGTAATGTGTGCTCCTAAGTAAGAGAAGAAACGCAGGTTCGTGACAAAATCGGAAAGCTGATTTGTAATTCATGACCCTATTTAACCCTCTTTAGATAAACTCACAACAATACGAAGTTTGAACTCTATACATAAACGACGAAAAAAGTACAATTCAAAATATACCTAGGTATAATGCCAATGTGCTTATAACGGAGAAGTTTCATAAAGTTAAAGCAATGAACTTTTTCTTTCAATTTTTTTCTGTTGCAAATGTTATTACAGGGCTGTATATTTTTTGGAAAACCTTATTCATAATATAGATTGAAAAACTATTACGAGTATGTCAGTCGCAAAACTGGCTACTACATACCTTCAACCATATAAACAAAGCTACATAGGTACATAATGCAATCGTTTACATATTTATAATCTAGTGTGATTAGTTAATAGTAATAATCTGAAATTGAATCTACACATTGGAGGATCCAATTTTGTTTGTATAAAGCAGACTGGGTTTAGTATGCTGGTATTATAAGGGTCAATACTCGATCGAATGGTGTAGTAGTTAGTGACCCTGACTGCTATGCCGAAGGTCCCGGGTTTGATTCCCGGCTGGGGCAAGTATTTGTTTAAAGACATATATTTGTACTCGGGTCTTGGGTTTTGATATTTAAATTTAATATGTATCTATCTATGTATTTATGTAGATATATCAGCTATCCGATACCCATATTACAGGCTCTGGCTAGTTTGGGGTTATTATTATTAATAGACACAAAAGTCAAGAACTTGCAAGGACCGATATTCAGCATTATACCTACATGACTCCTAGAGAGTAAATTACAAAATGGTATCATCTGAACCACTTGTGGTCTGACTTAGAAATTCTTCATCCCGATAATATGGATTTTTATTAATTAAAACAAACAAACGTTTGTTTTTCCATTAAAACATATATTTTTTTATTCTTTATAGGTATTTCGATCACACACCACAACAACCCGAATGTGAATCTGAAACACCTCGATACATGAATCATGCGTTGCGGTGAAAAACAGGCTTTCATAACAATGGTCATAAATAACAGATTTTATTAATTGGAAAATTTACTGTGATGGTACCTATTAATCTTCATTGTCTGCCCATGATACATGTGAAAATTATTACGGTTACGAATGAATAGACTATCTATGCCACAAAAAAAACAAAATCTGTTCAGGCATTTGGGAGCTGTGCTACTACGGACAGATACAAAAACATACGTTTAATTTATAACATTACTCTTTTTTCGTTGGACTAGGTTCTGACAAGTATTTGGAGACAGAAATCACTCGGTAATATACCTAGTCGTTATAAGTTAATTGTATGTAGAGATACGGATGATAAATAATTAAATTTTTAAAGTTTTTTTTCCTTTTTGTAAATTACAAAATCCATACTTGCGGCTAAGTATGTAGACTAAATGTAGAGTAGCAGCATGTAGGTATATCGATGCTACATAACTATCTGCTCTTCACTTTTATATTTCTCTTTCTTCGAGTGCGGTTATTTCATGTTGAATATTTCATGAATTCTGTAGGGGAGATTAGTCCAAAACCGGGTATGTGGGTAAAACCGGGACATGTCATTATAGCCACTTAGCGAGTTTCAAATTTTCGCGCGATTTGCTCACTGCAGTCGGCCATCTTGACGACACTGTCAACAAAAGTTGAAGGACACTCGTGTGCGCTCGTAAAAAATAATTGCAAATCAAGTTTTTAGGGTACTTTGATCTAATAATTCATGGAATTCATTCATTTACTATGCGTCGGAACATCCAGGTATGTGGTATTGGTTTTTAATCTTGGTTAAACATGTTTTCATGTTTAATAAACACTGCTTAGATTTTTATTGCATTTCGGTTTGTGGTTAGTTTTTAAAAAAAAATTCTTGCCAGGGTGCTTGGGGCAAAACCGTACGGGGTAATACCGGGTAACCGGGTGGTACCCGGTTTTGTACAAGAATCAGTGACTAAGTGTTTAATTATTTTGAAAAATTGCTATTGTTACTTCATCACCGTACAAATCGGAAATCGAACAAAATAACATCACAAAGAATAACAAGACAAATCTTCCGGACTTTAAGATCGATAAAGTAAAACCAAAAAAGCAAAAAATTACTGACGAAGTGACGACATGTGCATTTATTGCACACAGATTTATGGCAATACGTAAAGAAGCGATGCTTGGGTTCAATGCCTGAAGTGCAAAAAATGGGCACATGAAGGCTGTACGGGATGGGAACTGGAAGAACTGGATGAGTTCTGTTGTTACCGGTGTTAGGGGCAAAGTCGGGTATAGAATAATGGTATACCCGGTTTTGGACCAGGCATGGGGTAAAACCGTAAAAAGTTAAGATTTAGAAAAACATTATTATTATTAATTAGAATAGTTTAAACATTGATTTTGTTGAGCAAGACTGTTAATTATAATGCATAGTAAGCAAATTTTAATAAATTTGATTAAAACTCCTTAATTTTGATTTTTTATTAATTATTTTCCTTAGCGTCCCGGTCTTACCCCACATTCCCCTATTGGCCTTTTACCGGCTATTCTCTACACTACATTTATAGTAGTTGATTTGAAATATTGTGTCAAGTAGTCTATGGTTACAATATTATCACAAAAAATATATTTAATTAGGTCAGAACTATTTTAAATAAAAAAAATAGCACTTAAAATTTATTTGAAAACAAGGCATAAAACATTTACAATTTGTGACCAAATGAAACAGTTACAAAATGTTAAATGTACATTTTATCCACTGGAAAATACTTGCGCTGAAAGAGGACGAAAGTACATTTAAAAGTCATTAACAACTTTAGTCGTTTATTCGATGTGTTCGACTTCAAAGTTAGTACACTTTATATGAAAGAGACTCAAGGGTAATGTGTGTATGAAACGACGATTTGTGTTTATACTTACATGATCGCATGTAGCTTGAAACACATGTTTACTGTACACTGAGGTAGAAATACAGGGTGAGTCTTTCGTAGGAGCACATCCGAAAGTAAGCCACGGCAGAGCTCTTCATTGTAAACAAATTTAGCGTAAACCTTGGGATACCATGAAAAAAAAAAGAGTTTGTGACCTACTTTCAGATGTACATCTAAGAAAGACTCATCCTGTACCTATAGACTATTGGAAAGTGGCTGCCCTAACATTGTGGGACTAATTTTTCGAATTGAATCTAGCGAAGGAAAGAGAAGTTATCTCATTACTTTCTTATATTTGATGGCTTCGCATCACCTTAGACAGGAGCACACATACCGGTTTTTGTTTAAAACAAAAATGTTTTGTCATCATGATCATCAATCATCTGGTTCACCGAAATGATATAAGTACAACTGCCAAGTAAAACTTACTTTTTCATTTCAGGGCTAGTACAGCCTTGGTTTTATAAAATTCTAGGAATTACAACTTCTAAAGGAATACCCACAATATTATACTGTTTTAGTTCCTATAAGTGGGAGCAGACCTTTAGAGAACAAAGCCAAACTTAGTCCCAAAAGGCCACTTAAAACTTAGGTACATGTGCCTTTTGTGAGCCACACTCCTATATTTGGGGTAAAATCTGGGAGTACACAACAACTCCAAGTTTTAATTTAATGTTGCGAAATTTACCGCCCGCCCCTTTCTTCTCCCCTTACGTAGGTATAATATGAATATGATATGCTTAGGGCTTATTATCTTATATATTTAGGCGTACGCTACACCGCCAACTATATTTACTAGCTAGGCGGTCGAACACGGTTACATTACATTACACCTATTTATAAACTTCGGTTTACACCACGAGCCACACACACGAAAAAATTTACCACGTTCGTTTTCGTAGCAGTGTTTTTGTCAAAATTTAATCCATGAAGTAACTGTCATTTAATTAGGGCATCGATCTATTAGATGAGGAACTTTTCTCTTCGAATTCGCTTTGTAAAGAAACAAAAGAAATAAATGCTTGGTAAACTGGTCACAGATACACGAAATGTTACTTAGTCAACAATTTTTACCATGCACAGAGTCCTTCAGGGTCACTCTACCGAGACAAAAACTAATGGACGGGAGCTGTACACTATCGGCACATCTAATTTACCGAAATAGTTCCGTGGTTAGCGCAAAAGCGTTTCGGAACTTCGTTCCTATAAGCTAGAGTGACCTCCATAACAAAGCATCGCAGATAACATCCGTTTGGAAATCTGAGGCTCGAAATCTTTCAGGAAGGGACGACTTTCAAGGATTTTGTCTGATAAGGTTGGTCGCATGGGAGAAAATAAATATACAACTTTGTCAATGAAAAATAAAACTGTAAAGAAAATAAATTGTTATAACTTTAAGAAGTATCCATTTCTTAATAGCAGTTAGTATATTATACTACATCATTATGCGCTTTTATAAGTATTTAGAATGAATTGATTATTATTTTATCGTACTGGGCGACCAAGAACAACAGACGACTGTTAGGTATTCAACATTCAATTGATATTAATTTGTTTTATTGAAGAGTTATTTTAGTTCAAGCATGCTTCTCTTATACTCGATCAATCAATGACTTCCAACTAAGTGCATAGGTACTTACTACGTACTTACTTACATTGGCTTGTAGAGTAGTAGCTAAAGATAATTAGGATATTTCTTACATATCTAAATATAATTAAAAAAGTACTGTAGTTTAAAGATGCTGAAAAGTATATGGCTCATTTTAATTTCTGGAATACACGCCAAGCGCCCGGCTTATGTGTTTGCATAAGTTGAAATAGTGTGAGTCTGCTCCATACAAACCTACAGGCGTTTACTTTAATTAGTGGCTTTCAAGCCACGCAGATCATACACAGAGAGCGGGAGGAGTTAGCTTGTTATTTTGTATGTATTTAAATGCAATGGTATCTTACTAGGTATTTTATAAATACGGTAGTTTGTGAGTTTTGTATACGAGTGTGTTAACCTTACACAAAAACTAAGTATTTACTTAGGTACCTACATTAATTTATATTCGATAGGAAGCCACGCAGTTTATATTTTGTCTTGAAATTAAATCTTAATTATCATCATCACGACCCATTACGTCCCCACTGCTGGGGCACGGGTCTCCTTCCAATGAAGGAAGGGTTTAGGCCTAGTCCACCACGCTGGCCAAGTGCGGGTTGGTGGACCCCAACACAAGCAAGCTTGTGCTGAGAGAGTGGTCGGGTAAGTGGGCAACCCGACTGTCAGATGTTTTCAAGCCGCCCGAAGGCCTCTGACTAGGCTTAACGACTGCTGCCGAAGCAGCAACCGGGACCCACGGCTTAACGTGCCGTCCGAAGCACGGAAGCGTCCAGAAAAGCACCACTTGAAATTGGTCACCCATCCAATGGCTGACCGTGTCAGTTGTTGCTTAACCTCAACTTAAGCAATCTTAATTAATTACATTTAATTATCTATATAGTAGGTACTTACTTAAATCTATAAGTAGATATAGACGAACCCTGGGTTAAAGTTTAGTTTAAGAAAACGCACTCATAGGCATCATAATATACCTAATTACATTGTATAATAAGGTAGGTTATAATTGAAGAAAGAATGCCAACTGAAATCACTCACTCATACATACCTACTCCCAAAATGTTTCTTTCTTTGCTTGACCTCAGTAGAGGTCCTGTATATCTACCTCCGAATTGTTAGTCCTTATTCGTACATAGCAATTCGTAGAAAACGAGGATCCGAAATTGTGAATTTAAGCTCAATATGGAGCCTGAAAAGGTGAAACGAAATTTGTTTGTCACTTTACTCTAGGCTCCAACAAAGTAAAAGTAAGTTACAAGCTGTTATCCGATTTGAATCTTTACAGAAATACCCGTTTTGGGTAGGGATACTTATTTTGTTATTCACTTGCTGCTGCCGTCGTCTATTGTCAAGAAATATATTATTATATAAAATAAGAGTAGGTTATCTACCTAAACGACATACCAAAACACTTATTTTATAATATGAAGCTCAAACTAGACATATAAGTATTATTATACACACGCGTATAATATAACTTAATTGGTTAAGGGTAAAACTAGGTACTTAAGATACCTAATAAATTCTTCACAACCAAAAGATTAATACTTAATTAATAATACAAGTTAGGCTAAGATAGTGCACTTATAGAGGCAAAGACAAAATGAATGTCGGATCTCGGGTCGGGGATTACCCTAAATCCCTTTAATTCCTTAAGCTGAATTCCAAACTTGGCTGTGAAATGCCTAAATATTTATCAAATTTTCGCCGGCCGCCGCTGAGACGTGATCCAGTGTGGTTTATCTTCGGATTAACTCCGCCCGGTCTACTTGTTTTGGCTCCGGCCTGAAATAGTGGAGCGAAAGGTTAGCCTGTTGTTATTAGATTATCTTTTGCATTTCGGTTTTGCCTAAATTTATATTGAAATAGTCTCACCAAACTGAAATATTATTTTAGTTCATTGATTCATCAGATCTCGGGAACTAATTTAGAAGTTACCTACCTACTATATTAATAATATTATATCTCTAGGACCACTGTTTATTGACCTCATGACTTTCTGAAATAGTTAAAAGGAACATTCAACAGAAGAATCAAGCTTGGCTGGCTAGCATTCGGAGAAATTCGTCATGTCCTCTCGTTAACTAACTACCCATACGTAATAGCTCGGACAGATCCAAAACGTGGAAATGTAGGTAATATTTAGTTGGGCTAGGCTACGAACAACTGCGCAGCCGACTATGGACACGTAAGCTCAAGTCTCACTAAGAACCAGTTTGTATTATCGAGGGTATGCGTTTAGTATCAGGTATCATCTTTACATTGAGTATCTGAAATTTAGTAAAATATATAGGTACAATTTGGATATATAATGTATTTTGGCAAAAGCAATTTTTTTTTGGAGAGTATATCCAAATTATGAAAATTAACACTCAAACTAAAACTAAACAATAAGTACCTAAGTAAGTATATAAAAACTAACTACTTACCATTCAAAAACACCTAAATCGAAACTTTTTTCATCTTCATCATTAGAAAACGCAAAGAACAAAATAAATATTAAGAGCTGCAAAGTTTCGGTTGTAAAAATGAATAGCACATTCAAAGCTCCATTCGGTGTTGCTCTGCATCATTATGGAACATTCAAAATGTAGGTACTCGTTAACGTTACCTCGGCACCGGTGAAAGGAGTATACAGCAAAGGAGCATCGTAAAAAGTAAATTATAATAATAATAATAATAATAAATAATCTTTATTGAAAACAAGCAGAGTAAACATAAAACATGAAAACCCTGACTCCCAAACTAGGTAACCCTGTATCTTGAGAGTCAGTGCCTTCCCATTCAATGAACATTTTTATAAGTAAATAAAAGAAGCAGTGAAGATTGAACATAGGTAAATGAACATGAAGATTGATCATGATATAATTTTGTAAGTACCTATATAGAACAAAAAATATGAAATTACAATCAAAAATTTACATCAGTTGGAAAAGGTATAACTATATAAAAAAAATGTGAATCGGTAAGTACAACTAAATCTAACATGCATGTAGTATGTGTATGTGAGTGCGAGTGTGTGTGTGTTTTTGTGTTGTGGGTGTGTGCGTGTGTTTTTGTGTTGTGGGTGTGTGCGTGTGTTTGTGTGTGTTGCGAGTGTGTGTGTGCGTGTTGTGTATTTGTGCGTGTGAGTGTGTGTGTGTGTGCGCGTGTGTGTGTGTGTGTTTGTGTGTGTGTGTGTGTATCAAGGTGTGTTTATGAAAGTGGATTCAGAAATTTCTCAGTGCTGTCGTAGTTTAGTTCGTTAAGCTTGCATTTCAGTATTTTTTTTAGACAATATTTACTAAGTTTCGGGATATCTTTAATGTTGTTAAGTTTTTTATATAAAATCGGACCTCTAAATGTATATTGGTGACTGGCAAAAGTTGTTTTGACCCGTGTGATTGGCACGCGTCTACGTCGTCTAGTAGGTTCAGATGGTTTTGGGGGGTTATGTTTGTGGAAACGCAAGATCGTGTTTTGAATATAAAGCTGCCTAACTGTAAGTATTTTTGTTTCTTTGTACTACTGTAGGCTCAGTAGGGTAGCGTCTGCGCTTCCGGAACATGATCTTGATAATCATCCTTTGCGCCCTTTCTAACTCTATTAGGTGTGTAGCTGCTGCCCCGCCCCATATTGGTATACAGTAGCAAAGCAATGACTGACATAGGGCGGTGTAGACAGTCAATAAAAGGTTTTTATCAGCGACATCTCGTAGATTTTTAAATATTGGGATAAGTCTCCTGGTTCTGTTGCTAAGAGCTTTAATTTGTGGCTGCCAGTTGAGTTTTTCATCAATTATAACACCCAAGTATTTAATGTTGCTAGTCTGTTCCAGTTTTTTACAACTACAGTTGTCGGAGCTGTTAATTTGTCGGTTGCAGGGGTATGTGTGTACGGTTATGTTAAAGTTAGATGTGGGCTTATTTGCGTTTGTAATTCTAAAGCATATGTATTTTGTTTTGGGAACATTGATGGTGAGCAGGTTATCCTCCAGCCATCTGGTAACTGCCATAAGACCTTTCTCTGCAGTTTCTTTTACAGATTCCCAAGTGGACCCATAAAAAATGAGTGCAGTATCGTCGGCAAAGGCGAGTGATTGACCATTTTCGAGTTCCAATTTACATAAACTGTTAGCGTAGATCAGAAATAGGGTCGGGCCCAAAGTGCTTCCCTGCGGAATACCGTATTTAACTTTGGCTTTATTGCTGGAATTATCTAAAACCTTGGTAACTTGTTGACGATTCATGAGGTAGTCCGTAAACCAGTCAAGCGGGGTGCCACGGACTCCCATGTTCTCAAGTTTTTTGAGGAGCAGTGGTATAGACACGGTGTCAAACGCTTTTTGAAGATCCAAAAATATTCCAAGACACTTTTGTCCTCTGTCAAGCTTCTCGGTTATTAGTTTCGAAAGTGTAGCCACAGCGTCTTCTGTAGACTTCCCTGTTCTAAAACCAAATTGGTTGCTAGCTAAAAGATTGTTTTTTTCCAAGTAACTGGTTAGTCTACCATTGACAACTTTTTCGAGGATTTTGCTGATAGTGCTTAGAAGAGATATTGGCCTATAGTTTGACACCGTGTCCCTGGACCCTGTCTTGTGAATGGGGGTAACAAGCGCATCTTTGAAAACTGCTGGAAAAACACCTGTTGCAAGGCTTAAATTACACATGTGGGCAATTGGGAAACACAGTACTCTTCGGAACTTTTTCAGGAGGTTAGATGAAATAGTATCCGCACCAGGGGCACTTCTGGTTTTAGAGCCGGCAATTATCTTATCTACTTCTATATAATCGGTAGGGTGCAGGGTTATAGAAAAAGCATTGTCCCCAAGTGGCTGGGAGGCCACCAATTTTGTATCTGTTGTGTCAATTTTTCTCAATATTTCGTTGGCTAGATCACTTCCCACCGATGTGAAGTATTTATTAACTATATTCAGGGACTCTTTTGGAGTGTCAGCCAGATTAAGTAGGGACGTTGCTGATGATTTTTGAGTTGGAAGATTGCATATTTCCTTAATAGTTCTCCATGTTTCTCCGCTGTTCCCAATGCTGGTCTGGAGTTTATTTTTGTAGTACATTGTACGTAGGTTTTTCGCTGTATCATTGCAAGTGTTTCTGTAGGCGCGGTATTGAGCTCTGAGTATAATATTATTAGGGTCTTTTCTTAATTGTAAATGCAGTCGGTCTCTTTTATGGAAGCATCTAATAATATTGCTGGTAATCCAGGGCTTAAGTGGTTTTCGTTTGCGAGCATACGTAACAGTGGTTGTGTTTTCAGCTATTAGATTTTTAAGTAAGGTCATGATGGTCTCAGCAGCTTCATTGGCGTCGTTGATGTTTAGAAACTCTGCCCAGTCGTATTCCTGTAGTGCTTTGCCTATTGAATCGTAATCCGTTTTGGTTCTCGTCAGTAGTCTAATGGGTTCTGACTTGTCGGTGGGAGAGCCAGCCAGCGATAATATTATAGAGCTATGATCCGTAATGTCTGTATCAGATACAAAGCATCTAGCTCGACCCGCTAATTTAATCATAACATGATCTAAACATGTGCGGCCATGTGTCGGTATGGTTACCGCTGGGACTAGTCCATGTGATGCTAAGATTTCTGTGTAGTCCATGGTGTATTTGTCGTTAGTTTGAAGCAAGTCTATATTAATGTCACCTGTTAACACTACATTTCGCGAGCGTATGGTTGTAAGATTTCTATCTAGCGAATCTATAAAGGTCTGTGGGTTTTCGAAACAGTGTGGTCTGTAGATTCCTAGTACTGTTGTGTTGCCAATTCTAGCAGCTAAGCAATTGGAGTTTTCTAGGTCTATTTCAGTTACGGTGGCATCAATATCTGCCTTAATATACATGATAACACCGTCATTTTGGTTGTAACTTTTTTTTGTAAAGTGCATATTATAGCCGTCAATTATAGGGGGTATAGAAGAAGCGTCACACCAGCATTCTGACAGAACAAGTATGTCAAAATATGTTTTAAATCTCGTAAGGTATATTAAAAGGCTGTCCAAGTTTTTGTTAACGCTTCTAATATTCTGTGAAATTATGTTAAACTGCCTTCCTTTTAGATTTTTGTTTCTGTAAATTTCCTGGTCAATAACTTCCGAGTCATTTATTTTATGGCAGGGTATATTGCACGTTGAGTCAATATCTTGAGCTAATTGTAGGTTATTGAATTTTGTTGGTGCTATTATCAGGGTGAATTTCAAGGTTTATGCGTGGTAAACATATACCATTAGGATTTTGCACTAGTGCCGGCAATGTGAGCTTTCGAGACTTGAGTATGAGTAGGCTAAGTTTATACTTTATGGATGATCCACTTTTTGAATGTGTTTGGGTATGTGTGAATTTGTTTGTGTACTCGTGTTTTTGTGTGTGTGTATTGGGTGTGTGCAAAGTTATAAGTGCAAATTTAATAATAAAAATATAAAACAAGGGAAAGAACTCAGCTATAGGCTTAGCACTTAATGCTAGTCATTGCAGCAACTGCTGAAGGTCGGCTTCGCTATTAATGCGTTTGGTTGTTGCACCCTCCATCTTCCGTAGGTAAACGTGACCATGTGCTATCCAGCAAAACTTCCAGTTGTTTGCTTGCGCAAATTCACGGGCCAGGTAGTGCAGGCGCTTACCTTTCGTAGTCAGATTCTCGGAGATGTAAATAGGTTGATCCGGGCCATTGATTTTAAGAAGAGAAGTGCTTATTCTCTTTATCTCATGCCTACACTTTTTTAATGATGTTAGCAGAGTTTCCTTCTTCGGCACAGTTGTAAACTCAACTAAATCCATCTAAAGCACCCTTCCGACCTCACTCTATCGAGGTCTGCGCTAAGAAGCTTCTTTGCTGCCTCCCAGTTGGTAGTTAGCCACTAAAGGTTTCGGAACTTTATGAATATTTACTGAAAGGAAAACATAGAGGTTAAGAGCTGGTTTATCGTTAGTTATTAAATTGAAAAGTGTTCGTAAATTGAGTTAGGTCTTCTTGAAGAAGAATGGACGCATATATTTTATTATTATATGTGATTAAAATGTGTAATTATTATCCTGTCCAACTTACGTAGATTCTACCTAAACATCCTACCTGCATCACATCAAAACTCCTTCAATATGAAACTTAGGCGAACTCCGGCTACCAACTCAATTTCGCCATGCAGCCAACAAAGACCAACTTCATACTTAATTAGTAGTACGCATGTCCGCCAATGATCCTATTAAGAGTCCGAAGCCAGGATTGCCCGAGAGCCGTGTACTGTGTGCGGTACACAATAACTTTGTTACGACTTTCAACTCGTAAACAAACAGGCTGGCTCATAAACAAGTTTCTGAAGGCCTGATTACGGACCAGGGGGGTCACTCCATATGACGAAAATCTAAACTTCGGAGCCCCGACTCTCTCTCGTTGTTTGAAACGTGCCGATTGCTCGACAGCTCTTTCGTTTTTCGTCAGTATAGAGAAACCCTCCAGCCTGCTCCATTGTTCAAACTAAACATGATAATGGAGTCAGGGACGCAATACGTCAATGGATGCCGCGTGTGGTCAAAGGAAAGGCTATGAAATATGAAAGTCACGTTCAGGATTTTCTCGTGTAAAATAAGCGACATGGTACGGTTTGATGCTCGCAACGATGAAATGTCACAAACTTGGTTTAGGTACACTGAATGTAGAGACAAGCACAAACGGTAGTTTTAAATTCTGTTCTGTCGACTCCTTGTTCTCCTTTTTCTGTTCTTGTGGTTCTCCTGTCTATATTTTTTCATTTTTATATTAATATCATATTTAAAAACAGCTTAACCGATGTGGACCTGACTAGTATGAAATGTTCCTGACACAGTTCACCCCGCAACAGTGGTAATGAAATTCGGCTCCCCGCCCTCTCCTTTTCTCCAGTTCCTTTCAATAGTTAAGCAAGTTGGAGAGACAAAGTAGGACACCTATCAGTTAACAATGTTTGAAGCACCTTGGGGTGAGACACGTCCCGGAAACATGGCCATAAAACTTTGATTGCGACTTAGCTCGCTCCTGACAACTTCCACTCCCAAAAGGTGCAACTTTGCAGTGTTTGCTACTTATATACTTACGTGGTGATGTGTGCTCTTAGAGTGTTCGAGAAAGAGTTGAAAGACTTGAAAGTAATATCAATAAAAATCTAGAGTACGTTCAAACTATATAGGTTCTTTATTTCATATTATTACAAAAGTTCGAACTGAGCTGTGATTGAGATATCAACCAATACGGACACTTCTGCTCTGGTGTACCTATATCCATTGGTCGGTATTCAAAATGAAGTGTCCCTAATGGTTATCAGCATGTCTTATCTCTAATTTGCCTATTGTAATATGAAATTTATGTCCAATTATAAAAACACGATAGACAGTCACGTCCAAATCAGCTTATCGGCCAATAAGTCCTGAATCTCGATAATAGCGTCGTCAAATACGAGTCCCTCACAGCGATGGCGACGACACGAGTTTTTGCGTAGAACATTGGATCTCAGCCAGCGACCAGACAATGCAGTTATGAGTCTGCACCCAGCGGCTGTATTATGTAGCCGCTGCGGTTAGCAACAGGCGTTTTATTAGCCACTTGGTTGCCAATATTTGAGGCTGGCCTGTTAGATATCGATGTGTAATGCCTATTTAAGATATTTTAAATATTGTTTTTATTAATTGGTGTGCTGCACAGTTTGTTGACCTGTACGCTTGGCAGGGTTTAATAAGTATCTATGATGTAGAAATTGGACACATGCATAATTTTCAGCTGGTAAACATACTATAGGAACATATTTTTAGCGAATGCTTCATTGCCTGTCTGATATTATTATATCGATTCATATAATTATGTATCCAAACTTGTGTGGTTTTGTCAGAATGATTAAACTTTCATTATCAAATTATGCTAGTTATAATATTCGTAACTATACATGAATGTAATCATAACTATGTATAATTTATTACGAATATAATAACTCGCATACTTTATACTAATTTTCAAGCCGCTAGAGGCTGTACTTTTTCAGCTAACTGAGCTAGGCGTTTACCAATCGCCAGCTACATAATAGGGGTGCGGATAATCCAGTGAGCGGCTTGTTTTATTTATGTCCGCCCCACCTTCAACACGGTCGTGGGCGCGCTCAATCTTTCAGCGAGACGTAAACTGCTGGTTTACAGCTGTCCCTGGCGCAACTTCTGCAAGACACGGCCTGTAAAGTTGAGGGCGGTTTATGAGGCTTTCAAACGCTCCGTCGGGGGAATATTTGAATGTATCGAATGGATAAGTAGTTTGACACACGTGTCTATACGTTTGTGCATGTTAACAGTACGTTTGATGGTACATAGAACGTGGATTTAGGAAAAGTTAAAGTCTTGGTTTACCTCTTTTTGAGAAAAGACTGATATTTTTATAGGCAAGACAAAATTATACCTATACTCAGATATACATAAAATATACAGTGTCTGTGATTTACTCAGTGTAATTAGGTACTATTTTCATGCGCAAACCGAGGAAAAATTAACTGTAAAAATTTAATTCAATTTATGTAATAGTATGATACCTAACTAGTTGGTACTATGAAGTGTTTTTGTGCATTGCAGAAGGAGGTATGAGAGGCTGTCTTTAACTTGATTATACTTTGTATATAGCACACACTTTTTTCCTTTAAGCTGAGTCATTTATCATCTCGTGAAAAAGCAAATCTTTAACGTAGAAGATTAATCGATGTACCTACTCGTATCTTTGCAAATACAAAATTTATGTTCTTATTTTATTATGTTAGCACTCATGTCTTTGCATATTAATACAAAGGTTGATGGCTCTTTCTAAAAGGTTATTGATGTGATGTATGTTGTTGTTAAAGGTTATTAACCGTGAAAATAAATCTGTACGGCTTTCCCGCAAAAAACAGACACACGTCAAATACTAAATTTATTAATGATTGAACCAGTACAGCTACAAGGTACTTATCACGGGGTTTTTAATTTTTCAAACAGTTTTACACATTTTTTAGTTAAAAACCGCCTCCTTAGAAGGTAGCATAGACTGAGCACTCAAGTGAACACGAGTAAATACTCGTTCGTACCAAAACTAGAGTCTGTAGTTCCATATTTACTGGTCCATACGTCGCGTACTTTCCCATTTTCTTGCTAGACTCAAGGGAAGTGACAAATGCCTTATGTTTAGCTTTATCTTTTTGCCAGTGACAAGTCACTCGAATTCATTTTGCACAGCCCTAATACTGACATTATTTATAAAGTTTTTTCATTTTTTTTGGATACAGTATGGTATTTTATCTATACCTAAGGAAATGGTTATTTTTTGTAAAAAAAGTGAATTCTTCTAACCATTTATGTGAAAAACCGTGGACGATAACTTGGTTAGGTTACATGATACGTGTTAACGGTTTGAAATATCGTGATCATTTTTTACCGATAATGGAACACGCATGTCACCCCCCCCATGCCCTACCCTCCTCGAATCGCTCAATTACCAATTTGTACGAGTAATGACAATGTCACAAGGTTTCGCCGTCTAACAATGTAAGTCGATCCATCATTCACCATTTTATTACTTTCGTTTTTTAATATGGGCCGTGGAGCTTTGATGGTTGACTTGAAAAACTTAGTTTTGTATAAAAATAAAACCTGGAATTTTGAAATTGATTTAGTATTCCGGTTCTTTATTGAGCCTTTTTATGATTTTATTTACTTAACACTGTAAATAAATTAGTGTGTACTCCGGTAAACCCTCACCATTTCTAGGAACCGAAATAAAACTGAGCCCCTATTTTAATACATACAGATTAATCCAGTATAACTCGGAATTCATAAAGCGTGAGTATTTTTCGTCCTTTTTACTTTTTCGGCTAATACGGCTTTGCCTACCAATTCGAATCCAATTTACATTTCAATCGCGAGGCTCATGTAAAAACATGAACCGCGAGCTAGCGCCGCCGGCGGCTTATGAAATAATGTTACATAGTAGCTCGCAAATATTCATGCATTCTTCAGAGCATAGCCCGTGCAGCCAAATTCAGCTCATTAGTACTCACCCTGAAAAGGACTTTTGGACAGACAAACCAACTTATCCAATAAACCTTTGAACTCTAACTCCAGCTACAGCCTGAAAATCACTTAAACTGTAAACACGAACTCCGCACTCATTTCCATGGAAAAATGAACGGAAAGCAGATTGGATGGCCTCTATTCGCCCTGCTTTTGAAACGGTATTTTTGTTTAAAAATGCATGAAGGAAAATAGACGAAGCTCGCCGTTTTATGACAATGCATTTTTCAGCATATGCAGGGCCTTGCACGACGCCCGGAATGTATTTGCAGATAAACGCAGTATCTTGTTTTATTTTTACAGCGCCGCACCGGATAATCTAGTTTAAACCGGAATTTCCGATGATATTAGCACGGATTTTTACCGGCGGATAAAGTTTCCCTCGCAAACAAGGAGCGTGTTTTTTGTTTGCAGACAAAAAGTTTTCAATGAACTAAAAACACGGGACAACTCAATTAGATAGTTGGATGATATTTTTACAACATTTTTCTAAATTAATGGTCGTCGAATGAAATAGGATCGGCAGTTTTGCAATTATAAGTAGTAGTAGAACTAGTTTGCTATAGTTGCATTGTGATAACATTCGAAATCTTAATAAATACAAAAATATAT
The DNA here is from genome assembly GCF_932276165.1 of Plutella xylostella. NCBI lineage: Eukaryota > Metazoa > Arthropoda > Insecta > Lepidoptera > Plutellidae > Plutella > Plutella xylostella. The sequence goes on from NC_063985.1 coordinate 10,745,815, forward strand.
TTATGTTTTGCTATTATTTTATCAAACTTACATTGATAATGTTTAGCAGTCACGCAAGTTGGCGCAGTTTGTCCGATAACACAGGCCCTGGGGACATTGCAAGATGCGGTGTTACCACCACGTCATGTATCATGCTCTCTTGAAGCTCTCACATAGTTTTAATGTCAAGCGATATATTGTCTCAAACTTGTTCACGGATTGTGCTACTGTAGTATTTGAATAGTGTCCCAAAAGTCAACGTCATGCCTTGGAGGGCATATATTTTAGCTAAGTACGCAAAAAGCCAAATCGTTACAATAAATAATTATAACATATATGTAGCAATCATTGTTAATATTTAATAGTATTCGCTGTTGATTGTATGCTATATAATATTTATACTAGTCGACCAATAAGTTGATAGCTATTCTACACACTCCTTGATACTATAAATATTTTTGTCATGATCATAAAAATCAGTGCAACGTAGAAGCAAAAACATTCGAGTCAGCTAGGCAAAAGATGAATAAATAAAAACTATAACCCCTAGAATAACTGCCGCCGTTGCAGAAATCATAAAACTATCTTTCTAGACATATTCATTGTCACCCGTAAACCTTCATTCAAACGGCGCCGCTCGCAGGCACCTAAGGACTGTATGAGCATTTATTGGTTTCTTCCCCGTTCGCATTTATTTTTATATTTCCAAGATATTAGGGTTCCTCGAAATCATCACGTAGATAAAAGAATAAATAATTCATATCGGGTTCCGTCTTATCTTGATCGTGTCTTTTCGTTCCGGAGCAAATTAGAGGAATTGTGCACTCGCTTAATATAATTTCGCGCGACTTTAAGGTTCAATTTCGCTTCGCCCGCGCCCTCGCCGCAGACAGAAATACCCGCAGATAATGTCGTTATATTAGCATTAGCTTAATAGAAAAACTTCGCCATCTTAGACCTCATGCTTGTGAGACAGCAATTTTGTACTTTACAAAGTGTATTTTTCTTTTAAGCTTTCATATCCGCTGGAAAATGATATAAAACGCTCTTTGTCTAGTTTTGCTATAAAATAAAATGGTCCGAGATGGATGTATGTGTTCCATGTTACTTGTACGTGGGGCGGAACCGGATTACATTTTAGCTCGTGTAATGTGTGACTATACATATGTAGCTAAGAGAGGCTTAGTAAGTAGTTTCCCCACTCGACTCTGGATAGAACAGCAAGGTAAAAGGCTCTGCAAGAGCTAGGCTTCCGTTACACAATACCGGAACATTTCACTTGAATTTAAAACTACTTTTAGCTGAGAAAATTCCACATTATGATCGTTCACTAACGCGGTTCGTTCGTCGCATTATATCTATAGCGTTCTGTTGTTTACGGTTTAGCGAATAACCGCCTCATAAATTTTACGAACTTGGGGGTAATATTGTTTGCTTATTACGACGCGTCGTTTCGTCGGAACACTTCATTTTAACTTCCTACCGACACAATTTAAAGTATTTAACGTAAGTTATTTACATAATTCTAATATGAGGGGACATTAAGCGCTTAATATAGAGCGATGTTCAGCGGAATTGCGCTGAGGTTTTCACTTCAAAGATTTCCATAAATTCGTCTAAATTTGCCGCGACAACTCCGGCCCGGCTGGCTCGAGCTGGCTGCGGAAAACGTTTGTCTTAAACCGCGCAAAGTTCAAGAAATTATATCTGCTGTGTAACAAAACAGCAACGTTTCGCTGGAACTTTTGAAGTTTTAACTGAAAAGTTTTACAGAGAGTTACGTAACGTGGAAGTTTATGGAAGTAGCGTCGTGGTTTATTTAAAAATAAAGGTTTAGACAACAGTTAGACAATAGTTATGTGGGGCATGGGGGTGCGTGGCCGGACGCCGGGTGCTGGCCGCGCGCCAGGGGGGCCACTCTAGCTTTACGTTTAACCAAGTTTCGGAGCACTGCTGCGCTACCCTCGACTCTATCTCGTTGCATTAACCGTACCAATTGCATGAAATTATTTCGCCTAAGCAGAGTAGTCCTCCTATCCGGTCCACACGTCAACCAGGAAAAGCCGACATTAAAGACACTCGCTGCCGATAGCAAACACCCTGTGTATTTGTTTTCGATCGTGCGTTGAATATTCAAGTGCTCATGCCAGTTAACTTTAAAATGATGCGCTTTTATCGACCACCTATATTTTATTGTATTGTTATGTTAATAGTCTGTGAGGCGGGATGAAAATTTAATTCTGTAATTCTGATTTGTTGCAGGTATGTTCCGAAGCAACCATCGATCGGTTGATATTCCACCGTTACAAGATCTAAAGGTAGGCAATACAGTATACCCACACAATACACTCCATTGTACTGCGACAGCAAGCAGCATTCCTATACAAGTAACACCTCCATCAAGGCGCCCTTACAAAATGTACGTTGTACAAAATGCGTCCGGAAATTCCACCGCAAGCCGTAATACCTTGACAATGACGCTCCTCGGCCGTCGGCACACAATATCCTGTCCTCGGGACCTCCCCCGAGACTTGACAAGCTAAACCCCCATTCCGGTAAAGGTGCGTTCAGATAGCGCGACAGAAAGATAAGCTTTCTGTGAGCCCATTAAAAAAAACGAAAATCAAAGATGGCTGAACATGTTTCGTGTTTCTGCCGCGCCATAGATGGATACACCTTTAGAGTTAAATAAGTTAGTTAATGAATAGAAAATCATCAGAATGTATATTCATTTATTGAAACACGAATCAAATCGGAATGCAATCGTACTGTAACAAATATTTTGTTATAGGTGCTGTAGCATACTAAACTCTGAAGAGACAAGTTTATGCAAAAATCCTAGATCTATAAACCTGGCTTCTCTCAGAGTGACCATGTGCTTTCATCATTTCATGTAGAGCACATCCTTTTTGTGACAACCTCTGTAACAGAAATTTAAAATTATGCTCTACAAAGCCGCAATTCTCTACCGGAATCGGTCTCTAGTAAGTGTTCGATCGGAAATGGGACGTCAGGGCGGACTGGGGCAGAATTGCTTCCTGAAATGCCTCTGTCGGCCGCGACGCTTGTCCAAGAATATGGCGCTAGTGGCCGGCATCGCTAAGTGCATCACATTTTCATCTCAGAACTGAAACAGAATAGTGGCATTGCGGCGATGCTACGCAACACGATACGCCAGCGTTCCACCATCAGGTGTGTGGCGGAACCTTAAGTGACAAGATGATTAATCAGATGAAACATTATTATGAAACCAACGATAAGTTTTTACAATACTTACAACAAAAGGTTTAAGTACAAAACATTAAATATGAATATTGTATGTAGAACCCGCGAGCCATCCCTTAGACTGGACTCTTAGAAACGAATAAAACAGAATCGCGCATTGCCTAAGCATTGCTTATTCTTTTTGTTATGATTCCAGAATAAAATATGAGTAGTAGGCCAAGTGAGCGTGGGCTTTTATTTTCTTTTAGCATGTTTCCCGGTTTGTGGCGGCATTCTTTATGAAAACAGTGAAATACGGTCGTGCCCTGCTGGTATTATTGCGTTTCTACACGATTATTAGTTTCGGTTACCTTTGAGCTTATTTTTTCGTTTTTATTCTGTTTCTATAGCCAGCTTGACATGTAGATTTATAACTATAAAATACCTAGTCGTGTCAATATAAAAACATGGCTTTTTCAATGTAAGAAATAAAGAAAGTAAAAATACCGCAGTTATTCCTACGTTATAACTACAGCCCGGGTATAAATTTTGCGGTCGTAAAATTCACCCCAAACACGGAATAACATACATCTTTTATCTCTTGCAGTATACATTTCGATCATATTCGAGGCTACAATCTTGGAAAAAGTGTCTTTTTATGAGTTTTTCCCGAATATTTTGCATTTTAGCACCCTTCTTGCGTACAAGGAACATTGTCGTTTTCGACCTGTACCATAACCTTATCTGAAAGCTATGCATTTTTTAAACATAATCTATGACAAATCATAAACATAAAATATGCATGCGCAGGAAAATATGAGTTCATTGAGAGTACAGTAGAACTTAGTGCTGTGTGTCACTCTTGCAGTTCAAATTTAGCCTTTATGATGTACGAATTATTGACGGAAAAAGTGTATCGCTTAACGGGACCCTGGCTATGCGAAGGCGCAAATGCATTTTAGATGGGGCGCACAGTTGCGCGGATGCAAGCGAGACGCCACGCCATCTTAAATAGTTCAACAGCATGGAGTAGGACTGTCGAGAGATGGAAGAAATAAAACATTGGAAATATAGTATTTTTTCTACATTCATGGATGTAGAAAAAATAATGGAAAGGATTTTCTATACTTAGATTAATAAGAAATTGAAGCGCCCTTATTCACAAGTGGACGTGAAACTTGGTTGGTTTTTTAGCAAGCAGTACGCTTCGGTAGTATGTTTCTAATGGTTGTCTGGATCAGATCGCTTTTAACAATAAGGCTGCATATTGAACTGTATGTTAACTTGTAAATTGTGCTATATTTTTTGTGTTTTAACAATAAATTTACACTGTAGGTATTGTATTCTGTGATTGTACGAGTATTCATAGATTTACTTACCTCATTTTACACGCAAAACGTAATTACAAATTGAAGCCATGCCCGTTACGAAAGTTAATAAAATTATGTCGAAACGGCCACAATGGCGAGCTTTCCTTGTAATTTTCAAAAGCTTTCGTTCACAGAAAACTTTGAAGACAAGCTTTTTATGTCTCACGGCTTTTTTGAGCTTCCTGCGCAGAATATAAGGCTTCCGAGATCCGTAAAAAAGTCTTTGTTGCTTTGGTAGTCTTACAGTAGGTAGTTCATGAGTCGTCATCATCATCATCATCAGTCTGTGATCGCTTACTGTAAGACATAGAGACCTCTGCCTTCCTCATCCAGCCACTACCAGCCACCTGTCTTGTGTCGTTGGCCCAGTGGATCGTTGGGTGTCCCACGCTAAGCTTGCCTGTTTCGTGGTCTTCACTAGAGAATTCGTCAAACCCACTTTAACATATTGTATTTTTTTTGTGACACCACTATATGTAATAATCGAAAAAATACTTCATCTCCACTAATTTGCAGTAAATTCATCACATTCTGACATGAACAACAACAGTTACACATCAATTATTGAATTATTATCAAATGGACGGATTCGCATTTGAACGCTCTCAATACAGCAGCCCTAGTCAAATGAAAGCACAGTATATAGTGTACTTGCTCCAGTAAAGATACTCCAGAAAGCCTCGCACGGTCTTACCATAAAATCTAAAACTGGGATGCACAAAGAGAGGCCCCTATACCTAGTAAAGTATCCTCTGTTCCTTATGTATAATTACACATACATCTGCTTACGGCGATGGTAAATAATAATAATAATATGTGGGGCCATCTCACTGACTGACGCTAATCTGACAGCTCAATCTGTCAGCTATTAGCATCTAGGGTATTCCAAGCGTATATCAGAATTCCTATTAGGTAATAATTATGTATATTCCTATTATATTGTTTGTTACGTATACGTCCCCCCGGAAATCGAACTTGGGGACCAGTAGGTTTTTGGTGAAGGGGCTTTACATTACTGTCCCGAGAACTACTGTGCTTGTAGCCCCATTTACTAGAGCCACTGGTATCTGCCATAAGCCGATATTCGATAAAGCCGTTCGTCCCATCTGTTTGTAGGACTGGAGATACGTAGATGGTCAAATAATCATTGTATTTACAAATATTCGACAGCGGTAGCGGTGACGGCTGGTTTTACCTAATACCTCGTATACTTACCTTAGAGTATCCTAGGTATACTGCATTCAAAAATATATATAAGTACTTAAAGTACCTGCTTCTATTTTAAGAAGGGTGTCACTTACACGATGTTTGTTTTAAACAAAGGAAAGTAAGCACCAATTTATACATACGCGCAACATGACATGTGATTTAATTAATTTTGAAAGTAGCGACGTTTCATATCTAAATACCTACTTCCAGTCGGATTAATAAATCAGTATAGTAATTGGCTCAAAAACAACGTTTTAAGTGATTAATTTTAAACAAAAGAGCATGAGGTCTGGATCTGGATCTGTTCTTGACATCGAGAATTTTTTAATCAAAGTTTGGTTATGACCGTGTTACGGTCCCTTTTTAATATTGATTAATTGTATATTTGTGTAAACAAACAACTTTTATGAAGTTCTTATATTTGTATAATATATAATTTTAAGGATATAATTATTTAACTTAGGTACCATTTATCCATTTAAACAAAAATATATAGAACGTATAGTTTTACAGTATACTGGACTCGCGCTTGTAACAAAAGTAAATTTATGCCGATACATAAAATAACTATCAACCTTCTGTAACTGTTTACAATACAAATAATATTCTCCTGGGTCATAACTCCTATTTATCAAAACTCAAATAGAATTATTATTCCCATCACGGCAAAACGAGCTGATTCCAAAATTTTGAGATTTTCAGTTGCATTGCAGTTTGCAGATAATTTGTACATACTTACATTGGATATCATTACCTATACCTACAATAAATATGGTGTTGCATACGTGATAGATACAGTAAGCGGAAAGGGCGTGATTCTGTGAGCGACACGGCACCACTCAGTTGTGTTGCGTTACAAGGAAGGACACACTTTAACATATTGTTCAACGCTGCTACGGCGCCGCTGCGGCATAACAACGTTGCGGCACCGCACCGCACCGCTCGAGTGCCCACAGACACGGCGAAATCTCTGCGTTTCTGCGCCGCAACGCACCGTGTGCTCTTGCTCCAATATGCAACGTCAATGGCAGGTAGAACTTTTTTATTGCTGGTGAGTGTATATAATTATAGTTTATGTAGTATACCTACATCAATATTAAAAAATAAATTTAATAAAAACGTTTTCTCCTCTCGAGCCTTCGACCTTGTCAGTATTTTTCATTAGACCCGAAACTTGACGCTAAGGAAACTTTCCCATGATTAAATAACTTGATTATCAAAGGGCTCTGGTAACAAGCTTCGTTAATATATTCTGTCTTGTTAAAACTTACACCAGTTATAATAAGAATTTTAGGTGAGCAAAAAAAAGCTTTAACCAAAATTATTTGGGTGAAAAGATTTAAGAAACCAACGTTAAAAAAAAGAGTTTAGTTTTTTTTATAATTTCTTCAAAAAGGAGCCAATTGTTACTCACGGTTTCAGCTTTCCGCAATAGCAAATTTCAAGAAAGTTCAATAGGTTTTTTTATCTTATTAATCCATATACCTAAAAACTTTTGAGCTTTTAATAGTGTGACATGTTATATCTTTATTATATTATTATATCTTTATTAAGTAAAAACACATTACACAGTTACTAATAACTAAACTATACTAAGGCTAAAGTAGATGTCTCATAAAAGTTATTGTTTAGCCTCCACTGCCGAACTAGGTAAAAACCTGTATTTCAGCAAGTAGCGCCTCACCCACCAAAAATGACAAAAATAGCCATAGACAAAGGCAAAACTAGACTCGCTAAGTCTGTTTATGTAACTTAAAAAAGTATATAACAGTTACTTATAACTAACATAAAAAAGTAAGAAATTACAGAATTTATTAATTTATAATAAAAAAATAATTTAGAGAATTTTGAGAATGTGCTTTCTTGTCTTAGTTGTGTTATAAATTCACAGAAAATGAGAGTAAGATTAATGTAAGATATCATATATATTTTGATTATTACTTTTATCAGTGTACGTGTGCAAGAACAACCAGCTAATTAAGTAGGTATAATAATTGTAATTTAAAAGGATCAAAATGTAGGTTAGTGCATTCAACAGTTAAAAACCATACCACAAAACATAGCTAAATTACTTCAGAATCTTTAAAAGATCCTCAGTTTCATCGTATGAAAGCGTTAGAAGCCATTTCGTAACAACCTTTTTTAATGAAATTTTATTTAAGCTGTATATGGAAATTAACTTATTAACTTTATTATATAAATATGGGCCGAGAAAAATAAAAAATCTTTGGATGAAGGAAGTGTTGGACTGTTTAGGTAGTACGCTGACAGCATGCTTTCTTCTCTTGTTTAGAATATCAGGGTCGAAAATCAGATTACTGTGCTGTCTTAGCAGTATGTTAAGCACAAATAATTGACGAACAGTGAGCACTTCGCAGGACCGATACAACAGAGTTGTAGGAAAGAGATATGGCCGAAAGGTGGCCACTTTTAAAATCATACGCTGTGCCACCTCAACCGCCTTTATTGCAGTTTTGTGCGCCCCGCCCCATGAAGAAATGCAGTACGTGATAAGAGATTGGCTTAGGGAAAAATAAATTTGTTTCATTCTAATTGGCTCTAAAACATGTCGCAAATTCTTAAAAATATAAATGAGCTTGCGGATTCTTCCACTCAACAGATCAATATGCTTTTTAAAGTTTAAGTTGTGATCAATTATGACACCCAAGTAACGTATTGAGTCAGCTCTTTCCAGTGGCTGGCACGTGCATTCTTCGCCATTAAATTGGCATAAATGGGAGACGATTTTTTTATCAGCAGTTGGTTGGCCGGTTTTAGTAATTGAAAAAGTCAAATACTTGGTCTTGCTTATATTCAGACTCAGGATATTAGCAGTAAGCCATTTATTAACCAAGTTAAATCCATTTTGGGCAGCATGGAAAGTCTCACTCCAGGTATCGGCAGCAAAAACGAGAGCGGTGTCATCCGCGTAAGAGATAATCTTACCCTGAGAAAGTCTGAGAGATAGAAGATCGTTGATGTAGATAAGAAAAAGGGTAGGTCCTATTATGTTGCCCTGTGGTACTCCAAAGGTTATGGGTAGGAAAGAGCTAGAGTAATTATCTATACGGACACATTGCTGTCTATTGGAGAGATAATCCGAGAGCAATTTCAATTGAACTCCTCTAATTCCCACAGCTTCTAGTTTGTGTATGAGGATGGGGACAGACACCGTGTCAAAAGCCTTGGCCAAGTCAAGGAAAATCGTGATACATTTCTTACTGTTATCAATTCTTTCAGAAATAAACTCTGTGAGTGTGTGTACTGCATCATCCGTTGATCTTTTCGCTCTAAAACCAAACTGATTTTCAGAGATTATATTATTTTGTTCCAAATAATTGATAAGCCGAACATTAATAATCTTTTCTAGAAGTTTTGAAAAAGACGGTAGAATAGATATTGGCCTATAGTTTTCAACCCGGTGTCTATCACCACCCTTATGAATAGGACGAACTTCAGAGATTTTCAAAACATTAGGGAAAATACCCAGTACAAGACACATGTTGAAGATAAATGTTAGAGGAGGAACAAGAAAGTCCCTGTACTGCTTAAGTAGCAAATTCGAAATTTTATCCCAACCAACAGAGCAGTTATTTTTTAACCCCATTATCAGTAACTCAATCTCTTTCTCGTCAGTATTATGAAGAACAAAGGAATTACAGTTATAACATTCCTTGAGTGATTCTAGTGGTTGTTTTTTATGTATTTTTAAATTTGTTTCAGCTAGTAAATTACCTATATTTGCGAAATAATTGTTAACACTGTTCACAGAGGTTTGAGGGGAATGGTAAAGAGACAGTAATTCTTTTGCTGTTGTTTTAATTTTAGTAGTGTTAGTAATTTTTTTTATGGCTTCCCAAAGTTTTTTGTTATTATTTTGTGCATTATTTATTTGTTCTTTATCATACGATCTTTTTAGCTTTTTAATTATGTTATTACAATAGTTTCTGTACCGCTTATAAATTAGTTTAAGAGTATCATTATTAGGTGATTTTTTTGACTTTTTATGTAGCTTATCTCTATTCCGAATACAGCGCAAGAGACCTGGGGTAATCCAGGGTTTAATAATTTGTTTACGTTTTGGAAGAGTTATTGTTTTAGTATTATTTTCAATTGCTTTATTTATAGATTCAGATAGGTATTTCATAGATATGTTAGGGTCAGTAGATTTATAAATAAAATCAACGTCAATACCTAAAATGTCCTTGGACAATCCTTCGTGATTGATTTTGGTGCACGTTGATGTAGAAATACTTCGTTCACTTTTTCGTGTTAAAGAGAAAAATACACACTTATGATCAGTAACCGTACTTTGTGGTACAATAACAAGAGATGGTTTTTTAGTTTTTAGCATGACATGATCGATGCATGTTCCTGACTCATCACGTGTAATTAGCGTGTGTGCGGGCAATAGACCATGAAAAGCAGCCAAAGTTAAATATTCATCTGATAACGAATCTTTCTTATTCTGGTTAATAGCGATATTAATATCACCTATTACGCTGATATTGCTACAAGACGAGACTGTAGTCAGTGTGCTATATATTATTTTGTTTAGCCCTTCTGTCTTCTTGTATTACCTTAATTATTGAATAGTTAATTTGACACGTGCCAAGATCTTTAAACCCGCTGCCCACACGTACCCTTTCCTATAAACGCTTCAACTATTTCAATTGTACGCAGAAATGGTTGTGTGGGTTTCACCGTTTATCTGAATATAATGGCGGGTGTACACTGCGGTCCTTTTGACGTAAGACCAACGTGCCCCGGCTTTTGACCAAATTGCCTCAGTACATCGTGTTCGGGCACTTAAAGAGCCATAAATTAACGGTTACCGCCTGCAAACTCGGGCTCGCTCCCCCCGTGAGTAATGGCTGACTCCTGATGCCTGTAATGCTAAAAAACCCCATTCAATTGCGCTGTACGGGCCGATTCTAAAGCGTTCCAACAATTGATGTGAAATGCTGTTAGATCGTTTGCTAAATCTTCGTGAGAATTGCCTAACCATAGCTTATTTTATACCTAGTGATATTGATAATAATATTGTTCACTGAATTTCAGTAAGTTCAAATAAGGATCAATACAATTTGAATGCAAATGAACAATTAATTGAACATGTGAATTAAATAAGTTTAATTTCAATATAACAATACCTACCATTTAATTTGTAATATAAACAACCAAAATGATTTCGCTTATCTTAAGTGCACCATCAACCTCTTTACAGAGCGTAACTTTCTCGGTAAGAATAGTCTTAAAACAAGCAACTCCTAGAAAGGCGATGGAACAAAGTATTTCCTCATTTACTCCGAACACAGCTGTCCTCAACATTTCTACCGAGGGCTCTAAACAACAATGATAAAAGAAAGGAGAAATAGTAAAACTGTTTCGTAAAGTGCTATCAACCCCGATCATGAGATTTTATTGAGAATTTAAAGGGATATTTTAGTCCCAATAGTAAGTATACTTATACATTTAGGCCTCAAGATGATCACTCTAGCTTCCGAGACTTCTATACTTTAATGAATATGTTTATAATAAATAGAACTAACTAGTTTTTCTCACCTGTGTTTTATTCCATAAGACACCTTTGACTTACAACATGCCAAACTTTATAAAAAGATATCCAGCCGTGAACCCGTGAATGGCAATCAAGCAGTTTACATGCATCGATGCTTACAAATTTTATCTGTCCATTACTTCGTTTGGCTTATAGGTACCTGCGCCATAAGAGTGAGCAGGACAAGAAGCGCCAACTATTATGACTCTGACTACATGTTGGGAGCCACAGCTCTAAGTAGAGTAGAGCCTCGATCCACGGAACAAAAAGTCAAGCACTCAATCTGCCGGCACCTAAACGGTAAATCCCTGAGGAACTTACGTGCTTCGCGCTCTGTGGTTAGATACATAGTTATTTATATTTAGGAGAATATATTTTTATGTAGTACTTATGTATTTGCAATGTACCTACTTATTTATCCGGAAAATGATATGGAGAGATCTACCATATTTGATTACTGCTCACCCGCCCTAAAAATGGTGTGGCTTTGACTTCAACAATTTCCTACTCTTATTTTTATTGTTTCACTAATTTCAGTTCTTACAAAAATATCACAAGCACGACTTCCTAGAACTTATATTTTAATAATACATCACATAATGTACTTTCATTAATAGCTTTTAGATAGACTGTTAACGTTTTCTTTGGTTTCTTTGTTACTAAAAGTCCACTTACTTAGTTTCAATGCTTCATTTAAAAGCCAGGTAAGTGGTAATTGTTCGACTAATATTAAAAGTTGCGAAGCAAATATCAGGATTATAGATTATTTCCAGAATTACACCGACAGATTAAATCGAGTCCTATTGCGTAGCAATTTAGTTCAATTAAATTAACTGCATAAGTGAATCAAATTTAAAATTAGTAGAATCTGTGGTGCGATTATTATAATTATAATTATAATATCTGCAATTAGCGAAAGACATCGAAGTCTCAAAAAATACATACACAGTAAACTTTGAATTAAGACTACAAAGGTATAAGAACAAAAACAAAAAACGCTACGCTACACGCTACAGCATCGGAAAAGGTAACAATAATTTTTCATTTTAATATCAGGAAGACAGAAATGGCGAGCGCGAATAGACGGGCTATTGTTCAGGGAAAAATATTGCGATTCCTACTGCAATATCGTGTGCTCGCCAATTGCTTTTTAGTTTCACGTGAGGGTGCGGTTTCTTTTCAGGGCTACGTACCTAGTTACCTAGATAGGTACTTACTTCTAACATATTTTATACCTCTAAATGGAATCTTTCTGCCTGTTTACTATCAGTGAGTGACTCGATAGATTCTACTACGCACTTATTATACTATACCTCATGAGTTAATCAATCATGAATTATTCTTTTTCCTTCACTCAACTTGAACTGAGTTTGACAATATTTGGTGTACCTACTGTACTGTACCTGGTAGAGTGATGACACCCTGGATTATCACTGAGACTACTATAACTTTTTATCCCGGAAATCTCGCGGGAGCTTGTTAAATTCATTTGTACGACTTAATCCTCTTTTACTTTTGTAAGTATTTATATCAGAACGCTTTTCTAAATGACCCAGCTTTGTTGTTCATCGATGGTGTTCCTCAATCGAGACAATACCATTGATAGTTAGTCAAGCAAACTTTATTCCATTGTTCAGGCCAAGGTGGTTTCATTCAGTCAACTATAAACTTTACTCTCGTTTCCCGTAAGTCGATACTTGTTTGATTTCCTGAGCATCTTTCATTACCGGACGATAGCCAGTTTATTACAGGAGCTACACAACTGTTTGTAAATGTTACTTTTAAACTTACGTGGTGATATTCAACGACATAGTTAGAGTCCCTGTAGCAGTTTTAGGAAATCACTTATAAATTATATGGATAGATACAGCAAACCCAGAAAATATTTTATACTAACGTTAATTAGGTACTACGAACTTTTCGATGGGAAAAAAATAAGACAAAATGGATGTGGGACAATTAAAGGTTCCACTCGAGAGAGCCAGGTGCAGGTACTTACACCCCCACAGAGAATAGAATAGAATAGGATGTAGGACACTACGGAAACGATAATTTAATATCTACACAACATAAATGTGCAAAACAACTGGGATTTCTATTAAAATTTCAGAGGTGGTTCCCTGAAAACTGTTCAGTTTTATAAGTAGGTAGGTAGTCGGTAGGTACATTGACCTGCCTCTGGGAATTCTGAAAATTTACATAATAAGTTGTTGAATGTATATCTTCATTCTAAGTATGTAACAAACTTTGCTCTGTATGTTACATTTTCATGGAAATATGAAAACTTGAACTAAAGTTCGAGGAAATCTTGAATTCAGTGCAACTCTGTTACGATACCTGCGTTGTGAGTCTACTAAATTATAAGGTACCTATAATTTTTAACAATGTTTGCAAATATTATTTGTTTTACAGTTGAAACATGCATTCTGTTCAGCTTAATAAAAAAAACGTCGACTGTTAACCCCAGACGTAAGAGGGGTGTTTTAATTTCAGAAATTTCTACTGATGCCCTGCTGGCATTAGCTTTTTGGCAGGGTTGCATCTATACTGTCGTCAAACACTTTCACTGACCTATACACCGGTATTTTATCTAGAGCACTCATATTTATGTAAGTAATAATAAATGATTTTGAGATTGGGTAGGTCTTTCCTCTTTCACAATTTTAATGTTCTATATTTTTTCATATAAAATGTAAATATTTTGAGACTAATACATATAAGAACGTAGACTTTATGTGACTTCGATGCATATATATGACTGAAGGCAATTTTCGACTGAAATGGAGTAGTGGACAGGCCTGTGTCCAGGTCTCAAGGTAATAACGGGCATATTGCCATCCGACTGGCATAGCCAACCCTGAGAGCAAATATCTGTGTTGAAACAAATGTTTTCCCAGCCGAGAATCGAACCAGGACCTTCAGTGTGTTATTCAAACCACAGCACCGTTCTGTCTTGTTTGGAAAATGAACCAGAATATTAGTTTCCTGTCGAAAACTTGTTATGACAACGATTTAATCTGGTCCAAATAATTTAAAACTGTTTATATCCACAACATTTATTAAGATAACGTGTTTTATTTTTTTGATTAAATAAAAATAAAAAATATATTTTCGGATTCAAAATGGATTGAATTTGCACACACGCACTCACGCCTTGTACTAATGTACTCCCTGGCGGGGTAGGCAGAGGTGCATTGCTGCACCCACTTTTCGCCAGAGTGTTATGTTGGTCCCAATGTAATAGGGGGCGGGCCTATTGCCATTTTACGGGCACATCCAAGACCCGAGAACAAATATCTGTGTTAAAAAAATATCTGCCCCAGCCGGGAATCGAACCCGGGACCTTCGGCTCAGTAGTCAGGGTCACTAACCACTACGCCATTTGGTCGTCGGATTGAATTTGATACGGATTATTTCGTAAACGTTACAGCACTTCGTTTTGACTTCGCGATACCCCCCTGGATAGTCTTTCCGTCTCCTCGAAGTCGTCCCGTATTCCCGGTTATCCCGCGCGGAAATCGTATAAATGTTAATGAAAGCCCGATGTTCCTAATGAGATTAGCGTTCCCGTGAAATTAGATTGCCGCCAGTTCTTTAATTTCCAGTGGAGGTGAAAATTGGCTCGCGAGCGACAGACGCTCATAGCCGTTCGTATTTTATGATTTTCCGTTACGTTAAGTTAAGTCAGGATGCTGGGATTAGGGATGAACATTATGAGATGATTTTTTAGTATATATTTGTAAAGGATGGAAACACTTTGTCCATATAAAGAGGTATTCATTACTTATGGAAAATGATAAGTTTTGAAATCCCTGTGAACTTCTAGCGCACTTGTATCGACTCAGGTTATAATTGTATTTTGCATTATTTCAAAATTTAGATTATTTTAAATGTTAAACTTTTACAGGTAACGTACTGTGGCTTCCACGAAGTTAATAAGGATAAAATATATGTTTTTTATGCTTAAAACTCCATTATAGATAAACATACCTAACTAAGCACACACTCAAAGAGTTTACACGAGATTTTCCCTCTGAGCACTGACTCTGTCTACGACTGCTGTAGAACTATGTCGGATCAAATACTCACATTTCTTACTTGATAGGAGCAGTGAGGCGGACTCAGTTTCCTTTGACACGGTTCTTGAACACTCTCCAGCACAAAGCAGTCTGTGAACCCTATTCTCAACTTAATTAGGTGCTATGTTACTTTGCACTTCAGCTGGCAAGAAATAGGTACCATTGTTTTACTCGTGAGCTCGTCATATGAAGACGTGAATTGTAGTTATCTGTGCCAGTAATGTATGGTTGGCAGTAAAATTGCTTGATTTTGCATTATTCTAGTCTTTTTCTATCCACCTTTGTGCTTATTCAGATATTTTATTTATGTATTATACATACCTATTGATAAACCACGGAGGCTGAGGGTTAACTTATTTTTAGGGGATGTCAGTGTCAAAACAATACATATAACTTACCTGTCATGAAATATCATGATATTAAAATGTCAATTCAGCTTCATTTCAGTGAATCCAAAGGGAGGCCGATGGGTATCATGTTGTATATGGATCTTCGCCACTGATAAGAGAAAATATCTTTACAGACAAACATTTAAAATAAACGTTCGAAATAGATTTGATTACTTACATACTTTATACAAAACAATAATACTTTTTTGTGCATCAAAACACAAAAAAGTATACTTAAAAAGAAAAACAGTACAAAAAGGCCCTATTGCTTATAGCAATCTCTACCAGACAACCTCTATGCAGTTCTATGAGCTAGTTAGCCAAGTATGATGCGGATTCTTGCCGGCGTGGCAGCGAGCTCGCGCCCGCATTCCCCGCCCGTGGCATGCGCCCTGCTGCCTGTCTGTATACATAGTAGTCCCGGGCCCAAGGGGGTCACTCTACAGGGTGTTGAAAAAAGGGTATACTAAGCCGAAACTCGTAGAACAAAAGTTGTTCATAATAGCCCCCTGAGTTACCCCCTTTTGGCTTAGTATACCATTTTTGAAACACCCTGTATGTCACGAAAAACAGTTCAGTTCAGTTTCAGAGCGCTCCTACATGAGCCACGACTCCAACGTGCTGATTACACGACCGCTCTTGTTCGTTTTTTTTTCGTCAGTATAGAGTAACCCTCCAGGGGTTGATAAAGATAAAGTTAAATATAGATTACTTAACAGAAAAAAAGAGAAATATATGACAGAAAGTTTTAATGATTGGTATAATAATAGTAGAAACGGTTGAGTTCATCACTAAAGGTAACAAGAAACAAAAATACCTACCATTCACTTTAAATATGATCAAATAACTAACGACAATTACAGCTTGTAGTGACGAAATGTTAAGTTATTATTAAAATTTTGAATGATAAATTTCGTTCCAAAACTGAACAGAGGGAGTTCTGAGTAATTGCACCTGGTACTGCAGAATTTGAAACGAGCTCCAGATTCAAATACAGTCCAAACTGTATGCAAAATTGCCCAAATTTGGACGTCGAACCGAAAGGGTCAAATTTAGAGGTACACGGCATGGAATATGTTTTAAATTCTCGATAGATAAAACTAAAAATATCGGAATATTTTCGCGACAACATTGTCATTTTCATTGGTGAAAAAAAAAATTGGTACTGTGGAAATTATTGCAATTTTTTTGCCTGATTAGTATTTGCTAGCTGTTACCACAAACTTTTCACTGCTATTCACCGATCCCGTGGGAATGCCGGGATAAAAATAGCGTTGATTTTAATAAAGGTGATAACTGTCTACCTATCAATAAATTTAATATTTTCAATTTTTATCCAAATTGATGAAGCCTTTGTTTCTGCACAAACATATAAACAAATTTATCGTTTTTTTTAATTAGTAAGTTCATAGTTCCATCCACGTTAGCATTCCGTAGTCATCCACTGCTAGGTTCGAGTATAAATTTCATTCCAATCTTCGAACCAACAGTTGAAGCATAGTTCAAGTGCCTGGGATTAATTCGTTTGAAATAGTAATAATGATCGCATCCAGTAACCGCTCCGTATTTGACCAATCACAGCACGGCACGGCACTGCTAAGTAATTTGAACGGGAGTTGACATTACATAAATTGGAAGTCCTCGGGAATCTAGGATTCGGTGCATTAGAGAGCTAAATGCATCTACTTGGGACCGTCTACCAGTTTGGCTGTTGAAAATGTTTGGTATTTTAAGACTGAGATTATAGATTCTGTCACCGAATGTTGTATTGAATAAATAAAACCAGTCACTGTGGTCTTATTTTCAGAAGCTTCTGAGTATAGCTTTTAAGTTGCCTAATGTAGCCAATCACGCCTATAGACTAGCACATAGATACTGTAAGTTTCTAGTCTTCTTCAATCTTGCTGCGACGAGCAATGTGGTGAACATTGCATGATGATGGAGTGATAGAATACCATAACAGACTCTGGCCGAGGCAACACAGGGCCGAACGACTAATCCGGGCAGATTCGAACAAACGGCCATTACCCTGATTGATCCACGTTGCGGCTGGCCCGGTACAAAGGCTGGTTCAATTTGGAAACGCTTTCAATTTGCTCCGGACCGGGTGAAACCGCCTAGCCCGCGCTGTGTTGGTGCGTGCAGACAAACTCGTTTGCTATAATTTGGTGTAGACGGCTTAAGATCTCGGACTAAACAGAACTATCAGCAAGTAAATTGAGCTGCAAGACGACCGTATCATGTCATAGAGTATATAAAGGTATTCATTATTGAAACACAAAAGGATTCTGTGAGTGACGAATCTATACATTACCTTAATTCTACCGAATCCTATGACCAGTCAGTGACTGACGCTATTCCGACTATTATATGTATATTTCAAACTAGCTGTTCCCGCGCGCTTCGCTTCGCCTTAAAAAGTTTTCCCGTGGGAATTCCGAGATAAAAAGTAGCATATGTTCTTTCCCAGAGTCTAGACCGTATGTATACGAAATTTCATTCAAATTCGTTCAGTAGTTTTGGCGTGAAAGAGTAACAGACATACAGACAGACAGACACAGTTACAAAATTATAGTTAGGATAAGATGTCTGTGTCTGAAATAAGTTTATTTATATTCTTTTAAGATATTCATAACTTTAAAAAGTTATTCGACATACTCCCCGCCCATTTACGTGGTACCTGGGGCATTACACCAATTTGCACTAATCCCAAGATAGCGTCTCCAACTATAAACAGTCACGACCCTCAAAGTTTCCGACGAGACACTTTCCAAACTCTGGCGAAGATTTTATTGGGTGCAAAACTTTAGGGATCGTTACAATGCAACGGTCGACTTAAATATTCAAGAAGCTTGGAAATCATAGGCTTGAGAATACAAGTCTAACTGGAAACTCAGAGCCATTAATTAAACATTAAGGCTACGAAATTAATAACACTTATGTCAGTACAAATAAAGACAACTAGTTATTTTTTGAATGAGCATTACGTTAAATGAGTACAACGGAGCATAAGTTTCTGATATTAATACTAATAGATTAAGCTCCTAGTTGTTATAAAACCGAACAAGTTCGAAATATAAATACTTATACACTCACGGGCAATGAAATGGATCCACTGTGAAAAACACCATAATACTGCTCAACGGAAAAGACTAACTTAATGATGCCTTCTGCAACAAACAGGATATTACCTACTAAAAACGGTAATGTTTTGTTAAAATTTTAATTATGATGTTTGAAAAAATTGGGTTTGTTTGGTCTCGAAATTTTTTGAGTGGAACATTTTCATTGCCCGTGAGTGTAATTTCACTTACCATGTGACGAGTACTTTGCTGAGTACAAACTCCATCACTATTTGAAAGTTAGATAAAAAAATGGCGTTTAGCAGTAGGGAGCAGAACTCAAAGGTTGAAATGAATACATATCAATATTGGCTGAGCCGAAGCGAACATAGCTACCTGCCGCTAGATTATTGTCAGTGTTGGGCCACAGAACTAGCGTTGAGATTTTAATTATTATTTCTTGAATTAGGGTGTTTTTAATAGCGTGCGGATTTCATCGAGCTTGAGGGCGCGTGCCTGTTCCACGCATTACAATAAATAGTTGTATGAAAATAAAACTGTGTGTCACGCATGCGGGGCAGTTCCGTGTGCGTGATTAAATCCGCACGCTATTAAAAACACCCTTAGAAACACACGCACACTTAAATTACGCTTACTTAATCAATTGCCTTGGTAAGTAGTAATATAGTGTCCATGCTAGGAGTATATGCTCTGCCTGTTTTTCTCTTTTGTTGTTTTAGTCCCAATGTAGGATCCGAGCCTACCCTAGTAAGACGTTGTCGTAAAAAAAAGGTTGTTAAGAATGTTATAGGTAATGTCTCATCCTAAGTTAAAACGTCATTTCACGTTAGAATTTACTAACATACACGGTAAATGGAGCACTTAAAACATATTTTTTTCCTCATAGAATTAGATTTCCTATTTTTATAAGTTACAAGTTTCCTAGCCCCTGCCTAAGCCTATAGAGGGAGCGAATATTGCTACCTGCCTGCTGCGATATTCATGACATCAGCCAGAGGACTGATAGATTGGCTCTCTATGAATGTTGACTGCTTCCTCATAAAAACAGATACATACCTATGTAGGTATATACCGAGAGAATCGTGATTCGTCTCTGTATAGTTGTTTATGTATTTGGAAATTGAACAAGCAATAAGAAAGAAAATAATGGTACCTGATCTTTATTATTATACCTACCTTCTAACAAGAACTGTGTCGTGGAAAGGAGATAATGCACAAAGATAGGGTCATGGTTAACGCAGCAACGATTTTAAATATAATTTTTGTGAAGCTAGAGTGTTGTCCTATCACTCTAGCTTATGAAAAAATAACTTTCGGAGCGTTGCTGTATTAATTACGAATCTATCTTGTTTCGCGCACCGATTGCATGACACCTTTCTTCCATTCGGTTTTATCTAAACATAGAGTGACACTCCTGGAGCGGGAAACGGAAAATGCAAAAAAAAAATGACACTTCTGGCAGCTTCAAGCTTTAATACGGGTTGTCACATGATGCCATTACTTCACCGAGTGGACTCACGTATTCCGTCTGCCGCTACATAAAGGTAACACACCACGAAAAGTTTTTAATGAATTCAATCTAATGTCCTAGGCGACGGGGCACAATGTTGCGGAAACAAGGCAACCAATCTCAAACATTCACGAACGGTTGTTCAGCAAACAATAAACAAACGTTTTTCGGAGTTGCCGCTCTTTCAGCAATTTGTATCGTACTGATTGTTTCCATTTGGTGTTTGAAAGCCGTGTAAAAAAATATACAAACAGACGAATTGAAAACCTCCTCCTGTTTTTTAAGTCACTTATAAACTAATTTCCCAGTAGGTATTAACTCGTCATATAAAATAAGTTTACTCATGCATAACTTTGGAACTGCTAAACCCGTTTTGATGATAAATTTTCAGTTTTTACAAAACATTCAAATCTGTCGGACCGTACAAAGAGAGTAAAAAAAAAAATATATAACTTAGCCTGTGGGGATAACACCTACATACTAGCTAATGAGTGCCGTTTGGTCATCAATTATTCGTTAGTAGATTTTAATAACTACGAACGTGTCAACCAATGGGTAGATACTTATCTATTTTACTATCTGTACAAAAACCCTCGCAACCTTCCAACACACTCGACAATGTAACAACAACAACGTACATAAGTGAAACCATAACTTGTTTAACTAACCTCTCGTCTCGGGGCTCGGAAACTTTTGTATGGCCCCTTCAACCTTTGCCTAAGGACTTATACTAGCATTAAGACAATTAAGTGACCCCGCCGGTGGGTCTTATGAGCAGGCACTTCCACTCAACGCTGCGGCCCTAGTACCCCTGGTACTAAAGCTACGCTATTGTTCACGACCGTGGAATAAGTAGGGAATCATTAGTTTCTCACCTGAGTAAATATACATTAGCACGATACTTAAGTTTTGCTTAACGAGTATTCATTTCACGCATTTTATAGTTAAGTTGTACTTTTACGTGACTATAGTATCAAGTGAGAAACTGGGAGTCATGTCAGTCTTTTTGGGGAAATTTAAAGGGATGTTTTTTAAAATTGATATCTTAACACGAAGTACTACTTCTATAGCTTAGCTATTTTCAAAAGTTATAGGTCTGTCAAAAGCAAACTTTGAAAATGATTTTATGATGATTTAATAATGAGAGCTTTTACTTACTGTAAAACACATTTTGCTTTTATCAAATTCCATTAGGTATTAAATTGAAGCACATTGGCTATGCAACATTTGATTAATGTCAACAGAGTTATAAATATAATTTAGGTCCTAATATTATAATTTAGGCATCGCATATCGCCTTTGATCTGTTGGTTAGTGCCGTCCAATTAATATGTAAATGTAATAATCTAAATACATAAGTACATCAGTATGTAGGTATACCTGCATTGTAATTGACTCTATAACGGCATTCTATCACTCAGACCGAATTAATATAGTAATTTGTGTCCAGTATTTCGTAGTTCTAGTGGAAGAGCTTAGATATTTTTGTACTGTCGGATTTTATTCTACTCTAGAATATCATCATACACTCACGGACAAAGAAAAAAATCCAGTGAGAAAATCACTAAATTACTCCTAAACGGAAAAATCTACATTAACGACGCCTTCTGCAACATTGAAGTATATTTAACAGAACATCAGGATATTACCAACTAAAAACGTTAATTTTTTGTTTTAATTATATTTTTGATTTATTAATGGGGGTTGTTTGGTGTCGGCATTTTGTGACTGAAACGTTTTCATGGCTCGTAAGTGCATTTCTTATTTACAAAATCGTTTCGGGTGCCGTGTCAACAACACTGCAGCACTATAGAGCACTGTAATTAAAAACAAAAGACAAGCGACAAAAAACTCGAACATAATACGCGTAAAAACAAGCACCCTTTGAGTCTGAAAACAGAGGCGCTTAGTTCAATAGAGCATTCCGAGGCTCTAGCGGAGTTCGTCGTGATTGTAAATTCTACTTAAAAACAAAGCGATGCAGTATTTCAGCGCGTTATAAAGGTGAGCTTGTTAGGAATAAATGGGTAACGCTTGTGCTTGTACCGGAGTGAACAAGGATACGTGGCCGTTATTGTTGCGATCTCACAGCTATCCTTATCGCTTTAAATGTCTCTAGAAATATATTTTTGTTTTATTTTATATCTTTCATGAAGAACCAACAACATGTGGGTAAACTTAAGTAACATAATTTAAAATTTTACTATTTTATTTCCAATGACAGTCGCCAGCTTCAATGTTTAAAATCATTCTGCGAAGTGTAGAAATTTTGCCATAATATTACCTATACGTTCACGGGAAAACTGCCAGACAAATTTTGATACGAAACAAGAATGCACCCAGAATTAACACATTAGACTATATTTTATCCCGGAATTCCCATGACAAACCCTAAGGCAAAGCTCGCATCAAAACCTTGTTGAACAATAAGGCGCCAGGAAACTCGACGTGGTTGGGCCAATTTAGTTGCGATTAAGTGCGCGCGATATATTTCTGAAATGGCCGACGCTCGGAGGATGCTTGCTGCTATTTATTTCCTTGGCCGACGCTTTATCTGGTTCCCGTGGATGAATCGCCGGCGCTTGTCACGCGAGGATTCTGCTGCTGTGGAGAAAAAAATATGTTTTCGAATAAGAGGTTATGTTAAGGTGAATGACTTTAAATCACTAACATAATCATGCGTTTTAGCTGAGGGCGGAACGTGAAAATGTAAACACCGCACCTTTTAGGTACTTCGCCTGGGAGACCCTATATTCCTATACATATATGTGAATACAGTGCAAGGCCTTGATCGTTACAAAAATCAAAAGTCCAATATTCGTTTACAGAGCAATCGACATTTACGACGCGCGTACAAAATGTATCGCATAAAAACTTACTGTTATTTCAGGAAAGTCCATCGACGACGGAACAACACACGGCCAAAATATAAAGTAAACACCCTCGCGTTTCCATCAGAATAATAACAACAATAAAAGAGGCATAAAAAACATCGTAGTAGGTATCGCAAATAAAATTAGCTGGAACTCGAAACAGAAATCAAATAATCGTTCTGGCCTGAATAAATCAAAGTGTTTACGAGACGGGGCCAGGAACCTACAATGGCAGCGAAGTAAACACTTTAGAGCGGCTGAAAATTGAATTTAACAAAAATAAACAGCTTGTCTCGTTAGTGAGTATTGAGTGTGGAAACAAAGGGGCCCAATCAAGCGGATGGGGTAGCAAACAGTAGGCGCCGCGACCACGCTGCCGCCGCCGCCGCCGCGCTGCCAAAAACTTGCGCTCCCAATCAAATAGCCCAAGAGCTGGTGACCTGAAGAATACTGCAATTAACTTGCTTAGCGTATCAAACTGGTATAGGCTTTTTCATTGTGGTTATTTGAAATTAGCGATGGACGCTGACTGCCCAGGAAGCTCCGCTTAATATTTTTTGCACATTTCAATTTTGTTATAGCATTAGTTAACTAAAACTCTTAAACATTATCTTACATTCACACACTAGGCCTTATACAGAAAGCTGGCTAAAGCTGGTTGCCTGCGATCGGAAAAAGTATAAAACTAACAGATTGGCGCTGTAAGGTGACCAGCTTTAGCCAGCCATTTGAATAACTAAAACTAAATTAACATGACATATTTTGTTAGAGCAAATTTCAACTTCGACTACCAGCTCCCAGACTCTACGAATTCATAATGCAGGTAACATTGTCTGCAACTTTGTGACAGTAACTAGCACACATGCCCAGTTACCTCCAGTTACTCATTTGAAGCTTGAACTAAAGTCTTGCTCAGTGTCAATTCATCCAATCACAGCTCTGCATTACTTAAGTTATGCTGAACCTAAGGATCTCAGTTGTGAAAACTGAAGCTGAAGATATGGGAGCTCCTATGAATTAATAATATTATATATCCGTACTTATTACAGGAACAGCAAGCCGTCGTTTCAAGCTGTAAAGATTGAAAACGGTATTAATTATAAAATTTTATCTCGTTTAAATTCGATATGCTGAAAAATCTGAGTCCATTGAATATTAAATGAATTTTCATTATCTTCGTGTCGCAACTTTAAAGTCAATTTCAGGATGGGTTTGACAATTTTGACATGTTCATAAAGGTATCTCTGAAAATGAAACCGTAATTATCATTCGAGGGATTTCACATTTGTAACGAATGAATGAATTTATATGCCTTCTAAGTATTGGCTTCCGAATCAACCTAACGTTTTGTTTTTAATTAAGCCAATATGATATGTATACTGCACTTTAATAGGTAATATAAAGGGTGTTATTTTTTCCTGAATGATGTCAGCATTAATATGAATGGACGAAAGGCTGCGACACCTCATTTACTAAAATCTTTTCAGAGCGCCTCTTTGACTGCTTTGGCCTAAGAGGATACAAATGGAACTTCGTTGAAAGACATGCTAAGCTCTATGCATAAGTTTATGTTGAAAAAATATGGTTAGCTAAACTATGCTGACACCTTTTATGTTATACCTACCTTATTACCCTATAAAAAAAACATATATTTTTTTTAAATTAGGTTGCCGCTTTTACGACTGAGCCGATTTAGATTAAATATTTTCTCCTTGCCTCTACTTCTCCGAGGAGTCTGGTCCTAGCACCAGGCGGTTCCCTGTCAATGTTAAAGTTAAGCTCTGTCCACGAACTCACCCATCAAAACACTTGACACATCCGTTTTGGAACTCTGAGGCTATTGAGGGTCATACGAGAACACCACAAAAAGCTCTAGAATACACTTGTAAAAAGCTCGTTTTTGAGTAATTCAGTAAAATTTTACGTTTGAGCGCAAACTCAACGGAAAATAACTCTCATTTTCCATGTAATGACCATTTTTTTTTAGTTTTGTCCTGTTACCTGTACAACGTAGAGTATAGTTTCACACAACAATTTGAATATTATACCGTTCGTCGCAAATCTTAAGAGCCATTTTTGAACTTTTACGTTTAGTTTGCTAAACTATTACTGTACAACATTCAAAATGTATAACATTAAATTGCCTTTCTTTTTTCAGGTACGTACTGGTTGGTGGTTAAATGCGCTGTAAAAAGTTTTAATTTCATATTCTGGTGAGTGCAAAAACTTTATAACGACTAGTTAATTTTATGATGTATTAAATAATATAAATTACACCTCCTGTCTACACATAGTCCTTAACATGTATTTTTTATGTTATTATTTTATTAACTTTAGTCCATTCAGTCAGTCATTTTTCAATCAGTTCTACTAAACACCTAAAACCAGTAAGATAATCTTCCCGTCATCAGATGCAGAAACAATTTAAAGCGCTTTTCAGTCACGAAACTCTGCAGCCATTTCAGTTATTTCAATATCAATTGTATTCAAATTAGATTAAGCAAAGTTAGTATTTTCATTAAGTACCTAGAACAGATGTTTTCGTTCACAAAGGACTAATGAAATCACGATTAAACATAGGTACCAATCTGAAACGGTACAGCAGAATGATTGGACCCTTATTTTAGTCTCATTATTAGAGTCTTGAAAGCAAAAGATCGCATCCAGTGGCGTGCTTTGGGAGAGCTCTACGTCCAGCAGTGGACTGCTATAGGCTAATGATGATGATGATGATGATGATTAGAGTCGTGGTAGCGTAACGGATAAAGCCTATTGTGAGAAGTTGTAGTTCATTCTAACAACTGGCCAATTTGCAGATACTACCATGCTACACCTCCCCTTTAACTATCTTCACCCTCGGGGTAGCGAAAGAAAAATAATTTCAATGTTAAAGAAATTATTTTTCAAACCCATAAGTTATGATAGTACTTGCAATTACAATATTGTGATATTCTACTCTACCTAAATGCATTGTTATAAATAAAAGTGCAAGGCAGAGCTATTGTAAAATGCTGACAAGTTTCCTAGTGTTAGATTGCTGTATGCTGTGTATGCTATTAACAAATTCTTGAACAAAATAATGACCTGGATAATTGCTAAAATAAACCATTATCATAATAATAACACAACACAACATATTATAAAGTACGTAAGTACCTATATGACATACCATTAGTTACATATTAATATGACATGACATGTACAGAGTGATTCATTTCCTTGGCTTGTATATATTTTCTTTATGAATTTACGCAATTTAATTACTAGTGTCACGTTAATTAAAAAAATATCTAAATACAAAATTACAAAATCAAATACCTACTACAATTTCAACGCAATTTACTTGAACATTCCTATCGTGGTATCGGTATCGGTACATTTTCCCCATTCATACACATTTACACTTTTGGTTTTTAACCCATAATGAGCATCCTGTAGCTCTCAGTCATCACTCTGATTACTGACATTCTGAACTCTGGGAAGTGAGAACTATCGTAACATTTGGGTGATGAAACCATTTGCTAGTCAAAACTCCTTAACCTTTGTGTCCTCAATCATTCATCCTAATCTTGTATACTATTCCCACTAATGCCTTATTTTACTACTACTTAATTAATATTATTATGTCTTTCACTGAGGGCACGATAGTCCAAACACTATGATCAAGAACATAATTCTCCTAGGGCTATATCTCTACACCCTTAATCTACTTTGTGGGCATGGCCACCCTACTTATTGGCATATCAGGCCACCTATTTTGTGCACCTGTATAATATAAAATAGAGCCGCTACAATTTAAAGCAATGGCCTCCAATCTGAGCTCCTTAACTCCTTATTATATAGGTATTTTACCAATGTACCGATCCATAAAACTTTCTAATTCACAACAAAAATATCATTTATTTATTAATTCATTTACACAAAATATCTCTATTCAATTGTCATTAGGTAGTCGGTTTTACTAACTTGACCTAGAAACTTTGTACCTAGAATGCATTACATATTTATTAGCGATACCTAACTTGTATGCTATTTTTAGAATACCTATTCAAATGGTTATGTTTTAGAAGAAAAAAAAAATTACTCGTGATTTGTGACACTAGGATGTTAAATGCAAGATTAAACGATGGTTAAAAAAAACAGAATAAAAATCTAAGTATGCTTCTAATCCTTCCTGAATTAGTTAATTTGACTCACAATAACAATATTTCGTCGAAGGATGTCGCTCTTTGCCTTGTACTCGTCGCGTGGATGGTGGTGACGACGGCGGCTGGGCGGACGTGACGCACGATGACACTGATGATTGCTCGATGCACGTGGTTGGTCATCTTCTTGAGTTGGCCGGGATAACCCTGGTCCGCTTGATGGCCGGGATAGCCCTGACCTGTTCGAGCCGGGATAGCCCTGACTCCTCGTCCGGTCGCAGTATTTCTTCGTATTTTCTGGACTCACTTGTACATGTTTTCTTCATGTCATTCACCGAGGTTGGTTGCCTTGGTGCTGCTGGTGTTTATTCTTGGCACTGGTACTGCAGGTGTTGGTGTTGGTGTGCTGGTTCTTGTCTGTCGGCCGAAGTTCATCATCTTCGTGGGCCGACCGGCGCCGCTACCAGCAGCGCCGGCCTGGCAGGATCGCCATGTGAGAAGTTGTAGTTCATTCTAACAACTGGCCAATTTGCAGATACTACCATGCTACACTATCATTCGTGTGTGGGTTCGAGTCACCGCTGACTCCGCATTTGGGGAGTCATGAGCATTATGTTTATATTATTTAGTATTCACTATATACCATGTTTCAATATGATGTAGTCTTCGTGTCTAAAATTCGGCCTTTTCTAAGGAAGGCTACCTCTACATTACTCTAAGATGTGTATAAAAAAATCGCTCATTTTCGCTTCGCCGTATTCGAATGATATGTTTTGGTGTTTGTGTATCGGGTCCGTCGTTACTACCCAGCATTCTATGAGTATTAAACTAAACATATTATTATTACAAAATAACTTTTTAATGAAAAATTTACAAAAAAACGGTATGTTATTTATTCACTTACTTAACTTACCCTTTTTTTTACAAAACAACGTAGGTGACTTTATTGTTTTGGAACCCGCAATTTTACTATCAATATTATTATTAGATATAGATTATAGTGATACTAGCAAAACAAAATGTAAATAAAAATTGAGTTGTTTCTGTAAAAACCCCTTCAATTATAAAGAATGGGTTCAGACAATAATGTAGGCAGTGGCCTTTTAACGTCTACATTGTCCATCTCTTGTATATTTGGGTTTTCTTTTATCACAAAGGCGTGTTGTGTTCAGTGAATATTGTTTCAATTAAATGTGTTTATTTCAGTTATAAATGTAAATAAGTTCTTTCTTGAACAGACAAAAAAAACAAAATTTACTAGTTAAAATCTTCTAGTTAAAGCATCCTTTTTACGGATCGCTTCATGAATATATTATACAGGTAGAATAAGTGTAAAATACTTTTACCAGTTTGTGCAGGCCTCGGAATGAACTTGGACAAGACGAAAGTCATGTACAATGCTCACATCAAACCGGAGCCGGTCGCCGTTGGTGAGGCAACACTCGAAGTTGTGCAAGAATATGTCTACCTCGGGCAGACTATTCGGCTAGGCAGAAGCAACTTCGACAAGGAGGCTGCAAGGCGCATCCAACTGGGTTGGGCTGCATTCGGGATACTTCGTCACATATTATCCTCGGCCTTTCCTCAGAGCCTGAAGACAAAAGTCTTCAACCAGTGCGTCCTGCCAGTGATGACGTTTGGTGCAGAGATGTGGACACTGACGGTAGGACTGGTCCACCGATTTAAAGTCGCTCAGCGTGCTATGGAGAGAGCTATGCTTGGGGTTTCTCTGATGGATCGTATCAGAAATGAGGTTATCCGTCAGAGGACTAAGGTTACCGACATAGCTGTCAAAATATGCAAGCTGAAGTGGCAGTGGGCTGGTCATATCTGCCGAAGAACCGATAACCGTTGGGGTAGACGAGTTCTCGAGTGGAGACCACGAACAGGCAAACGCAGCGTGGGACGCCCTCCTGCCCGCTGGACTGACGACCTTAGGCGGGTGGCGGGTAGTGGTTGGATGAGGAAGGCCGAGGACCGAGTGTTGTGGCGCTCCTTGGGAGAGGCCTATGTCCAGCAGTGGATGATTATTGGCTGATGATGATGATGACTTTTACCATCTTTAAAACACCCTGTACATAGTGAGTGTTTATTATCATGCATAGGCTTTTACCGTGGGAATAGTTTTCAAGAAACCTTCCTTTCCCCGCGAAATTGCCTAAATGAGTTTTTTTTACATAACAGTTCGAAGTTGTTAACAAATTATCTGAAAACAAACTTTGAAAGGCCGAAGAGAAAGAAAGAAGCAATACCGTTAAATTAATGTCTATGGATGAAACAGACATTTCACAAGAGACCATTGATAAATGACTAAACTTATTTGAAAAACCAAAGACCGCTGAACTGAATGATTTTAATTTCTTTTGTTGGAAAAGACGAAACTGCTTTTGCCGTTTCCATAAATAAGATTAGACTTTGTAATGTCAACAGAAACAGATCAAAATTTATGGTCTTTATTATAATTATTAAAGAGAGCTAATTGACATCTGAATGACAGGTTAAGAAATAGTTATATAAGAGAAAAGTGTGGTCTGAAAGAAGATGTAGTGACAAGAGTTGAGAAAGGAATGCTTCGGTGGTTTGGACATGTGGAAAGAATGAATGATGAAAGAGTGACAAAGGAAATATATAGAGCGAAAGTGAGTGGAAGAGTCGGGAGGGGTCGCCCTAGACGGACGTATGTCGACCAGATTGGCGACATACTGAAAAAGGGCCAATTTAAGAGTACCCGTAACCGACGAGCATGTATGCGCAGATGTATGAATGTGGAAGAAGCGAAAGAGGTGTGTCAGAATCGTGCCCAGTGGAAATCTGTAATCTCTGCCTACCCCTCTGGGAGACAGGCGTGAGCGTGTATGTATGTAGCTAATTGCTATCGGGAACAAAATCGCAAAATACTAAAAGTTATATACCTACTGACATCATTTCGGCAGCAGTCGTAAATCCTAGTCAGAGGCCTTCCGGCAGCTTTTGAAAACATCTGACAGTCGACATAAACTTTTTCAGAACAAGCTAGCTTGTGTTTTAGTCAACCAACCAGGTACATACGAGTATAGTTGCCCAGCGTGGTGGACTAGGCTTAGAACCCTTCCTTCATTGGTAGGACACCCGTGCCTCAGCAGTAGGAACGTTATGGGTTGTGTGTGACGATGATGATTATGCGATAAACAATAAACAACATTTTGTACATTACATAAATATAAGAAGAATTTATCAATGATAACAAATAAGTGTTTATCTACCTAAAAACAGCTGAACCGATTGTAATGAAATTTGATATGGAGTTAGCTGACACCCTGGATTAACACATAGGCAATTTTTTATCGCGTAATTCCCTCGGGTTTTTTTAAGGCAAAGCGAAGTGAATTTATTATAAATTGTACAATGTAACTAATAAAATCTCATTCTTTATAGTCAAGTTAGAACAAACGTAGTGAAAGACTCGCATCCGCGTCAGCAGTGGCAGTTACCAATTTCATTTCGACAGACACTATTGCAGACACATGAAAATTTTCAAATTTAAATTTTCCTTCAAAATTGACAGATACTGAGCTCGAGAAATGCATCTAACGTGAGTTCAGTGAAAGGATGAAATTGAAAACTTACGTTAGCACGGTATTTTCTTCGAATAAATTATAGAAGTGTACAAAAAATATATGTATGTACTTAATTTTATTGATTCTTAATATTCTCCTTATTTTCAAGTGGCACACACACCCGAAATTTAATAAAAATTTAGTGTAATTTAAAAAAAAAACTTTACTTCAATAATTTAAAAAACTGATATAAGGATTAGTGGTACAAAATGTATCCTTAATGAAATGAACGAAAATGAAGAAACTGTAGACAACAAGTTACAGGAGTTACAGATATTTAGATAGACGTTTTCTGTCATTTTACATCTTTGAAAGTTCCGGATCAAGGGAAAGTTTATAAACGAGTCCCGTGCTTTTGAAACTGTGAATGGAGATAATCGATTATCTTTCTGTAATTATTCTAAGGGGATTTAACGTTATATTCTACCTGTAGGATATATCTGTAGGTATATTAAAAAAATACTTGTTAGACTTACCATTAAATTTGGTAATCCTCATTGTAGCAGGTATAATTCAGTGTGCCAATCGAACATTTTATTTTCTAAACTCCCTGAGGAGTCCTAGACTCGTTTTTATCTCACAGATTGTCTCCAGGTG
This sequence comes from Plutella xylostella, assembly GCF_932276165.1. Classification (NCBI taxonomy): domain Eukaryota; kingdom Metazoa; phylum Arthropoda; class Insecta; order Lepidoptera; family Plutellidae; genus Plutella; species Plutella xylostella. The sequence goes on from NC_063985.1 coordinate 10,777,409, forward strand.
ACAAACTAAGGAAGAGTACTCCGTGAAAACCTTGGTTCTTGTCTACCTCTTACGAAATCACATCCCGCGAGGCTTGTGTTTCGTTGCTAAAAGGATTTTGTATTATTTGTAACAGTCGTACAGTAGATATCATCTGTTGATATCGCAAGTTTTATATCATTTTTGATCACAAATCATAATATAAATCATAATATGTAATTTTTAAAAATAAAATTTAAAAAAATCTAACTCGCTTACACTTTATTATAGAGGAAGAGGCCTATCTACAACTCAAAACGATTAAAAATTTAAGAACTAATTAAGTAAAGTCATTGCAAATTCAAAGTACTTAATAACATCAACAATATTTTTGTGATTTAGTGCATAATTTCATCGCCAAAACTAACAACGTACTTATTTCGTTTTAAAATAACTGTAAACATGAAAAATCTTTCCGAGAATCTCAACTAATCTCAAATGTCGGCGGTTTGTTAAAAATTATGAAGGTTCCGTACAAAACTGCTGTAAATTACTTTCTGTGAGCTATTTTATTTATGTTTTGGTCTGGCAGCGAGACCGCTTTGTTCTTCCGTCCGCCCCGCGGAAGGATTCTCAGAACACGGAACGTTAGAGATGGGAAAGAAAGAAAGAAACATTTATTTGACAATCTGAACAATAAAAACAGGAACAAAAAATAAAAAGAATACTACAAAAAAAAACAGAAAATAATACAATACAAACAAACAAGGTTGCTGTCCAGAGCGTCAAAAAGGCACCAGCTCAGCATGTGCTGTGGCCAGAGCGCTGGTTTTCAGCTGGCCCATGAGAGCTCTAGAACTAGTCACATACAGCAACATACATCCAGTTCCAATGTTCGCTATAATAAAACCGTATCGTAAGGAAATTCTCGAATATATTTTTTAGCTTCAGTAATTAAATGCTTTTTGGCATACGCTTTTGTAATGTATTGCTGATTTTCATTATTTTTCACAGCCTCATAAATTTGATCCTATTTTGCATACCCACCGTCATTATTTTTGATCCCCGAAATGACGGGTATGAAATAATTTTACCATTATATCTGATTATAGTGAAGTTATAAGTAAAATACACCTCTCGATACATTTTTGAATGAATTCACTCGAACTTCCTTCATACTCTCATCTCTATTTATCCAGTGTTTGAAGTCGGAAAAACGGGAGGTTTTGTGAAGCGAAAGCGTATCCCGTGCGTGCAAACCAAGCCAACACTTGCTTCTGACGGCAAATAAAAACTAGCGAAGGAATACCAACACAACGCTCTCAGTAGATAAATACCGACATAGTTACTCGTACAGTATATGCGAATACGAATGGAGCCAGCGAGACATGCCGCTGATTCAGTGTTTATTTATTAACACCCAACGGAAAAAAGGGTGGTATAAGTTTAACTTGTGTGGTATCTATCTGTGGTAGCGTAGCTCAAAAACGGATGAACCGATTTCAGTTTTGTTTTGATGGATAATGTACAATGTAATAATGTATTTGGATCTATTTAACTGAATAAATTTGGACTCCGCAAACCTCTACATAGGGTGTTGCAAAAAGTGATATACTAAGCCGAAACCTACATGTACAGCATGGTATATCTAAGACCGAAAATGAAATTAGAATTTCAAAATTCACGATTTTTTAAATTAATTTCCATATAAACTATGTTAGCCACGTGACTTTTTACTATACATATGGAGAATGACTTTTTTTTTCGCGAATTTTGAACCATGCTGCACATGTAGGTTTCGGCTTAGTATATCCTTTTTGCAACACCCTGTAGAGGTTTGCGGAGTCCAAATACACCCGGAAACATTTCTTAGACTGTATTTAATAGGACTTGCGTGTTAACGACATTGTTATCAGTACAATAATAAAAAACATTAAGCCAGCAACAAATATAAACAATTAAAGCTAAACATTGAACTGGTAATCGGCCATTTGTTATTATTTATGACACATATTATTACATCCTTATCAATAATAGGCTATTACAATATAAATGTGTCATAACTCAGATATAGCCATATCGCTGAATTTACCCGCGCAATAGCAAAAATAAAAATACTTAGGTACGAAAAAAAATTACTGTTTAATGTGAGTACAAATGTGTCATTGTCATTTCATTTTCTTATTGGCCATTAGTACATAAATAAAAAAAATAATTATTTCTTATGTTCCTATTAAAGTAATCAGTATATTAATAACAAGAGAGTAACTATTGGACACTAACATGCTGAAGACCTTGATTCGAATCGATTGATTGGTTCGTAATAAAGAAAAAAAACTATAAATTAACACAATCATTATTGCCCACCAAAAGACATGACCCAGTCTGTGGCACTCCACAACAAATAGTCTTATCATCGAGGTACTGGACATGCACCAGCCCATTTGAGGAAGTAGCTATACGGATTTTGCTACCGTAGTTTGACTCCAGAAAATGCTTTAAGACTTTTCCACACAGGAATAGACGTTTATTCTTTAGCAAATTACCATTTCACACCTTCAGCCGGCTAATATAAATTCATTAGACACCGGGGAAGCAACGTTAATAATGAAAGATGTCTTACTTCATTACCTTTTTGTTTATTTTTTAACAAGAGCTGGATGCTTTAATTAATTAATTAATTTTGTTTTTGTGCCCCCGTCCGCTCCCACAATGGACTTGAGGTCTTTGTCCCACAAATACCTAGATGTTATTATATTATAAAGTATCCTTGAACTGTGCAAGTATGTAGGGTAAAACTGCCAGTTATTGGCCAACTAAGCGGATTGGCCACTTCAAAGCTGAATTATTTCATACAGATTAAACCAAAATTGACAGATGGTGTATGAATGTAATCTAGAAAAGCTACTTTTGCCTCGCAGTAAATAAATAATTTATTTAGAAAATTATAACCGATAAAAAAATATATGTTATTGCAAACCTGTGTAAAATTGCAGTTATTGGCCAAAAAAATCACTTACCGGCCATCCATAGGCTGGTTATTGGCCACAGGAAATAATTTTATAAAAAAGCTTTAAACCTCTAAAAAATAGAAATTAATGTTGTCTCCTTTAATAAAAACTTCATTAAAATCAATTGCAGAATAATATTAACCACGGCTAAACTTCAAAAAAAAAAAAAAACATCAACTTTCTAAGAATAAAATACTAGGAATATAACATTTACAGTTACATGTTTTTTGTATATACATAATTATATAATTACTTAATAAACACCGTTCCTGTGTACTTTACATACAACCAATCAAGCAAAGCAAGATCTACCGACGCTGTACGTGCGTATTTTATTCATCGTCATAGAATCATCATCAGCCAATACTCATCCACTGCTGGACATAGGCCTCTCCCAAACATAACACTCGGTCCTCGTCCTCGGCCTTCCTCATCCAGCCACTACCAGCTACCCGCCTAAGATCGTCGGTCCAGCGGGCAGGAGGGCGTCCCACGTTGCTTTTGCCTGTTCGTGGTCTCTATACGAGAGCTCGTCTAACCCAACGGTTATCGGTTCTTCGGCAGAATCGGGAGATATGACTGACATTTTATCTAAGCACATTTTGACATTAGTTCTTTGACAGATAACCCTATTTCTGATACGATCTATCAGAGCAACCCCAAGCATATAGCTCTCTCCATAGCATGTGCACTTTAAATCGGTGCACCAGTCTGCACCATACGTCATCACTGTGCAGGATGCAGTGGTTGACTAGACTTTTGTCTTCAGGCTTTGAGGGATGCCTACAGGTTGGGAAGCAGCATTTAGGCCACTTAGCATCCAGCTGAGTTCCGGCAGACATTCTGCCATATTGACGATGTCGTCTGCGCAGCGGAGGTGTGACATGTGTCCGTTCCAGTCCAACGTCTTAAAGACATCGTCTATTGCATCGGACTCCAGTTTCTGAGATATTACATCTCCCTGTCTCACTCCTCGTTGCCTTTGGATAGGTCTTTTCTTGTGGTCCTGTACTTGAACAGTCATAGTAGCAGTATTGTATAGACACCTCAACACCCCGATATAGCGACAGTCGATTTAGCATCTCTCCAAGGAGTCCAAAACTGCCCGTCTCGATGGAGACAAAGGCTTTCTCATAGTCCTCAAAGGCTAGACACAGAGGCTGATTATACTCTTCGGTCTTCTGTATAATCTGCCTTACTGTGTAGATCTATTGTACTAAAGTCTTTTCGAAACCCAGCTTGCTCTGGCGGCTGAAACTCGTCGAGCTTTTGGGCAAGACGGTTCGTCGATCGATATCCTTCAATAAAATATTGTTGAATTTCTGAAAACTATTTTCTATTGTCTTATGTCTTGTCTTGACTTTTATGAATTTGAAGGCTTTATTTAAGTCATCTGAAGAATACTGTCTTCGTTTAGGTGGCATCCCGTTGCAGATGGTTTGCGCACTGTAACAAAATACATGGGTCGGATATTGGCCACTTCACCACTAAATACTGGCCACCTATGCCAGTAACTGAATTTAATTGATAAAAGTGGGTGATATTTTGCCACACGATACTACATCTTATAAATATTGTGAAAACAGTCGATTTTCATCTAAATTGAGTACTTGCATTTTTATTTAGTTATTGGCATAGGCGGCCAGTAACAGAAAATTTGCAATATATTGATTCAATTATTGGCCACCTCCATAAACTCACCTTCCCAAAGGTAATTGCATGAAACTATAAAATATTAATAAAACTTACCATTAACACCATATAAATATGCTAAAGAAATCACTTAAATTGCGTTCATTCACCAATAATGACAATTTTGAAGAAATGTGTTTCGTTAAGAAATACGTTACTCTGAAGCGTACACGCGGAAGTCCAACCGCCAACTGTCAGAAAAAGGCGGCATAGTATGGCGCTTTTTATCATAGTGGCAAAAAATTGTACTAAAATCAAAGTCAGTTAGATAACAAAGTTATATTAAAAAACACAGATGGCAGGTGATGCTTCATTCCTTATTTTATGATTTTTAAGTTTATAGTGGCCAGTAACTAACGATGGCTAATAACTGGCAGTTTTACCCTATGTGCTGTGTAAGTATAGTAATTACTGTATACGGGATTAACAATTAAAAACGCAGAGCGAGCAAAAGAAAAGCTTCACGAAGTAAAATTCAGGTTTTATACCTATAATGAGATAACTTTATTTATACAGGTGATTGGTAAGTCGATGTATTCCTTTATATGGGTTGTAGACGAAGGCATTTAAAAGGATACATCGACTTAGCAATCACCCTGTATAAATTAACATCCCTATTTTTACGGCGACGGTGAATAGAAGTATTCTTGTTGAATACAAGACTTGACAGTAACGCTCGGACGCTCTTACCAAAAAATCCTCCTGGATCTATTGGTCTCTTTATCAGTCTCTACACTCTGAATGCATTTACCTACTTATACTAATCTTGGTCTTCTTTAGCTACCAGTTAATATTACACGTGTTGGGTTTTAATTTTAGCCCAAGCCAATAGGTCAATCGGTAGACGCCAGCTGATAGTTTCCAACTCTATTCAAGTGACGACGTATAAGGGTCAAAGTTTACTATGCGAATGAAGCGATTGCGCAAAATTACGCTTTATTATAAATAATAATAGCCGCTGATGTTGACCCACTGCCTTTGTAGATAAAAATATCGGACGGAAAAAGCGGTCATGCACTTTGGCCTATTCTTTCTACGTCGGTTGTAATAGTTAACGCGTCAACTGATTGTACTCGTATTCAATGCTACATTGACCTTCTGTCTAAATAAGATTAAGCTCCAATTTCACAATAGTCAGTTAAATCGTAACCAGGGAAAGGTTGATTAATTATACGTCATCTCCATATTAAATTCTTGACAGTAGTGTCAAACGTCAAGCAATAATCCTTGGTTATAAATGCTCTAACCCACTATGGAGAAATTAGCACTAAACCTGACTTACGTGGACCTGGTTTAGCGTTTTTTCTCTTGACTCAGTGACGTCAGAAGGGTTAAATTATTAATTCGATGTGTTCTAGAGATAAATGGTCTTACAGAAAGTCAGGAAACCGTATTTTGGTTCAGCCAAACGCGAGTTCATCACAGTCACATGTATACTTACACCAAACTGCGATTCTGACAATCTTCTATTTTGAAGTTGAATAATAATTACGCGCCTGTAGGATGATGAAATAAATCTTAAACATCTCATCAGCTTCTAGATATTATTGCTATGACCTAAATTGTGTCCTCATTTTATACAAAGTATAAAATACTAGCTGTTCCCGCGAACTTCGCTTCGCCTTAAAAAAGTTTTCCCGTGGGAATTCCGCGATAAAAAGTAGCATATGTTCTTTCTCAGGGTCTAGACCATGTGTATACCAAATTTCATAAGAATCCGTTCATTAGTTTGGGGGTGAAAGAGTAACAGACAGACAGACAGACACAGTTACTTTCGCATTTATAATATAAGTTAGGAAGTTAGGATTATGTCCATTATCTAGGTACAAACTATCCGTCTGTGTCCGTAATTTACACAGTACATTTTCTTTTAGCCAACTTCACTTATTCCGAGTCAACTGAATGAGATTACGGGACTGCAAGTCTTTTAGCCCGTCAGTTGGCCATTTACATAACTTACTTTCAGCAGCCATGACTGGCAATTTTAATATAAGCACCGCATAATAAATCGCATGCACATAAATAAGAGGAAAAGTTACATTAGACGAGTATAAATTTGCACAGGTATAGATTTCGTATTTGTTGCAAATGAATTATAACCTAACCAACGTTAAAGGCCGATGCATAACTTTTGAACGATGAAGCCGATTTTGATAAAATATTGCTAAGAACACTTTGGGTAACATTACCTATGACCCAAAAAAAGCATATCCATAATTGGTTCAACCGTTTGGAAGCGCTTATTACGCTACCACAGAGAGACATACACACACAGATACACAGACACATTCATCTCTGAGACTCAGATAGAGCATATTGCAAATTGCTATTGCAAAAAAATAAAGTTCTAATTGAATTTTTTCATTTCCTGAACTTACGTAGGTGATGATCAGATGGTTTATTGGTTATGGTCTTTTAAAAAGCTCAAAGTAGTTAGGTATAAAAATACAGAATTTATTCTGTACTAGCTGTTCCAGCGCGCTTCGCTTCGCCTTAAAAACAATTCCCGTGGGAATTCCGGGATAAAAAATAGCCTATGTTCTTTCCCAGGGTCTAGGCCGTATGTATACCAAATTTCATTCAAATCCGTTCAATAGTTTTGGCTTGAAAGAGTAACAGACAGACAGACAGACAGACACAGTTACTTTCGCATTTATAATATTAGTTAGGATACGGATGTTTCAGTAAACATCCGTGGGTTTTCAAGAGCTTAAGGCAAATTGGCCATTCGGGGCAGTGGGGTCACTCTACATGACGCAAAACGAAGTTTCGGTGCGCTGCTGCGCGAGCCACGACTCTATCTCGTTGTATTAAACGTGCCGAATGCACGACAGCACTCATTGGTTCATTTTTTGTCAGTATACAGGGTGTTGCAAAAAGGGTATATATACTAAGCCGAAACCTACATGTGCAGCATCGTACATATACTTATCTAAGCCCGAAAGTGAAATAAGAATTTCAAAATTCGCGAAAAAAATATATCATTTTAAAATTCTGATTTCAGTATCGGGCTTAGATTTTCCATGCTGCACATGCTGGTTTCGGCTTAGTATACCCTTTTTGCAACACCCTGTAGAGTAACCCTCCAGTGTCGGGATCAATTGATTGGTGCCGGGGAAACTTTGGGATTGGTGGAAAGTTTCCGGGAACCTGGCTCGCACGGGAGTTAATCTTTCCGCGAATTGTTCTTTTGTTTCTCGCAGTTCTTGTCGCTTCTAGTTGTAAAGTCCGCGAAGAGTGCTAAATCTGGCGGCCATAAGTTTATTCTTCGAACTTTTATAGTTTTTTTGAATTGATTAGGTACTTGACAAAATTGCGATATAGGCATGTTGAAGAAAATAATAATATGGTGAACATGGACATCTCTACACAATATGCTTTATACAGGGTGTTGCAAAAACATATATTAAGGCTAAAGGCGGTTATAGTCGTCGAAATATAATAGGCCCGTTTGGACAGCTACACAAATTTGCTATTTAATCTTGATTTTTTTGATGAAATACATAAAAAGATACATAATCTGGCTTATTTTTTAACGGCTAACAGAAAAAAGAACTTTTGAAGCACCAAAAGTTACTTATTGTTTAGAATTTTTATGATTTAGATTTGACACCAGCTGTCATCCCATACATTTTCGAGCTGTCCAAACAGGCTTATTATATTTCGACGACTATAGCTGTTTGATAACTCCCATTTAAACTAATTTAAATGGGTGTTATGATCGTTGGTCTATTCAGTTTTCTTATCTAAAAATCATAATTATTATTATATGTACGTACATTCATAGATCCGTAAACTAGTACTCATCTATAATATTAACTACTTATTACATGTTTTGTCCATTTATTCTTTCCCTGGCTTATGCTATTTTATAATCTGACCAGACCTATGTTCCCTCAAATAGCAAACTTCTTACTGAAATAGCTAGTTTATAGAGGCTTTATTAAATATGATACGTGACTTCTGTTTAGTGGTTGGCATTATCACGAGAAGCTTATTTCATGCAATTGCGATGTGTGACTTTTATTAAAGTAGTAAAAAATATTACTCACATAAATATAGGTCTTCATAAATAATTATTTAAAGACCTTTTGATATCTCTTCATAACAATAAGAATGTCCTAGAGATTCGTTACGGAAATAATCTCAAGTAGGTATCAAGATATATTTCGTTGGAAGTGTTTCCTAAATTAATTGTCCACTTTAAAAATCTTTCAAAAATACTTTCATATTCCCGAACAACAATTTTTTTAGTTGCATCCGAGATGAACGTTATCTCAACATTAAGTATACAGTATCTCTGTAGCGCCAGAATCGGGCTTTTGTAACATGGTACTGATATTAAGTATTTTATCTCCATTTACCGTGCCTAAACACATTAAAACGAGACCATTGGGGTCGTAAATAAAATATACAATCCAGCAAACAAGGTTTTCCTGTGGCGGGCATACGTGCTCCCAAATCGTGTGAAAAATCCAACGTAAAGCACCCCATTCACTTCACGCACCGCGAGCCGAGCCCCGAGCCGTACCATTCCGTGGACAAATCCTTCATCGCCCACACACTACAGAAGTCCCGAGTTGCAGTCCAGTCGATTGTGAGCTTTTTTGAGCTATGCACAAGGAACTTCGGTAAATCTTCGTTATTCGTACTTCTCTCGCTGCGCTAGCGAGCCCAGACGGCGAGCGCCGCGCCGAGCCGCGAGCCGCACCCACCTACCCATTCACACGCTGATTTGTCCGCGGACTTGTCGACAAATCCGCCGATTGGCGCGCCCGTGAATGGGGGCCTTAAGGGCAGAGGGCTGCGCATCGCGCGGTCCAAAGCTGGATTAAATGAGATTTAATTGGGCTATTTTTGGCGACTTCCGAAGGGATCTCTCTGGAGGGCGATTCTTCATGAATAAAGGGTCGGTCATCGGTCTCGTCCTGGCTCCCTGGTTCCCTTGTGTGCACGGACCTTTACGTCTTAATTATAGCAGACTAGCTGTTGCCCGCGAGCTTTTAAATGTTTTGCTGCAAAAATCCTGGAATAATGACTAATAATTATTTGTTTGTCTAGCGTTTCAGCTTACTGTATGCCAAATGTCAAAAAAAAATCGTGTTCCCGTGAAAGAGTAACAAAAATCCATCCTGTCAATCTTCCAAATTTTCAAGTAAAAAATAATTATGCTAGGATAGGCTACTACTAATACTAATCTACTATACTAATCTACTTGTAGGTACAATTTATGTATAGGTATCGGTATATCCTCCATAATAAAGCTTTCTTGACCATTATTTATTCAATGAGCACTCTAATGAGATTAACTTTCTAGATGGAAAACAAATAAATAGATTAGCTCCCTGTCATTTTTGTTTTCTACTCACATAATAATACGTAGGTACATTTTGTACATAACTGAAGTATATCAATGTATATTGTATACTTTCGCATATTGACATATTTTATACTACATAAGGAAATACATTATACCTATAAAACTTTATTTATTCCAATTTAAATAGGTCACAAGACAAGATAGTATAGATCGTTTAATAGGTAATTTTGCTTAATTTGATGTGCCTTAATACACCAATTACTGGCCTTACCTCCTTGTCGACCACTGATAAAAGTCCACCTCGTACAGACACAAACGTTAGGAGAACCCTTCTGTCGTAAGCTAAGGGCAGGACAAGTCGGGCCTAAACGGAACCTTCAACCTCCACATTGGGCCTGAAGCAAATCCCTTGCTAAGGCTCTCTGTCTGCATAACTGATATTCAGAGGCTGTGGGATCACACTTCTTTTTTGTTTTTTTAAAGTTACACAAATAAAGTAAAGTTACAAAAACAAGAAGCAAAGTCTCTTTTTCATAGCAAGTCCGGCTAAAATACCTGTCAGATATATTTTTTCTATGGATATTAAACTATTGTCAAATCTACATTGGAACAGAAAGGAACTTATATTTATGAACATAATATCATTATGTATAAGTATACTCTTATAATGAAAAAGTACAACAGCTCGTTATATTTCTATTGCACTGTGGACGAGGGGTCTAAGACGCTTTTCACATTTCGCTTATGACGATGCCATGTTTATCTCAATAGCAAACTCTTTAGAAAGACGGTATTATGTAGGGATCGGGTAGCTTGACAAAAAAACGAAAACGAACGAGTCCTTTTTAATGCAGTCGGTACGTTTATTACAAGGAGATAGAGTTTTGTTTAGCGTGACATTGCACTCCGAATTTTCGTTTTCCTTAACCTAGAGTGGCCCCCGGGTGTCGCTATGTTGATACTACTTGATACGAATATTTTTTTGTGAAAGAAAATGACCCAATGTTATGAAATTTTGGACGTGTTTTTAAGCCTTTTTTTGAAAAGATGGCTCAGGAGTTTCTTGCCTCCGTTCTTCTCCTAAGACAGAAAGAGCCCCTTATCCGGACGGAGGGTACTTTGTTAAAATTTACGTTCATCAGAAAATTTTATATTTATACGATGAAAAATACATTTGACTTTGACTTTAAAATAATAATAAAATATTATTCCTTATTTTCAGGTAAGCGTTAAAAACATGAAACGCGGCATAACTGTACAGTTTGAAGATGAGGCTGTTAAAAGTAAGTGAAACATCCTGTTGTATTATTCTACCTGAAGCCTCACACCATTACAAGAAGAATGGTCGTGAATGTGAACTTGAAATATATTATTATAAAATAGAATTTACAAACTTGAAACATATAATTATAAAATATTTAGTATCAAGAGCGTACCCTAGTACTTAGTAAGAAATACTTCACACGCTTTTAGCGATCCCATCCATACGTATCGGATGTCCAATGTCTATCTTCATATTTCCTTTCTTGTCTAGACAGTTTCTCAGAGCTAATGAATCAATTATTTTGTAAAAATAACACCATATACTAACAAATTCTTCATGTTGGGTATTACAAAATATGAAGTACTTTTATTACTTTTTTGAGAGTGGATGTGAAAGTATTTTAGCTACACCATCATGTACCTAACTAAACAATCTAAAATAAGTTACATTACCATTGATGAGCTTTGAAAGCCATCGCGCCGTCATCTTTAGTAATGAATTAAGATGTGACAGGCAAGTCTTGAACTGATATCCTATTTGCGATATCGCTGTAGTGTTATGTATAATGTACTGTACATAATATATAGTGTACAGTGTACATGTCACGGGAATCATGCCTGCAGGATCTGCGTGCAAATTAACGAGCCCGTCTGTCAGCTGTCGGGCCCGCCTCGAGTGACGGCGTACTGTCGGCAGCAGGGCCCTTCACCCTATTCCTTTGTTCGCCACCTTGGCCTTATGTCCTTAGCTGCAAGAAATACTTATGTGAATAAAGGTGGATAGGGTTTTTGGATCTGCCGCGGTTGAAAACCGTTATAAATAGGTTGATTTTTTATCTTTATATTATTTTATTCAATGTAGCTAAACGCTTCTGGAAAACGTATCAAATTTAAATGCCGAGCCACCCTGACTATCTTTCAGGAAAAATAAGAAAGCAACACATTTATTCAAAAGCTCTCTATGCTGTATTAAGCGCAAGTATACATAGGGTAACCGTGCCGTATAGCGACACTACTTATCTCTTGACAGAAATGGCCTGAGCTCAATTGAATGAGAGGCTTAAAGAATCGATTCATAGTCCGTAAAAGAGAAATGGTAGGAAATGTGCCGTGTCTGTGATCAATAAGGGTCTATCTATCTATAGGTACTGTATTCATTCTTATTTGGCGAAAAAGGTAAACAATCTTTGTGTGTCTTTTTAATAAAAATACTATTAAACAAAAATACGGCCAAAATAAATGGTTTAATTACGAAATCAACCATTTTTGCTTAGTAAGTATTTCATTTGTCACTATGTTTTGTTTTATAACTTAGTTTTTAAATTAATTCAAATAAAAAGACACTCCAAGATTGGTAAAAATCTACGACAAATAAGAAAAAATACATTATGCATTGAAGGTAGTTATGATAGGGTTGAGGCTGAGTGTACTTGGTGTGACACACATTGTGTGTAACTTGACGGCGAGACGGCGTAATCTTGAGCGCTAAATGACTTGTGATATTTGGAAGTTAATTTTAGAATATATCATTAAGTTCTAATAATAAATATTATTAAGTATATAAGTTGTTGTTTTAGCTAAAGAGGTACCTAAAATTTCTTGTGTTAGGTACAATTAAACATTGTCATTGTTATTTATTTTTAACCGACTTCAATAAAGAAAGAGATTCTCAATTCGTTGCATCAGTTTAAATCATGATAACAGCAAGCTGTATTTCAGTAATATGTAACAGTCTTCAAACAAAACATGCATACGATATTGCATCATGAAGGATCAAAGCGGGGACCAGTTTTAGGAGTAATTACCTTCGTTTCTGATGCAATTCCGCATGCGTGGTCTGAAGACGGGTTTTGGTATCGCAAAAAACTATACCACGCACAAAGTAAGTGCAATTATCTCCCATAATTTGTAGGTGTGTTTGCGTAAAGTTCATGGTTAAAAGTTTGATTTTAAATTATTTATGCTTACTTTAAGATAATAATGAGTTTTCACATTTTAAAATTGACCCGTAGACTTTATAAAAACAAGAATATACCTATTTAAGGAATTAAATGAAAACCTATGTTAAAATTACTCCTAGTTGAGTAGGTATCAATATTAAATAATGTGGTGCTTAATATTCAAATCAACGTTTAATGTTAATAACCGAGATTTACCTGTAAAGCCTAATAAAGTGCAGCCGGACTGACATGAATTTCTAAACTGGTAGAAATACGCTTAGCAGCGTGAGAAAACCTTACTACCCTGGATCAATCTAAAACCGCTTTTATTTCAAGACGTTTTAGAGTGCAACAAAGTAGTGTTCAAAGAGTATGATTTTCTCGCATGTAATTATTGTGCATGGAACAGGTATAAAATGATATATCTGATGCAATTTGCTTTGGTGAATGATAAGTGCAAGGCTTGAGTCTGGAGCGGCGCCTGCGCAGGTATCTGACGCAATTTGGACCCATATCTGTGTCAGACTGCAAGAAAAGAAAATTTCCCCGTTTCCAGAGACCTTCGGGTCTACTCTTACTGTTTTATTTACTTACCCTGAAATCCTTACCTCCTAAACACTAGTTTTTATTTCTTCAGTTTCTTCCATTAACTTTTAAAAATCGTTATACAAAATTTGTTTAAAATGTCTTGAGTGCCACCCTTTGGTATACCTTTTGTAACAACCACATCCAAGTGTGTCAAAGTGACGTCACACAATCATAGATTTATATAGTTGAAACTGCATGTACAGTAAGATAATAATAACAAATTAGTTTAATAACACAAATGCACGGATGAATAACAAAACAGAAGCTCTTGTTATCTTCAAAGAAGAGGAGGAAGATACAATTGAAATCCATAAAAACATTGGCATTTTATCTGTAAAACAATTTCATAGTTTACGCTTTTGCGAAATAACGATCTTGTCTATAATTAATTTGTTAATTGCTCCGATACGGATACAATGTTGAGAATTTAATAAATCGAGAGAATGAAATTCAAGCGTAGCTCTGTCTATTATTTATTTTATTTATACCAAACTTTGTGTAACATAGTTATTTTATTGAAGTTTACTGAAGGGTTTGTCTTGACACTAAATACAATCGTGGTCGACAAATCAGTAACATGAATATAACAATAGGTATTAATTATTATACATAGGTATTAACATTACTTATTTAGATACTCATACAATTTCATTTCTAAGGTAACATACATAGGTTAACATTATTTGTGGACAGAGAGGATTACTAATATGCATCTAAGGTAGTCTTTTTTAATTGTAATATTTATAAATATTTGACGAATGTACATTGGTTTTTTAATGGTTTGAATTCTGCGCAACCTAGGCATATAATTATGTATAAACAAAAGACTCACACCTTGTACTAATGTACTACCTTGCGGAGTAGGCCTTGGTGCATTGCTGCATCCACTTTTCCCCAGTGTTATGTTAGTCCCAATGTAATAGGGGGCGGGCCTATTGCCATTTTACGGGCACATTCAAGACCCGACAACAAATATCAGTGTTTAAACCAATATCTGCTCCAGCCGGGAATCGAACCCGGGACCCTCGGCTCATTATTAGTCAGGGTCACTAACCACTACGCCATTCGATCATCTATGTATAATCGTTATCAATAATACGTAAGAATGCGTGAATTCGTTTGCATAAATAAAATAAAACTTCATATATGTGTATATCAATATGAAACAGTTGTAAACACTATGTTCATTGTTTATTCAAATTAAATGTAGTAAATTCACAAAAGCCCCAAATCAAGCCACGAAATTTTCTTTTAATGTGTACTCTGTTTACTTTACCCACAAGGTTAATACCTACCTATTTGTTCAGTAACCTTTGTAAACAGTGCATTGCAAAGTGATTTCGATTATGAAAAAAACATGAATGAATGCTCATAATTTTTTATAGCAGAATAAAATCATTATAACAGAGTCTACCTTTCTGTCTCGATGAATTATAATTTCTAATAAATCACATTTATTGTATTGAACTTTGAATAAGTCTTTTGCCTCTTTCTTTGAACTGATTAGAAAAATTACGGGCATTGACTCGCAGGAGTCAGAGGGTCTCTCAGGGTAGCGCCCTTTCCTTTTTCGATAAGAGAGAATTGTGATAAAAAATAATAATATAGAGATGTAGAGTTATGAAATAGCTATCTACTTATTTTGTCATCATTTCAATGTCCCGAATGTTTTCAGGTCGTACCTGTATTCATTCGTAAAGCCTATGAATACTTCCCCTAGAGAGTCGAGGACCATCTAACAAAGTCGTTGACTAATTCATTCCCAGAATTTGGCATCCGATATACTGAACGATAGGTAGTGGTTATAAATGAGCTCCCCCCACGCATACGCCATCGTTTTTGTAACTGGACTCTTAATACTGAAATCATAGAAGTCGGGCCACTTCTTCAAAATCTTCATCATCATTTGTCAACTAACATCTTCAGTTAACAATTTAAAGGGCACCTTTCCTGTCCATAGCTACGTGCTCATACTGCCAGACGAAAATGATAACGAATACAAACGTACTACACCCATTTTCCCATCGGGGGTTAAAACAAAAACGCAACAGTCAAAATCCTCAACACGGCCACACAGCGATAACGAATCGATTCCGCCACAAAGCGGGCAAAGCGACCCAATAAAAATCACATTTTCTTCTCTCGGCCTAGGTGACATACCCTGAGTTTACTGACTTCCGAAGTAGCAGGTTATCAGACGGCGTGGGAGGGGGTGGCTCTGGGAGGCTGGTTGGGGCCAGGAGTCCCGCTCGCCCCGCATTCGCGTCTCGTCGCTCGCAGCGCGAACACCGCGCCGGGACCTCGCATCACAGTTCTCAGTCCCCGTGTTGTCACATCTTTGTTTTTCTCTGTGGTCGGTTATTCTGTGTGGAGTGTGGGAGTGATTGCTACGGTTCTCCTTGGTGTTTGTGCACTAGTGCAGGCGGTAAACGAAAATTTGCGCATGCAAATCTATTCAAATTGGATTCGATTTCTTAACTGTTTTTTTTTTTGTTTTATTCTTTCTTGTTTACATGCAGGTACTTACATTAAATTAGATTTTTTGAGTATTTTAACTAAAGCTTGATAAACTTTGCTTGAAAATTTTAGATAGGTAAGCATGAAAAATATCTTAAAATGAAAATGGAAAAAATATCTTGGAGCGTGTTCTTTAGAAATGCGGATTATGATCGATACTTTCTATTTACGGACGGGATGTCTATTAAGTATAAGAACAGTACCTAAATGTATTTCATGAAACTTCACTCACGAGCGATGAAAAAGTTCCAGTGACATAAGTACCAAATTGGAGTAATTTAATATAAAAAAAAAAAAAAACACGCACTCACGCCTTGTACTAATGTACTCCCTTGCGGGGTAGGCAGAGGTGCATTGCTGCACCCACTTTTCGCCAGAGTGTATGTTAGTCCCAATGTAATAGGGGGCGGGCCTATTGCCATTTTACGGGCACATCCAAGACCCGAGAACAAATATCTGTGTTTAAACAAATATCTGCCCCAGCCGGGAATCGAACCCGGGACCATCGGCTCAGTAGTCAGGGTCACTAACCACTACGCCATTCGGTCGTCGTAATTTAATATAATGAAATATAAACGGAAAATACTAGCTTAATGACGCCGTCTGCAATATTGAAGTACATTTAACAGCGCATCAGAATATTACCAACTAAAACGTAAACAGTTTTTCATCAAATTAAATGTTTTAATAAATTGGGGTCATTTGGTGTTGTTACTTTGGAACTTTTTCATTGCTCATGAGTGTATTTTTTAACCGACTTCGAAAAAAGAGGGAGGTTCTCAATTCGTCGGGACCTTTTTTATATAAATTTGTTCGCGACAATCGCTAGATCGAGTAGATCATTCGTGATGGTTCTGGAACATTCTATGACTTTCCTGAAGTTTCGATAAAGTTCTAGAAGAATTAGTATGGATTCAATAGATCTACAATAGTCTGGAAGCTTCTAGAACAATAGTTAGGGAATGTTCCACAACGTCCGTGAACTTTCTAGATGCTAAGTTAGGTACTTATAGTTAGTAGATAAGTATGGATTGTTCTACCTATTTAGTAATAATAATAATAAATAGTGTGACCTCGGGTATCTCTGGAACTTTCGGGAAGATCGCTCGCCGGCCTATATAAAGCGAGGTGTCCGGCGCACATTAAGTTCAGTTTTATAGTAACAGTCGAACAGTTCAGTTCTAATAGAAAGCTCGAATAGTGAACTTCTCCAGAGATCCTCGAAGTGAATAGTGATAGTAATACTGGTGTTTTCTTTCAAGATAGTACCATCCGGCGTTCGTAATAGTTGTGAGTCGTGTCGAAGGGGCTCACAAAATTATATTCTGAAGTGATAACACAGGGCGGGCTTCTCAAAGACGCCAACACACTTTTCATAACATTCTTTTCTTTGTTACGGTAAATAGACCTCTTTCGCAAAAGTAATAAGTTTCCAGCTATGACGTTCTGGGTTGATCCGTGAAGGGAAGCAGTTGTAGACCCGCCTGAGGGTAAATAAATTATGTTTCTCAACTTCCATTCCATACCTTCATTCATGACCTCTTTAGCTTAGAAAACAAAATTACCCGCTTGTCCGCAAACTTTTTTGAAACCGTAAAATAACAGCTGAGCATCAAATTCGATTCTGAATTTTGATGTTAAGAAACAATGATTGTAGTACGAATTGTTCCTTTTTCAAATTACATAGAAGAGAAGAATGGAATGAAAGCAAGCGATAAATTAAAAATTACTACCTACCTAAAGTCATAGTTCGAGATAAAGAGGATGAGAATCTATAACATAATTATCTAGTTTACAATTTATTAAACATAGCTGTTCCCGCGCGCTTCGCTTCGCCTTAAAAAGTTTTCCCGTGGGAACTCCGGGATAAAAAGTAGCCTATGTTCTTTCCCAGGGTCTAGACCGTATGTATACCATATTTCATTCAAATCCGTTCAGTAGTTTTGGCGTGAAAGAGTAACAGACAGACAGACACAGTTACTTTCGCATTTATAATATTAAGTTAGGATTCATAACTAGTAAATTAATCCCTTTTTTGTGTGATTCAATTACACTCTATATACTCTCCAATTTAATTAGTAGCCCGACACAATCATTTTAATTAATTCGTCTACCAACCAATGAAGCCTTTTATAAATACAAAAAAAAACCTTAATAAGGAAAAAAAAGTTAATTAATATTCAAGCAAATATAAAATAACGTTCAAAATTTGGAAGAAAAACCACAAAACAAAATAGTTTTTACTTCATATTTCATGGTTAATGTAATTATAATCGGTAGGTATTAGGTAAATTTTCCATATTTCTATGCTATAAGGATTATATGCTTGAATAAAGCATTAGCATTTAATACAGGAATTTCAAACTCTGAACAATGCAAGCGGCTAGGAAAGCACTAGCCTAGCTCTAAAGCTCTACCTTCAAAAGCATCTTTAATAGTAATCCTTCCTAACTAATAGGTATTATAAATGCGAAAGTAACTGTGTCTGTCTGTCTGTCTGTCTGTTACTCTTTCACGCCAAAACTACTGAACGGATTTGAATGAAATTTGGTATACATACGGTCTAGACCCTGGGAAAGAACATAGGCTACTTTTTATCCCGGAATCCCCACGGGGAAACTTTTTAAGGCAAAGCGAAGCGCGCGGGAACAGCTATTTATAATATATTGCATTGAAAACACAATCATGAGCTCTCACAATGAACAGAATAGAAATACATTTAATTTTAGATTAATATCATTAAAAAAAACACTCAGTACACAAATTAATAATTTTACCAAGAAATTCTCTAGGATGGTTTAGCCAAGATAGCTTAGCTAATCATTGCAATTAGTACTCTCCTTGTAATGAGCGTTTACCCTGTTCTAGACGAGGTCTACGTCTACTTAAGTCATCTAGATAGGTCGTCTAAGAAATGTGGCCTTCTCGGTGATACCATAAAAACTGAGACCCGCGCTTTCATTCCGGCCTCGGCAGGTTTCTCTAGAGTTCCTGGCATCTTGTACAGTTATTGACAAAAACACAAAAAAAAATACGGAACTCAACTGTTATCATTATGAGTAGGTATTTACTTATCCTAACTAATATTATAAATGCGAAAGTAACTGTGTCTGTCTGTCTGTCTGTTAGGTACTCTTTCACGCCAAAACTACTGAACGGATTTGAATGAAATTTGGTACACACATGGTCTAAACCCTGAGAAAGAACATAGGCTACTTTTTATCCCGGAATTCCCACGGGAAAACTTTTTAAGGCGAAGCGAAGCTCGCGGGAACAGCTAGTTGATCATATTATGCTTTCCCCTGGATTCATAGAATGCATAGTTAACAATAGATATTCAACTATTACAAGTTTAATGGAAGGCTTTACGTATCAGGGTCATCGTCGGCCTGTAAATTATCCACTGCTGGACATAGACCCAGAATCAGGTTATTCGACAAGTACCCAAAAAGTTTATTAATTTTAATTTGCACTGGCAGGCATACCCTTCCAAAGTTTTGAAATAAACTTGATCAAAGGAATGTCATAATGTACCTAAGTTATGAAAATGTTGTCAACTTGTGCACTGAAAAATTTGCAGTATAAGTATTATCATAAAGGGTGTCAGAAACACATAAATCAATATTTATTTTTTACCCCTTATACTACATACATTCTTACGTCTGTCTTGAAGTGTTTCCTAACGATGAAATGAAAGGTGAATTGCTTCCCACTGCGGTTTTTTTGTGCCTGCATAAAAGTTCGTTTTGCTGAAATAGCTCAAGATTAAAAAAATATACTTATAATCACACGGATATTGAAACACTTTGATAACGAATAATCATATTCCTTATAAGGCGTATAAACATTATTCGCAAGAAAAGTGCTTCTATGAAATATGCGATGGCGAAGCTTGCTGGTTCTGGCGAGGTGTGCAACTTTCTTAATAGACACGACTTTATTAAGACAAGGTTCTACCGTGTACCGGCGTCGTATCGCTCACTTCGCCGTGTCTGAGGAATTCAGAGCAAATCTTGTTGATTAATTGCTTATTCCATTAGTTCGATATCGGTAGGAAAAATAGGGTTTCTGACATCCTGATATGAAGGAAGATGGCAACTTCTTGCATCATGTTTTCATGTATAAATCTGAACTATCAACGCCATATTTTGCGTTTTAGAATGCTTATAGATAAATGTTGTTATTTCGGTCATCGTCTTTTCTGGTTTTGGTAGATATTTGCATTTTTTAAATAATTTGGTGCTTAACGAACAATGAGATAAGTACCTAAGTACATTGCAAAAAATATGGATGCAGCTTGGTATTTCTGTCACTCTGTCATGACATTTTCATTAGAACCCATTTAGTACAAAAATAGATTAATAGAAACCGGTAGGGTCTCTAGGTACTAATAAATTCTATTCATAACCAAAGATGGTACATTGGTACAGTGAGAGACACCAATGATTGAACCTTGCTTTGTTTAACTCCTGCGGCTACGAGCTACGGCCGATCTTACGCCTAAACGATAAAGCTTTGTTGATGCCTCTACTGTACATCTATTAAAGGGCGGGTCAATTAATTCATTAATTTTAGATTAAGCACCAAATTGTTTCTTGGCTGTTCAAATTAGCAATCTTTGGTTATGTTTTAGGGAAACCTTTTTCAATTGTTTTGTTTCGTCTGATTGATTTTAGTACCAGAGCGTACCTACGTATCAACTAAATTGTATGAATAAAATATTGTACAGAACTGCGTTAGTGTTGAAAATTACGGCTTTGCCACACAATTATTATGATTTGTTATTAATTATTTAATGCTCCGATTCCGAATAACGTTTTGTTGTAATTAATTAGGTTCAACATTAGGCGTAGCAGAGTAATGCTAATGAAGGTTTTAATTAAAACTATATAGATAGTTTTGCAACATTTGCCATTAGCGAAATAGCTGAGGCCACTATAGCCATTTGTTTTTAGTTTTAGATAAGTTTTTATAACTATTCCGTAGTTGGTACAGCCTCTTTGTGATATCACATACCTATTACGTTAACAGAACGTTGCAAAAGGGCTATATAAGGCGAAACGACTTTTGCCTCAAACCGTTATAAATGGATAAAAATGTTGGTCAAAGAATTGGAGAGCCACGAGACATAATTCACTAAGGGCCGATTTTTTGATCAGTGGTCTAATTTAACCATTAGTCAAGTAACGTGTCAAGCATGATAGCTGCATACGAATTTTGTTGGTTTTAACTAATGGTAGACATTTTTGACCAATGTTGGAGTTAACTACGGATCAAAAAACTGGCACTTAATAGTTACGGTAACTCAACGTAAAACTGCCCTATTTACATACTGTGACTGAGAGACTGTATTGAATACAATACTATTAATTGACACATTATAAGCAATGATCTAAATAACATATCACTGGGTTACATCTAGAGCAAAAGTCATCGGTCAAGTGGATAAAACTGTTCGATTAGAAATATTATTAGAAGCTTGTCTATAAAATAGATTGATAATTTTATGCAGATTATAATGCGCACTGCGCATTCATGACAGAAAGTATGTATACGTCATTTTAGAGGGTAAAAACGTGGTAAAAACAATGGGTAAGAACTGATTTTGTAGAAAATTTTACAGTATTTAATTTCAATTCACATATATAAAATATATTGGAAGAGATAGTGGGAGACTTTGTTTTATACGTTGCAGTCATATGAAACATTATCTAATATTGCAATACGAGTACAACGTGCACTCATGTCACTTTGCTCTATGTATTGCATTTGCTTCGGGTTAGTCCCGCTATGGTATGGTCCCGGTATGGCACCCTCTTAAAATACCTATCAAAAAGTCCCGCTATGGTACCCATCTTTTAGATCTACTTTACAACAGTACCAAAAACTGAAGGGTACCATAGCGGGACTTTTTGATAGGTATTTTAAGAGGGTGCCATACCGGGACCATACCATAGCGGGACTAACCCTTTGCTTCATGGCACTTCAGCCGATACAATATGAACAGGTATTCAACTTGAGTTACTTATAGGATTGTACTCGTACATAAGTTTTAGGCTATTCATCATCACAACCCATCACGTCCCCACTGCTGGGGCACGGGTCTCCTTCCAATGAAGGAAGGATTTAGGCCTAGTCCACCACGCTGGCCAAGTGCGGGTTGGTGGTTTAGGCTATTAGTGGTCACTCCATTGTTTTTCTTGAAGTAAAAGATCCATCTTAAATACACTCGCGAGCAATGAAAAAGTGCACAATTTGCCGACAACAAAAGGGTGGAATTTTTAAAATATTTAATTTTAATTTTGAACACAATATACGTTTTTGGTTTTTAATATTCGGATGCACTGTTAAATGTACCTACCTTCTTCAATATTGCAGACGGTATCATGAATTTAGTCTTTTCCTTCTACAAGTAATTTTGTGCTATATTGTGACTGGAACTTTTTCATTGCCATTGTATTTTAGGAGGTGGCTAGGGAACGAATGACGGTTGTGAATTTGACAGAGGCTGTTAATTACAACCAGCCGCCTCTCTTAATGCTGTCTTGGGAGACAAACGTATTGTACCTCCCCCAGATTTACGACTTAAACCCATTATACCACCTCCATAAATGCTACAACTCCCCAGAGATATAAAAAACAGAGCAGAGAAAGGCCTGGCTGGAAACGAGCAGAAAATTAAAAATATAATACTTACCTAGGTATAATAGATCTCCTTTCATATGTAATAATCGAACTTTTTTGCAAAATTAAAAAAGTTTCGAGTACTTCCGAAGCGTTATGATGAAAAATACAAAAGTCAAAGTACATTTTATGCGTTAGACTTCGGAACTGGCTTTGATGATTTGATATTAGTAAAATCATATTGCGGTATGGTCGCTACTTATGTGTACGTACATCTTAGTAATTACTTTTTTGTCAAATTGTAGATAATAATAATTATATTGAAATAATTTAAGTTATTAAGTTATTTCTTTGATTTACTTCATTATATTTATCAAGGACCGTATATCTGATTGACGAACAAGTTGCAAAGCTTCAAAAATTATTTTCGCGTAAATATTATCAATCGTAGATCGGTAAATACAATCATTTATCTGATGTCATATTATGTACTAAAAATATTTTTGGTTAAACGGAAAGTAAAAATAGATTAATATCGTGACCGTGTTGAAAGGAAACAAAAACCGTCAGTTTATTCCCGTTTCCGGATTTCATACTTCATTCGCCCTTTATTTCATGCACTATTTCGCGTACAGCGATGAAGCGACGGGTGATAAATATAGCGTTATTTTATTACATTTCCCTAAAATTTATTCGTTTGACACGAAAACACACAACGACACATTGTTATGTGGCAACTTTTATATAAAATAGGGTGTTCGGCACATTGCAACAACCGAATTTCACAATGTACAATGACTTCCTCCATCACCCAAAACCGAACCCCTGGTCGGGCCATGGACCAAATACCTTTTCCAAGTATATCCTGTACAACAATTCCAAGTCTCCATAACTATTCCATCTTATCCACCCACATTACAAATAAAAAGTAAAGAAAGAAATAAACTCCTCAGGTCTTCGCTCTTGTGGCAGTCTCGATTGTCTCTAGTGCGGACGTTGTCAAGCCTTCCACTTACAGCAATATAAATACAATATCCTCTGATCGGTGGGCTGAGGACCCTCCAAACTCAATATAACCCGACGGCCAAGATACTTGGCCAATACCACCAAGATAGTGGGCCAATACTACCAATATTCGAACCCGTATAATTTAGTGGGTTGGCCAACATTTTCGTAATCGTTACGATTTTTACAAGTCATTTTCTTACTAACAAGCAAGGCCCGAATAGGCAAGATGAATAGTGTGTCATCTTCAAACATACCTCAATATCATAAACCACCAGTTTTCGACCAAGTTTTGACTTTAAAACGTAAATCTGTGCGATTCTCGCTGCCGTATAATTTTATCCGGCTATTGGCTGAACATAATTACTCAATCTGTCTCTTTCTCCCCACTGCGCCACGCGGTGGTCAAAGGGAGACAAGAGTAATAGCGTCCTGTAATTGACGTTTCGGGGAAGTTTGCAGTAATTAATATTCGCCTCAACCTCGGTCTGTTCAGTTCCCGTCGATACGAAACTTGCTCCATCAAGTTCCTGTATGCTGTTCAAGTATCTGACCACTACACCAGTAGACGTTTGACAGTTTCACTATTATTATTTACTAGCTGTTCCCGTGAGCTTCGCTTCAACGTAGTATGTGTTAATCCAGGGTGTCAGCTAACTCCATACCAAATTTCATTAAAATCGGTTCAGCCGTTGTGACGTGAAGAGGTAACAAACACACACACATGCTCACATACTTTCGCCTTTATAATATTAGCAGGATAGAATTGTATTTCGTATCACGAAATCAAAACGAAATAACATTAACGAAGTAAAAAGTGTAAAATTAAATGCATTTTGAATCCCAAAACGGTGGTAAAAAGAAGTTCACGATCGGGACACTGGTATTATACCTACTAAAAACGCATATGTACACCTAAGTAATCTTATTAAAGTATATTCAGAAACTCAGAAAACGATTCGTTAGAAACAAAGTCATAATTACATTATTATTTCGCACTATCTTACCATTCAAAGTTTCATAACACGAGTTTGTACTCTACATTTCGCTCACGTAGTAAGGAAACTGATAGTGCATTTCACGGATAGAAGGTGAAGTTTCAAAGTGGTAAGACATATTTATGTTATGTTCGGCAAGATACGGAAAACGGCTCCTACTTACTTCAACTAGCAATTTGCTACAATTTTCGCTGAAATGCACTTTTAAAATGTCGTGTAAAATTTAAGATGCAGTCGTAAGGTTCAGTTTATACTTAAATATAATCTTATACTGTTACTTCCCTTTAGATAATTTTCAAGAAGTACTCGTATTAATTAGAAAAAGTTCAAACTCAACAAAAAGTGCATTTGGTGATTTAGTTGATCTAATTTGTTGGGAATGACCCGGTAATATACTTAGAGTGACAGGCCTACTTTTGAATCCAGTTTTTCAAAGTGAATCTTGTGTTAGTAGTAGAATTTTAGTTTTTTGTAGAAAGTAGTTTAACAAATCAGGATATCGTTGGAGCGAAGTTTGGAGAATGAAAAGTTCAGTATGTGTATGTGCATTTGTTTGCATCTAACAGGAGTAGAATAACAGAAGAAAAACCGTAGCAATCACAATTATTAAGTTAAATTATCCCAAAAAAACTGATAAATTTTATAATATTTTCACACTTAATAATAAAAATAGTAATTTGAAGATTTTATCAGTTTTTTTGCCACACAAACTAAATCTTATTTTCATACAGTGAAAAACTAAATGCACAAGTGTCAGTTCAAAAAGTGATAAAAGTGAATTGAGTAAATTATACAAAGAAGGAGAACTATAAAAGGACAATGGCTCCTCATTGGAAGACCGTGTGTCTGGCGATATTGTACCTTATAACCAGTGCACAAAGTTCATTGTACGACGACGACTACGACACTTACACCAAGGCTTATGACTACAAAACGTCAGGTAAGAGACTTGTAATATACCTAGTTTTATTATGTGTCCTCCCTAGTGACTTTGTCGTGGCCATCTTGAAATTACTGAAGCTGTAGAAAAGTCTGATTGAGTTTCTTTTCAACCATATTCTTTATCAGTTATTAGCTTTTCGCGCGCAATTCGACTTACCTCCCTTGGAAATACTTCATTTCCACCCAACCCAGGTTTTTAAAAGGAAAAAAGTGTCATTTTTTATTTTAATATCAGTAGCGTCATGCGTTCTCTGTGGGTGTGTAATCCGTATGATCGGGTACTTTACGGTAAGCGTCCACCTATCGCTATCGTATGTATCGAAGCAAACGGATTTTCATAAATGTATGGAGAAACAGCGGCGGCAATGCCGATGAAGTGGACGCATTTGTGTGAATTTTTATACAAAGAATAGGTACTGAATGAGATGCTTCCGTTGCGTACGATGCGAAAGAGGACGCTTATTTCTCCTATTTCAAAGACTAGCTTTTCCTACGATTTTCGGCTCCAGGCGGCCATTCATATTCCGTGAAAAAAATATGTGTGAAGCCATAACTTCATGCCAAATTTTATCGAAATTAAACACAAACTTTTATAAACTTTTCCATTTATAATATTGGCAGGATGCTGTTGTGTAATTTTTAAATTGATATATTTGCCGTAGCATAACTCAAAATTGGCAGTTAGTAAATTTTCAGTCTATAATAAACTTTTCAACATGGATTCCGGTAGAAATTGTAGTCAGAGGCTTATATGACGAACTTTGAATATATTCCTCTTATAGTCGTTAATGTTAAATAGTTGATTAGCAAGTACGTAAATTCGAATTTTGCTAAGCCTTGTGTTCCTTGGGTTCCTCTGCTAAACTAGATTTTTTACCATGTTGTAAATATTTAGATTTAATAAATATGTTCATTTCCATATACTGATATTACGTATCAAATTTATAACACCCCTTTTTTCGTCGGTGCGTCAGGTTCTGCACTGCAACTAATGTGGATAACAAATGTACTCATCCTTTAGAAGTCTGAGTTCTAGAACATAATGAAATTTTGTCCTCTTTGAGAGAAACTTGAAATGAAAGTCAGATGTTCTTTGCGCTAATGGGGTTAGTGTAAGTGGGATAAAACGGTGTAGGGTGGGAGTTTATAAGTGACCGAGACGAACGGACTTTGTAGACGGCACTTATCTTTGCTAAATATAATCTCTTCATTTGATGCAGGTTTTGTTCTGCTGTTGTTCAAAGTGAGGATGGGTGTTATAAGTAGCTTTTAATTTGTCAGTTGGGGTTGGATGGCCGTGTGTGAGATGTACCCACATATTATTATTATAGTTCACTGTCGTTGTCAGTAAGACAACTAGCTTAAACAAATGTATATAATGTTAAAGCAAACAAATGTAGGTACCTACACAGGCAGGTCCAAGTAATATCCCCGTGGTGACCTCTAAGTCAGTGGCAAGACAGCGCGAGCAGAAAATGCACTCGTCTGGTAATACAATTTGGCTGCCCATCTGCTGATGGCCGTCGCGGGGCCGATTTGAGCCAACTCTTTCTGCAGCTAGGTGGCGGCTACTGGCTGGCATTATTTAAATTTTACTGGAATACGCTCCGCTTCGTTGCAGGGTACTGGCCTGCGCATTGTCTTGTCGCAGAAAATGTTCACTTTACTTTTAGTCACTTAGGTGAACTTAGAAATTTATTATTGCATTCTGTCAAACAGTTGAATTGTCCCTTAGCAAACTAAATTGATCAGCGAGCATGCTTCGGTTCTTCTTACAAATCAGTAAATCTGACGATTCTTCTACCTATAAATTCATCAACCACCAATTTGGCAGGATGGCAGGCATCTAGGGTTGCATTCTTTTCTCGGCATTCATAATTATTAGAGATAAAAAATGCTTATCTCGTATCACACCATAAATGGTGTCCGAATATCGATTATAGAATATTTTAGAAACTGTATTTAGCATGCCTATAGTCACAGCAAGTAAAGTAAATACGTTTATAAGAGACCCGTTCAAATATTTACGCTATTCATTGCGAACAAAGAAATATCTTTGTTATGCACACAAACATACATAAAACCTTCACATACGATAGTACATACGTATAATACATAGTTGATAAAGCCTTTTGAAATATGAAACCCGCGTTCGAGACCCTTATATGAGAAGCCTGTAAAAAATCGACGCGAGATTTCTAAAGAAAATGTATTTATGAGAAATTTTGAATAAATCGATTGCCTTTATGCACGATGACCTTGTGTAAGGATTTGGAAATGGAAATACAACTTAATACTTCATCATCTTCGACATAAGGCTACTAAAAATCATTGCTGCATATGGTTTATGTCACAAAATTCGGACAAAATAATATAATATACTTCGACAAAAAAACAACTTATAAGCATAACGTTCTAGGTTTTCTAATCCAAATGTTTTTCGTTTTATATTTTGTATGGTAAATTGTGTATTTTTAATAGCTGTGCCTAGAGGTTCCCATAAATAATATTACGATGTCAATTTAAGAAACAATAGATTATCATACAAATATCGCTGTCTTATTAACGTCCTACGAACGTCGTATAATATTCCGTCTAATGAACACGAAACATGGAGCTGTGACAGCGGGAATTAATCCTGTACATTTACACGACGGCCTGCACGGTACATCCTGCAACAGGTCGCATTACGTTTCAATTATTCAGCATTACACTCGGATCCGTTCCATTATCATGGACTTGCTAACTTAATGGTCTCCGAGCGTAATGATACTACACTCACGAGCAATGAAAATGTTCCACTTACCATTGACGCCAAATTACCCAATTAAAAAAAAAACATATTATTTATGATTTTTTTTTAAAATAGCTTTATAATTTAAATTTATGTATTTATTTATCCTTAATATAACCAAATATTCTGATGCGGTACTTTAATATTGAAGACAGCTTCATTAAGCTAGCCTTTTCCGTTTATGAATAATTTGGTGATATTGTCGCTGGAACATTTTCGTTTCTCGCGAGTACTATATATATAAAACTCTGAAATACACACACACGATTTTTAGTACATGGGGGTATACCTGTCCCCTCCCCCTTATTTCATTTAGAAATCCAACCTTCTCAACGATCTGCATTTTCGTAATCAAAAATATGATAAAAGTTTGTTTTCATCTTCAGAACAATGAGTTTGATTCTTGTGCCTGACTTCGTTCACCTTTTGTCTTTCTACAAAGGATAATAACAGTAGGTAAATCAAGATAATCAATCTTTTAATATCTTCAAATTTTCTGACTTGAAAATATAACCTACGTCACTTTCTTACCAAGAACACATAGGTTTATAGCTAGCTACATAGAGTGGAGACAATTGCATTTCAAATTTTGAAGGAATAAAACTTTTACGACCGCTGAAATTCGCTGAATTATCTCCGCCCTCACACCTATAAAATGCGAATTATTCGTCGTCTGAACCGTCTGAAAACTAACAACGAGACGACGAAAAATGTAGTAGCTTTTTATTAAGACTAGCTTTTCCCGCAAGTTTCGCTTCACCTCAAATTTTTTTTGTGTCTAAATCTGTTCAGTAGTTTTTTCATGAACTCTTTCACAAACATTTATAGATAATATTAGTCCATTGTTTCCTTTTTATCCCACTCCAATTTGTATAAAAATAATCTATTTCGTGCTCTAATCCCTAATCTCCAGTACTCTCATTTTAATAATTTGCCACCTTAATCTAGTAAGTAAGTATGCCTCACATAGGTGATGGCAGGTTCACACAATAACCGCCCTTACTGACATAGCATTGTAGGTGGAATGATCATAGAATGCGTTGTAACAATCTCACTCGGGGCTGAATGGCGCTGGGTTAATCGAATATACAGCCGTTATTGGATATGTCGCTGTTCATCTTCTCTCTGTCGAAACAATTGCTTATGTCCCTGTCATCTATAGAGTTCGATTGCACTGATAGGCACCTACAATCATTGCTAGGCCTAACTATATTTTAGGCATACGGATACTGGAAAAGAAAACTTCTTCATACCTACATAATACAATAACTCGAACAAAAAGGTCGGACGCCAAAAATTTTGAGTTATGGAGCTGTTCGTAGATTATCGGATTTGGAAATAGTAGAGGTTAAATAATAATAATATAATAATACACGCACTCACGCCTTGTACTAATGTACTCCCTTGCGGGGTAGGCAGAGGTGCATTGCTGCACCCACTTTTCGCCAGAGTGTTATGTTAGTCCCAATGTAATAGGGGGCGGGCCTATTGCCATTTTACGGGCACATCCAAGACCCGAGAACAAATATCTGTGTTTAAACAAATATCTGCCCCAGCCGGGAATCGAACCCGGGACCATCGGCTCAGTAGTCAGGGTCACTAACCACTGCGCCATTCGGTCGTCTTTAGTAGAGGTTATACATGTTATAATGCAGTTCGATTATGAAAAGTGGAAGGCAGGGAGGCTGTATTCAACTGACAATCCCACTTGAGATTCAAAATAGTTGACGATAGTTTCCACGTGAAACGATGCTTCTAACGTAGAGCGCTATAAGTTGTATCGAAAGTAACTGTGTCTGTCTGTCTATCTGTCTGTTACTCTTTCACGCCAAAACTACTGAACGGATTTGAATGAAATTTGGTAATACATATATGGTCTAGACCTTGAGAAAGAACACAGGCTTTTTATCCCGAAATTCCCACGGGAAATCTTTTTAAGGCGAAGCGAAGCTCGTGGGAACAGCTAGGTAGTTGTCCATAAACCGGACGGTGCGATCTATTCTCTGCATAATTCGATATTCACATAGGTACCTGAAGATAATAGCTTCACTAGGACAGCTTCAATATGACCGAGATATCGCACTAATGGTCTTACGTCTATCTCGCGGCTTTGAATAAATTACGAAATACTAATAACATTTCACTGTTTTATATTTTATGAAAATACAAAGTTAAGCAAGAATATATTTACGAGTATTTTACAACTGCTATAATAACATTGTTTAAAAGAGGGACATACCTACTAGTGATGTAAAGAATATTCGCATTCGCATTCGCATTCGCGAATATTCGCACATTTTTGGATATTCGCATTCGCATTCGCATTCGCAAAATTTTGTGCGAATGTTTTGCGAATATCAGTAGGTACTTATTTAAAAAAATATTTTAAAATAATGGTAGGTTAACCAAATCAAAATCCATTCGTCTATAACCTTTTGGTACAAGTTACCCTCTTAATCTCATTACCAGTCTTACTTTATCATTTGGTATTTATTTATTTATTTTTTTGCACAATGAAACTTTAGAAATAGTTAATACAAGGTGGGCCAAAAGTAATCACCCTATTGGAAGTTTCTCTCATTTGTACAAATGGCCGCCAATTTCAAGTTTGTTTTGATATTTTTTGTGGACTTGACAAATGCAGAATACAAATTCAGAAGACATGGTGTGATATACTCATTCCTCACTCCCCAAGATCGCGGAATAATTGTGTATACTTATTCAGTTTTCGGGACGCCTTTTTTTTGTTTTAAAATTTTGTTAAATCGCGTTAGTTTTTCAAAATCGCCCGTTTGAGACGGTTTTTGAGGGTTTTTTTGAAGACCCGTGTTTATGTGAATAAGCCCGTCCCAACTAACATCGTAGCGTTAAAAAAACTCTCATATAACTTGTATAATGGTTCCATTCGAAAATTAAAGTGTTAAGACATAGCTGTATAAGAGTGTAGGAGAGTGCTCTAACTCACTTATAACCACGAAAGAGGCCCACGATTTTGAGAGTAAAGGCTTTAGAAAGTCTGTAAAACGGTGTCATTGAAGTGTTTAAGTTATAGAAAGCCTGTAGTACGGTGTCATTGAAGTGCTAAAGTTACTATAGAAGAGTGTTTAATCACTCTCAGCTAGAACTTTTACCGGTATAGTTGTAGTTGTATAATGGTTATTTGACACCCTGACTCTTATTTGTTTGGTAAAAAAGGGTTAAGTGAGTATGTTACCGTTTTTCGAATACACTTTTACCATACAAGTTGTATGTGTTTGAAAATAATAGTGTCAACAGCAATCATACGCGACAGTATTAAAGTGACAGTATTGATTAATACTAAATAACAATAACTATAATATATTAACTTGACTTAACATGTTTTGTGAATTGAAAATAATATGCCATTGTAATTTTACTGTAATGTATACCATATTTCCCACCTCAATTTTAATGCGCTCCGAATTTATTAAGGATTTCAAATGAAACATAAGTAAATATAAAATAGACGACTCAATTTTGTATTTTTTTGTATCCTTGCTGTATGTCCATTAGTTTCATAAATCGATTGGCATGACTGGAATGACAAAATTCACATAAATAGGTAAGTATTTTAAAGCAAAATATTGTTTATCCCAGCAATTTATAGGTTAGGTCGCCAATGCAAATGGCGAATTTACATTTAAGACATATAGACTCACCTAAGTCAACTATTACACTTTTTGAAATAGAACACCCTTAGCCAAGGGTATTATGCAGTCTTAGTCGATCCGCACAGTCTTGCTTAACACCGTTACTTTTACAGTCTACTTGTCTAACGCAATAAGCGTAAGTTAAGTTAACCTTAAAGATTAAAACTGCATTGTTGAGTTTTCCAACACTGTAAGAATCTTGTCTTACTGCACTCTTGACAAAATCTCTTTTATAACCAATTCCTGCAGCCTAAATTCAATATGACACCTAAAGATTTATATGAGTATTAAAGGAAAGCACTTAACAACCATAAGTGTTAACAGGTGTCAGTGAGCACTCTTGTATAGCTTTA
This sequence comes from Plutella xylostella, assembly GCF_932276165.1. Taxonomy (NCBI): domain Eukaryota; kingdom Metazoa; phylum Arthropoda; class Insecta; order Lepidoptera; family Plutellidae; genus Plutella; species Plutella xylostella. The sequence continues at coordinate 10,810,085 of NC_063985.1, forward strand.
GGTTCTAGAAACAGTTTAAACCTATAACATCTTAATTATAATTGCTTTGACTAATACCATTTTAACACTTAAACCTGCTGTTAACACTAATTTCATTTTTTAACTCATCTTTATCGCTTTATGTTAGAACTGAGATAATTATAACACAGTTATACAGGTTAAAGTTTTAAAAATAGCTGTAACTGAGGGTAAAATGTTTGTTGGGGTGTCTCTGGAAGCCGTTAAGGTGAGTGCGAGAATCTCTCGCCCGAAGTTCTCGCTGGAGTGATGAGAAATGCCATACAAGGAGCCCGTATGGCAATCATGGCCCGTATGGTAAAGGTTGAAATAAACATAATCAAAAAACAGAATCCAAATTTTTCATTAAAAAAAATGAGAGCCAAACAACATCGGATGACTTCTATTGGTCCACCTTGTAGTTTCATAAGACCTAAACATACAAACACGTGCAAAGAAATAGTTCCACTTAAAAAATACAGACACCAAATAGCCCCTATTTTTTAACCATTTAATAGAAAATTTTAATAAAGTATTAACGTTTTTAGTTGTTAATATTCTGATTCGTCGTTAAATGAATTTAAAAATTGCAGAAGTCGCCAATAAGTATTTTTTTGCGTTTAGGAGTAATTTGGTGTTTTTTAATGGATCTTTTTTTTGCCCGTGAGTGTAAATAAACAAACAAAAAGCGGCATATTTTGACAGTATAGTGTGAGAGCAAGACAGCCATACATTTAAATGTTTCGTGTAAATCGTCCTCTGAAACTGCACACAGTCACAATGTGTCGTAACTGTTACGAGAATAAATAAAGTTTTTTTTTTTTTAATGTGTCTAGTATTTTTTAGTCTGATTCGGAATGCGCCTAGACCGGAACGTACCTCGTTCAGTACGAGACTGCCACCAAATAATGCCAAATTTGAACACAAACTGAATATTCGCATTCGCATTCGCATTCGCGAATGTCAATTTCAGATATTCGCATTCGCATTCGCATTCTCGAATGTCCAAAAACACACATTCGTTACATCACTAATACCTACTGTACCTTGCAAATGTTAAGAATCTACATTATAACCAATATTATAATGTGGATTCCTACATATAGCGAACCGCCTATAGAAATTCGCCTGAATACCAAAATATGTATTAAAGTAATATATTTTTTTAGATATCATCCACCTACGTATCAAAGTATTAATACAACACTCAACGTCAAATGCGAATAGCCCACGCCTCTTTTGATATCCACATTATGCTGTGTACGTCAGTCATTACCGATATGCATCGATACCTGGATATTGGCACTGGGGTCACTCTATATGACGAAAAACCAAGTTCCAGAGCATTGCTGCATGAGTCACGACTCTATCTCGTTAGCTCTATTCTATTCTATTCTATTCTCTGTGGGGGTGTAAGTACCTGCACCTGGCTCTCTCGAATGGAACCTTTGTGCATATCCCCAAGGTCTAAACTGCCTTCCTAAGCTTGGACCATTTCCACACCACGCTGGTCCACTGCGGGTTGGTGGGTTCACATATCTAGATGTGCTAGATCTAGATATGCAGGTTTCCTCACGATGTTTTCCTTCACCGTAAGAGCGATGGTATACATTGTACTTAAGTTAAAAGAACTCATTGGTACATGTCAGCGCCGGGATTGAACCCGCATCTCTGGCGTGAGAAGCGGGCGCTTACCCGACTGAGCTACCACCGCTCTTAGCTCTCGTTCGTTCTTTTTTCGTCAGTATAGAGTGACCCCCCTGGATATCGGCCACACACAACCGGCCGTGTTGTCTGATCGGGAATGCCGGCTAAGCTCATTGCAGTAATGGGGCCATTCTCCACGGATTAATTAACCAAACTCCCTGCTTTGTGATTCCGCCATATTGTATTGCCAACGTTCAGATTGTAAAGGCTATTGTTGTAAACGAAATTCGGACAAAAGCACGAGAGAATTAACAATTTCGTCGTAAAGGGTTGTTGTTGACCGTCAATAAAACAGTGGAAATGTAGCTCTTATGACGCACTCATTAAGGAAGGTACACAGTTTAAAGGTTAACTTTTGCCAGATCCCTTCACTGTACAAAACATAATAAGGGTGTTGATGTGGACCATATAGTGGGTCGCGCTGAATTTACAGAATTTAATTGGTTTGAGAAATTTCAATTAAAAGCAAACATGATTATGCAAACCTTTTGATGAAACGAAGGAATACATAAAAACATAAACAAGATGATAAATCAACGGTAAATAAAAACAACAAACTACTGAGTAAGTAATTGAATATTTCAGGAAAGACTTTCAATAACTTCAATAACATAGAGTAGAGTGAATCCTAGAATTTTCCTACTCATCAAAAAGAAATCTACATTCACGGAGCAACCTAAGGTAATAGTGCATCTAGCGGCTGAGCTAACAGAAACTAAGGGGTGTTCAAAATGAACTTTAAACCTAGACACGAGCTCGGGCTGAGAAGGGGGTGTCCACATTAAAATTCCGCTGTGAAAGTGGCAATAAGGCGGCTGTTACATGACCAACATTTCAGCGAGCAAATGGTGGGAACACCCTGTGAATACTGAGGATCAACCCGACACTATTAGGCGGTGTGCGCACATACCACTGGAGGACAAATGGTTCGCAATTTTTCAAAATTGTGTAAACAATGGACTAAGTACGGAGCTTTACTGTTAATGTATAAGACACAGGGCAGGAAGAATTTTCGTACAAATAAGGAGGCCTATACCCAACAGTGGGCGTTAGAAGGCTGTTGATTCTGATGATGATAAGGCAAACCTAGCGTGTGACGCTCTTCAACCCGCTGGATTGACGGCATGGATTGCCAGTTGTGGGTGGATGAGGGATGAGGCCTTTACCGTGAAGATGGCTAATGATCTACATTCAACAATCTGATCGATTATTGATTTTTTTAAAGCTGCGCGTTGATACGTACCTATACTATAATCATTATGTTACTTTAAATGTGCAAGTTTCACAATTCACAGTGTTGTACTGTGTGCGTCTATCAGCGGGGGCGGGTCCCGGTATTCCGTTTAAACAGCGCATTTGTGCTAATAGCGTAGTTCGGATCAGGTGTGCTTGCGGTGCGGACACAAACTTGCACGAGACATTACTGGAATTGTGTCGTTTCACCTGCAACTGAAAACTTCAGGTTCTTTGTGCTTGTTCTACGAGTACAGGACACAGAGAAAAGTAAAAAAACGTTTTAAAGAAGACATTGATAATGTCTAGTAACTTTAATGTTACTTCAGCGATTAAAAATTGCATCAAAAATATATAAATGTATAAAATTATGCAAATAAATGTAAAACTTCTTGTTTACAATATACAACACAGTACATTTCCTGTTAAAACATCGTTTCCTGAGTTTTTTCCAATCACTTCAGACAGAAACGGAAAATTAATATTTAATTTTACATAACAACTTCCTATATAAGCTGTAATTTTGTTGGTACACAAAAAATCCATTAATTTTGTCGGTGCGCTGACTGTTTACTTGGCAAAAACGTGGCGATGATGTTACATAAAAGCTCTTGAGTACATGGGGGTAGTTAAAAGGAAAATGTGTACAAAGTTATTGGATATCGTATACACTCTCTATGAAGCAAGTAAGTATAAAAATACTTAAATAACATAACTGAAAGTTACCGTAGTAACTATGTTTCTGTATTTTTGTAACATATTTTATATTGCGCGTTTCGTAGCCTCAGAAAATGATATAAAACTATACAACCAATGCATTCAAAATTGTGAAAATACCGAAAACGTTTTCACATCAAAACGAAACCAAAGCCTTACTACTACCGCTTATCCTAAAATTCGTATCTCAGCGAAATTCTCATCTGAAAACCTTAATGGTAAAAAGAATGTTCGCGGGCGAAAGCTAGTCGCGGTGTATTATTGTTTAAAAGCCCCAGTAAGCGTGTTTACCTAACATCCATCACACACACAAACACACACACATACACAAACACACACACGGGCACATCAACCCTTGCCTCAGGCTGCTCTCGGTTTTTGTCTTGCCGCTGCCATTTTAGAGAATCAATTAAACTTCCACCGAGCTGTCACTTGCAAAGTGCCGTCTCGCCCGTTTTTTATCTTGGATTTTCGACAGAGATGAATAATATTCCATCGGAGATCCGTTCATTACGCGGAGAAGCGAACGAATAATTTTTCATTTCATTTTCGGCGGGCAATCTTGTAAATCAAGTTTTCATTTCTGTCGAATAGCCTCGCAGTGAGGCCGCAGGGTGTAATTACTAGACGAAGAAGTGGTAATTGCTTTTATTCGAGCTTTTCGTTCTACAGAGTTATGAATAGCGTTTTGTCTTTTGTTCTTTTGTGTGCATTTTGGGTGTTTTTATTAAATTACTAACTTTTCTTGGTATACTTGTACTCTCTTTGAGCATTTGGTACTATCACCTTTTTTCTCTAAAGTCTGCCGTGATCATCACAAATTTATCAATTTAATGGTTTTCTGCCAACTAACAGCTTTTTAAAGAAAGGACTTGTACAGAGTAAGGGGCAGAGAAACCTGACCCCCCTCAGAAACATTGTTACTATGATAGGGGGGTCAGGTTTCTCTGCACCTGACCGTACCTATATCTACTGGAATATTGTTTAACCTATTTATAGTTTTGTCGTAGGTTAAAATAATATTCTTCTATGCGGACTTTCAATTGGATTTCATAATATTTATGCTCCAAGTAAAGATATCATCTATTTCCAAGATATGTTTGTTTGGCCTAATTTGCGAATAACATTGATGTTTTCCCTAATCCTGACGTAACTTTATTATGGCTACAAACCCACGTCACCGCTATCATAATTATATTATTGAAGTTATCTCTAGAAGTTATTTGAATGACCTAGCCTAGACTAGAAAACGAATTGACCAATATAATTATTTGTATTTTACCTTACACCAACCTCCACGGGCATCTCTTATCTCTGTTAATTCCAATCCTACCATGTCCTTTTATTCATAATAATCCAGCTATCTAATTATGTTGCTAATAACTTCTATTAGTAAAAAAATATATACCTACAATGTAAAAATATATATATAAGTACGTACTAATAAAGAAAAATAGATAAAGTACTTAGCTAGTAATAAATTCATTTCTGCGATTTTACTTGGAATCTCCAATAAGTATATTTTTATAGATGGAATACAAGATGAGTTCGTATTTACATAAAATGGGATGAAAATAGGAAGACACTCGTAAACCTAATATTCCCTTTACCAAGAAAAGTACAGAAAAAGCCGTATATTGTGTATTATAAATTATACGTAGGTAGATAATAATATAGTTCTCGCTACATTGCAAAGAATCTTGCATTGCATACTCAAATATTATATAAGAAATAAAATATTATAATTAGCGTGTTTTACTTTATATTCTGTACAATAAATAAAAATGATAAATATAGGTAAAGCTCTATCCAGCAAATGTTTAACTACTTCTATTCAGGTCATTTAACATCAGCCATCACGTTTTAATCATAGTCATGACAATGTTTGACCTCTGAGTTTTCTTTACATAGTTCGGCATGAACTAGGTACCTACCTATAGTAGGTCCACTAAAAATGGAACTGGTTGCTCTGACATCAGGTTCCTTGGCCAATCCACACAAGACACTTTTTAGTTTCCTTGGAGTGGTTGGATGGAATTTGGCGATACCGCGCGACGCCATTGGTGCGCGCTATGCCGCTCGGCCTCTATTCGTCTATTGCGGCAAGAACTTATACTAAATCCTCGCTTATGATTCGTTAATACATTATGCAACATGGCGGCCATTTTGTTTCTTCATAAGATAGACATAGATTGAAAACTATTTATTGGTACACCAAAAGGAATAATAAAATTAACCAGTTGTAACTTAATTGCTTGCAAGCTTGCTTGTGTTGGGGTCCACCAACCCTCACTGGCCAGCGTGGTGAACTAGGCCTAAAACCCTTCTTTCATTGGAAGGAGTCCCGTGTCCCAGCAGTGGGGACGTGATGGGTCGTGATGATGCCTTATGACCGCCATTGTGTATCTTCTTTAAATCCTGTAACTAATGGCTATTGTCTGGTTTGTTACAGAAAGCCGCACGTGTACCGCCTCCGAGTTCCGGTGCAAGACCGGTCGCTGCATCCCGGCCACGTGGCGCTGCGACAATGAGAAAGACTGCTCTGATGGCTCCGACGAGGAGCCCGGCACTTGCAGTATGTAGCTTGAATGTTTTACCTGAAATTATATGAAAATAGATTATTTATTGTAATGGGTACACGAAAGAAATCTTCCCAAGTGAATGTAACTTTAAGTGACTGAGTCGCTGCCCAGAGTACACCAAAAGTATAAAAGGTACAGTAACTGGAGACTCACTCTCTAAATTGACCCACCGTATTCTGCGAATTATCAATATCACCGAATTTAATACGTTTACTTATAGACACTTAGACAGGGCATCTCAAATACGATTTAGGTACAGAGTAGCTTAATAAATCCCATACAGTACCAGTACTTAGGTACATAGTAACTAGGAAACTAGGTAGTTTTCTATGTAGGTACATGTATAGTTATTTCGCCTCGCGAACAACGTTGAAATGAATAAAAAATACAAACGGTGCTATTTTAGCAATTTCGCCCTCGGTCAAATCGGATAAAGGTTGACGCGCGAATCGCGGGAAAAATATACCTACCAGCGCCATTTTGTACAGATTCTGTTTTTATAACAAGCCGGCTGGACGTGTATGACCTGGGGACAGTTCGTAGTTGCATATTGCATCCCTTTTTAACCCCCGACGGAAAATGAGGGGTGTTACAAGTTTAACTTGTGTTTGTATCTATCTCTGGTAGAGTAGCTCCCAACCAAACGGCTAAACCGATTTTCGTTTTGTTTCTTTTCATTTTCGTTCTACAATATTTTAAACTGCAGTTTACAAACAGGAACAAAGTTTAGTTTTCAAAAGGCGATGTGAACAGCAGAGTTTAATGTCTGCATTTTGGAACATACTTCGCCCTTGTTCCCTAAAAGTATAATCTAACAATTTATGGGCCAAGTTAGGTGAGCACGCGCCGTCCGAAGGGAGATCTCTAGCGAGGATTAAAATCTTAATTACAACAGGAACTTTTTGAATTAATTTCATAATCTTCACCCTTTTATCTTTTTATATAAAAAAGTTGCATTTGAGATACTGAAACGATCGTTTGCAGCATGTGTTACGCTGAGCTGAGTTATGTTTTCAGTGAAATATTTTTAAAATATAAAGCGCAGGCTTTTGTCTTCTATATTTTGTTCACGTGTATACAACTTTTGAAACTCCCTTACACCTCTGTATATACTGTATACTATGTATATTAATCAATCGCAATAAACAATGTGTGCTTTTAAACTCGATAGCTAGATAACAACTGCCGTAACTCTGTACGCAACTCCTACCAAGGACCTCCGATAGAGTAGCTAGTACGTACAAGTACCTACCAACATTTTCAAATTTGAACTCATAATAAAAAAAGAAACTGATAGCGCTAGCGAACAATTTGTTTATTGGCTCGCAAAAGTGCTACCGCCTAACAAAAGCCGCGGGCGCGAACCTCACGGGAAAGCTCCATATATTCTAGCGAACTCAACCGGTAAATTATTCTCGCACCGAGAATACCGAGATAAGACGTGCCGTCGTCGAAGCCATTTTTTTTTTCTTCCCCCGGATTTGCCTAAAAAGTAACCTAGAAGCTTATAGAATTTATCAGCAAAGTGCGAGAGCGGTCGTGCGCAAAATCATTTTTCTTCATAGTTCCTTCACGGCTTATTTTCGTGTAAATTTCATTTTGGTGAAGCGTGGAGTGTGGAGCTGTAAATGAACTCCGTTATAAAATACCTATCTTTTAGAGAGGTGGTAGCTCAGTATCAAGAGATGCGGATTCGAATCCCGGCGCTGTCATGTATCAATGAGTTCTTTTAACTTAGGTACAATGTATACCATCGCTCTTACGGTGATGGAAACCCGATAAATAGCCGGGAAAAGTGCATTTGGTTCCGATTGTCACCCACTTTGAGCTGTACATTAATACTCACGTATATATAATAGGTCGCGAGCCGTATCGCCTTTTTTTAATGATTACAATGCACTTTGGGTACACATCTAAAATCTAGATGTGCAGGTTTCCTCACGATGTTTTCCTTCACCGTTACCCTCGATAGAATCACGAAGTATTTTAATTTTAATGATGTTGATGACACAGTGTTTTATCAACTCCATAACATAATAAAAAGCTCTAATTATGCAGCATCCGGCACACCCGTGTTTCGCTCGTGTAGTTTCAGGCTTTATGTTGTAAAATATTTGTGCCCAATTCCCGGCCCAGCAAAAGGGATTAAATTATGCAATGGCTTTTGTTGAATTTACATGTAAATTGGAACGACTTTGTGACTCATTTGTAACTTTCTACTGAAAAAAGGGTTAGAAAGAAGTTCGCTAACCTCGGGCCGTCAAAAGAGTTTTAATTCGTTGTTTCTCCGCAGACAACCAGTTTCCTCTTGTACAATGTAAATGAGAGTAGCGGTGAAGCCTAAAATATATTGCAAAGTTTGGGTTCCCATCACTTTGATTACATGTATGTATGTATGTAAAGCTACTTGAAAAATCATGAGTGTTATGGTAGTATAATAACAAAACACGCATCAACAAAGTTAAAATTAAACACGAAAATATTAATTTTATGTGGGTAGAGCATAAATTGACATGGAGTATATATACACAATATACCGGACACTCACGCTTAAAATAGCCACGTTATGGGGTAGGTTTTTCACCGGAGCAAAATCGAGATGAAATTAATTTAATGATTTCCTAGAAATTAAAACCGTGCCATACATACCAGAGATATTTAGTATTTCACTGATATCCACACTGCAAATGTAGGTTTGTAATTATTTCCTAAAATAACATTACATCACATTCTCAAAAAAAAAACTGTATAATATCTTATGTATCAAGTTTACTTTTAAAACATACAACAAAGCAATATCACCGTTCAGTTAACAATACTTACGGAACTCTAAAACGCTTCAGTAGCTTTGTACGGCTTATACGAAGGGCTCGTTCGTAACCGCCCTTACTTTGTTCGTAACATTATAGCTACGTTCAACTAATGGAGAAATATTTTTGTACCTTAGACACTTAAAGTACCTAGTAACTTTATTTTGCTTTCATTAGATTGCTGGAAGTCTCTATACGTACTTACATGGGCAATGCATTTTAATTCCGTTTAGTCGATCGACTTTATTTTGTACGAGTTTTACTGTGGACCAGCAGTGCCATGAAGAGTATTATTTTATTACTTTGTACCGTCCGTATTTCTTGCGTCATAAGAGCAAATATCCTCTAAAGTATTACTCTCAGGGTGGTTTCTATGCGCAGGTATCTCTCAGAGGAGCACATAAAAATGGTTGCCTGTAAGCTCTACTTTCAGGCAGTTTCAGCGAAAAACGCGCTAGCTGTTCGTGTTTACAAATGTTTGAACATTTCACAGTTCTCGAGCGAGCTTTTGGTAAACATTTTGGACACAAAAGCTATAGTGGAGCTTACAAAAGCTAAGGCAGAGCTTTGTCACTCAAGTTTAACTGTCGCGCGGCAAATTATATTAAATGCAGTCATAAAGTATTTACTAAACATATAATTACAGCAACGATGTATTTTTTAATTTATATTATTTAAATATCAAAAATGTGTTTTTATAAATAAGTAATAAATACATATTCTCGAGACATTGATAAATTCAATTCATAAATCTAATTATATTTCAGGTAAAGAGGAGCATAAAAAGCTCTTTTAGTAATAGTATTATATTAAGATAATAGAATTTCTAAAATCGTTCATAATAGGCTGGTATACAGGGTCGTATAAAACTCTGGTCCTTAACTGGCATCTTTGGGGTGCACCGACCGCCAAGCTGAAGTGGAACTGGCACAGTTCACATCAGCCGTATGCAATACACCCAGACAGATGGGCGAAGATCGCCACTGATCGGGTTCCACTAGACGGCTTTCGGCGTAGGGCAGGCCAAGGAGGAGATGGCGGGAAAATCTCTAATTTTTTGATGGGGTAGTCAAAGGTGGTAGGAATACAGAATCGGAAAGTGTAAGACCAAAACAGCTACATAGCTAGACACTAATATAGACAACATAAACTAACAGGATTCAAAGAATGCACCCCAGGGAAAAGTATTTTAAGTAGTGAAAACACAAAACTACAAAGAGTTTTGTGTTTTCACTCAATTTATTTAAAAGCCAACCCTCGCCGATTTATATTTGATAATTTCATACTTGTCTTGTTTATCAAATTATAATAGGTACTTAAGATCATATAAATTGCCTCATCAATACCAATCATTTCTAGCAATTTTATTATCCTTACTACATTATGGTACACACATAAATAAAGAAAACTTTCAGGAGCTTTATTGGACTCATAAATTTGTTCAAGAAATTGGCTCAACCCACCTACCTACCCTTCCACAACTTTGCTCAAGCAATAAATTTATTAGAGAAATCGCTAACGTTACAAACTACTTGAGAGGCAGAAGGCAGAATAGATCCCTATGATTAATTCCACGAAATTTGTCAATTAATTTCGACAAGGACCCATCGCTCGTGATACCTACCGAGGTGGAGTCTAGTGAAGGACCTTGTTAAGTTTGTCTTTGCGTAGGTATTTATTTATAAACGATATGCGCGATTCTTAATTAATCCCACAATCGAATGATTTGATACCACAAATATTATTCGAGTACAAAAACAACAGTCCGCTAGTTGGCTAATTCGAATGAAACCGCTAGTTTTATTAATTCAGTTTGCCATACCAAATTGAGCATTTTATTAAATTGTAAAATAATTCTGGAAATGGATATGAAAATGAAATAAATTGTTTAAAAAATATGCAAAGCAACACATCTATAATACATATATTTACATATCTTTGCATGCGGACTTCAAGAAATAAGTACATAGGTACCCGAATACTACGATTCACACTCGCGAATCTTTAGCTCCGCAGCGCGTGACGTGTCCGGAGCACAAGTTCGTGTGTGCCACCGGCCACTGCATCCCGGCGTCGTGGCATTGCGACGACGCGCCCGACTGCGCTGACGGCTCCGACGAACACAACTGTGGTAAGGGCATGCTGCTGAAACCCTCATTACACCTAGAGCGTCCATAGGCCAGCAGTATCCTCGGCCGATCCTCGACCAATGAACGGCTAGCAATTGAGCGAGTCCTCGGCCAATCCTCGACGAATGAATGGATATCAATTGAGCGAGTGCACGGCCGAGGATACTGTCTCGCCGCTCTACTCGGAAGGTGTAACAAGGGTGAGGGCATCGGTCGGGAAAGCATGTCCACAACTAAGCATGAGGATATACTCATGGATTTCACAGGCTGCTAGGATGCTGAGGGGCAAGTCATCACGGATTCCAGATTGTCTTTGATCACATTGTCTTTTAAGAATACTTTATTATATATTTGGGGCATGTAATTTGTAATGGTCGCATGATAAATTTAGGGCTGCGAATTCTATTCGTATTAGTGAGGTACTTATTCCTGCTTGTTGACAAAGTTTACGGGTCGGTCAGGCGTTCAAATTTAATTGCGACGAAAGATGTAAAGTAGATGCTCGATAAGAATGAATTAAATCTTTCCGGACAAACATTCGCTGCCTTTGGAGTAGCGCAAAAAATAAATTAAGTATCTTTTTATGTACTTCGCGAGGCATACGGAAATGAAGTTAAGAAAAGAAGAAAAAGAGGCAGTAATACTTTTGCTAGCAGATTTAGTCAGGTTTGAGCGTCACAAGAAAAACAATTTCTGAATACGAACGGAGTTTCTTAAAAAATGTAGGAGAATTTTAACGAGTCGTTTGCACGGCTGGCTGTGAACGCTGGAGAACCCCTTAACGTAGTTTCTTTAGGAAATCCATAATGGCGAAACTATCTTGCAAACTTTTCGCTTCCTACATTTTTACCAAAAAATGAGCAAAACGAGCTTATAACCAAAACTTGTGCGGTATCTCGGAAATTTGTTGCAATAGCTGCTTTAGAAGCAAATTCTTATAGGAGGTTCGTTAAACTACTCTACTACATTATTGCTTGTAGTACTCTACTGGCATCAAATTTAATGTAACGGGTGCTAGAAAAAAATATTGTCACCTACGAGTCATTGTCACGTATATCTATAAGTAATTAAGTATTTATCTTCCAGCTATGTACCAGCTATATAACTTCTACAGTCGGTAATAAATATGTCTGCGTCGCCAGCAATTCCTCCAATGAATCTAAAAAATCTGGCGACACAAACACATACTAGCATGAGCATGCCTTGGGTTAACAGAAGTGGAGAGTTGCGGCCCTGAGGAGTTCACGTGCAGGGGAAAGCCGGGCGAGTGCGTCCCGCTGACCTGGATGTGTGACGACAACCCCGACTGTTCCGACGGATCTGATGAGAAAGCATGCAGTAAGGGTATTTTCATCCTCATCCTCATTTGCCTTGTCTGTGTAAGGTAAGCGTCTATTTATCAGCATCGTATGTGCACGGACCAAACGGATTGTCATAAACGTATGGAGAAACGCGGCGCGGCGTCGGCAATGCCGATGAAGACGCACTTGTATATAGAATACTGAATTCGATACGTCCGTTGCATACGATGCCGAAAAGTGGGCGCTTACCTCCATTCTCAAGTTCGCAGAGCGGGTCACCGCTTCTATGCTCTGTGAACCGTTTTTAAGGTGATCACAAAGGCTAACTAGGTATTAGGAGGACCTATCAGCTTTGAGAATTTGTTTACAAACATAAGTAAATAATTATATATTTTTATTCGCATCTTGAATTAGCCTTCGTTTTCGCCTTAATTTACTCATTAGTTTTTCATTACATTTATCATCTGTAATGTAATTAGTTGGTTTATTAATTCCGTATTCGTTCATTATTCATCTACCTAAGGTTAATTAATAAATGTGTAAGGAGGAAAAACTTATAATTGGCTGACATCAAAAGCTTTGCCTTGATCAAACTTTATTGAATAATTTATTAGACGTAAGAAAGAAACATTCCCCTTCCCACGCCACTCCTAATCACATAGAATGCAAATTTGTACAAACCCTTTTATATCCGAAAGAAACTTCGTGCATTTACAGGAATAATTTTAATTTATTTTCACTTCCTTTGAGCTCTGAAAATAAGGAGAAACTTTCGAGTTTAATCACACGAGAATCTCATTTTCCTTGACACGTAACCATATTAAATTTAACGGAAAGAAAATTTGTTGTAACGCTTTCTATATTTATTTAACGAGAATCCTCAATCTTTGTTTTCTTGGCGGTTTTAATTAAACAGTGAAGTTTGTTTTTCTTCCCCGGTTCGAGCCAAGATAGCAATATCGGCTGTGTCACTGCTGATCGCTCTAGTGATGTTCAGCAGTTCTTTTTTGGTGGCGACGATATCAATCAATCATCGGGCTCCCTCGTTAGGCCAAACATTCTGTATTCTATCGGCGCTCGGCACATCCCTCTATAAATTCTTATCTACCCACACCCAAGCCTGACGCACAATCGTGAGCGATGACTTTGCTAAGATCGCACCCAGTACTTTTCTTGCTTTCCTTGTGATTTTGCTCTGATTACAACCCACATTTTATACATACTACATTTATTTGATCCTTTGTACAATCTCGCTTCAAACACGATGAGCTAAATTCTATATTGCATGATTCGATGGGAATATAATTTAATTGATGTATGTTTATATCAAAGAGCGTTTTCCAGTAACCCTGATTCATTTGCTTTTACATTGTAAACATGATAATAATAATACCTAACGAAAATATTATTAAGGATTTCTCTGAAGAGGAAGCGTAACATAACATAACAGATTCCTTTCCGTAAAATTTAATTTAGCAAACCAAATTATTTGCAATAATTTTAACCAACTCATTTCTTGACTCGTCTATTTCTATATTAAATATTTTCTCTTTATTTCCGCAAACTACTGCCATTTCCCGCTTACATCCATTCCCTTGTCTACTTGAAGTGAGCTTCAAGAGAATTTTAACGATGCCACTTAAAATTCTGAGATTTTTGCCTCAATGCCGTATTATTCATTATGCTTTTGTCTCCTTGAGTGCGGTACTTTTTCAATGCAATTTTCAAAGCAGTTCTCTTCTTTTTCCTTCCATTTAAATGATACAGCTTATTTTCCGTGATGTACCTAGATGAGACTTGCCGTTCGGATGAGTTCACTTGTGGCAACGGGAAGTGTATCCAGCAGCGGTGGATCTGTGACGGTGATGATGACTGCGGGGACGGGTCCGATGAGGTCAAGTGTCCGGCTCCGACCTGCCAGCCGAGCACCCACTTCGCGTGCCATGAAGGTCACTGCATCTCCGCTAGATGGCGCTGTGACGGCGACAGCGACTGTCCCGATGGAAGTGATGAAATGGTAAGAGAAATTCATGATTTATTCAATTAAGTAGTAATTACTGTCCAGCGGGAAATACCTAACTTTGATTTGCAAAATATTTGCTTTGGTTTTTGAAGAAGGCAAATGATTTTTCTAGAACACAATGTCTTATAGATTCACTGCGACAATTCCATGCTAGATCACCCTATAGGCATATTGATGCGCATGAAAAGTACGCTCCGATTTTGCCTTATTCACTCTGTGCACCACCCCTAAAAAATCTCTCCTTCAATATTCCAGGGTTGCGCAACAACACCAAAGGTAACCTCACCATGCACATCGCAAGAGTTCGAGTGCCACGACCGGATCACTTGCGTGCACAAGGCCTGGGTCTGCGACGGTGACCGAGACTGCCCCGATGGGGGGGACGAAGTGGCCGAGATATGCCGAGGCAACGTCACCTGCAGACTGGACCAGTTCCAGTGCAAGGATCATAGCTGTATTCCTGGCGCGCTGTATTGTAATGGAGATAAGGACTGTCCGGATGGCAGTGATGAGTTGAATTGCAGTAAGTATTGTTTCTCCAGAATTTGCAACCTCCCTTACAACTAGTTACAACATACCTAATGTAATCTGAAACATTTTTACAGTTTCCTAGAATATTTTAACATAAAAGCAAATTATTTTTTGAGAACCAGTTTACTTTGTTATAATAACTGTAAAAGAGCATTCTAGTCAAGCTCCAAAAAGAGCATACGACCTACCTACTTACTAACCATGGATTCTATGCCTCATGAATCTAAACCTTCACTGTTTCCCTATCCACAGCCAAACCAAAGCCAGTCTGCGACAAGAAGACAGAATTCGACTGCGGCCAGGGCATGTGCATCCCTCTCTCCAAGGTCTGCGACAAGAAGCCAGACTGCCCCAACTTCGAGGACGAGCCCCGAGGCAGGTGTGGGGAGAACGAGTGTGCGAAGGGCAATGGAGGATGCACGCAGAAGTGTGTGGATACCCCTGTCGGCTACTACTGCGACTGCGAGAAGGGGTACAAGCTGATTGATAACAGGACTTGTGAAGGTGAGATTTATGTAATCAATAATAAATAGTCATGGTTTGTACCGATGTTTTCCCCTTGCAGGGCATCATCAGCCCGTAATTCTCCTCTGCTCAACATAGCCGTACCGTGCGATGCCATTTTTGGAGCACGTACCAAACCCAAAAATATAGATCCCGCACATCCTATAGGGACTTTTACAAAGTTTTATCAATACCCAACAACGTTACTAACTGCTGCAGCAAGCATATTTTTGCTTAATTTTTTGCCAAAAATTATAAATAACTACCCATGTATTTGTGCGGAAGCACACGATGCGTTCCGGAGCCGCACGCAATATTTCCAATAATATTTCGCATTTCAACTTTTGACACGGAAAATGACATTTAAAAATAAATCACAAGGCGATATCTTATTGGCACAATCTGAAGGTAGAACTTCTGTAACTATCCCTGTTTTACCAACAAATAAACTATACCTACCTCACCCATCACCACCTCTCCTTGCAGACGTGGACGAGTGCATGGACCCGGGCGCGTGCTCGCAGATGTGCATCAACGAGAAGGGCACGTTCAAGTGCGAGTGCCACGCCGGCTACGCACGGGACCCACGCGACAGGACCCGTTGCAAGGCTACCGAAGGTAATGGAGTTATACTAGATTTTAGCAGAAAGCCTAGCTTGTGTCCCACATCGCGCGGCGCGGCGACAGAGAAATTTTGTCACGTATTGCGCCCCGTGCTAGCCCTTCAGGAGCCTCCGCAAATGACGTAGCTATCAACCATACCTTGTACAGGGAGTTGCAAAAAGAGACCACTTTTGCAACATCCGGTATTGGAGGATACTAAAGACTAATCTGATTGGCTAACCGTTTTACCATGGTGACAAAGTACTCCAGACATGCTAAGAAGAAAGCAATCAAAAGAAGACTGGAAGCAATTGCTTTTGATAAACTATAGTTCGCAAATCATGTTCAAAAAACATATTGTTTTGTGCAGTAAAGATCAAGCTTAAGGATACTTATCATCATTATCATTATATCGGGTTCGAATCCCGGCGCTGACATGTACCAATTACTTCTTTGAATTTAAGTACAATGTATACCATCGCTCTTACGGTAAAGGAAAACATCGTGAGGAAACCTGCATTGCACCAATCCGCAGTGGACCAGCGTGGTGGGAAATGGTCCAAGCTTAGGAAGGCAGTTTAGACCTTGGGGATATGTACAAAGGTTCCATTCGAGAGAACCAGGTGCAGGTACTGAAACCCCCACAGACAATAGAATAGAATAGAATAGATCATTATATAAAAGCGATTCTAAAGCAGCAATGCAACTAAAATTATGTTTGTAATTTTTTTCTTAGCGAAGCCAGCGACTATATACTCTTTGTTAACATAACAACTTATGGCATACTCCAGGTCACCCATCCCTGCTGTTCGCCCGCCGCTTCGACATCCGCAAGATCAGCCTCGACCACCACGAGATGGTGGCCATCGTCAACGACACCAAGTCTGCGACTGCGCTCGACTATGTGTTCAGAACCGGCATGATCTTCTGGAGTGACGTCACGGATGAGAAAATTTACAAGTAAGTTGGATTTATTTATTACACATCATCATACAAATCATTGGCAATGGATGGACTGGAAAAGAGGGGTGCTAGATTTCCGTCTACGTGAAATCAATGAAATTTTTGTGTGAATGAATTAGACTTACGAGTAAGATTAGCGAAATAATATGTTTTGTGATAGTGTCTCACGTAGGTACATATTTCTGTTATCTCTATTTTGCACAGGCGATTAATTTTACACACTTATTTAATAAACAATAAAATTTTGGTAAATCCATTAGTTGATTGCGCAGCTGAAATCTTATCTATTCTTTATAAGCTCCATAAGTAGATAATCTCCAATATACTTAGATAGTTCCATAACATTCCAAATCCTTCCTTCCGGCTTAAAACCAATAACACGGTTTTCCACCACAAAATTCTTCCCAAACTCCCTACAAAACACCTCAAACTAATCTTACCTTTACCTGTAGCTCTTGTACAGGCCATTGCGTGTAGAAAATGCTTTTATTATAGCCCACCTTTTGTAATTTTTTATCCTACATTCACCATTTTTTAATTTATACCTATCCACTTCATACCTTATATTTGTACAACAAACCGTTCATAACCTTTCTCCTCTTCCAGAGCCCCAATCGACGAAGGCAGCCAACGCACCGTGGTCATAGGCGACCAGCTCATAACCTCAGACGGTCTGGCCGTGGACTGGATCTACAACCACCTGTACTGGACCGACACTGGCAAGAACCACATCGAGCTGTCGGACCTGCAGGGCAACATGAGGAAGGTGCTGATACGGGACCGCTTGGAGGAGCCTAGGGCTATCGCGCTGAATCCTCTGGATGGGTGAGTTGGGATTTTGGCATAATTATGTTGTAAATTGGAGAAGTAACACAGGGCATGGATGAAAGCAGTCTAATTAGGTTTTATTTTGTTTGAAAGGTTAGGTACTTAGTTAATTCAAGTATCTTCAGCATTGAAAATGTCGACGATGATGATGATGATGGTTAAAAAATTCAGAGTTCAGAGCTGATTAGTTACCGCTTTATGAAAGAGAACTAGAAGGACACTTTCTAATAGAATCCATGTAATTTAGCTCGTATTTCAGTTCCGGATAGTTGAAGACAGAAGTTAAGTACATTACTTTTCGGCTCACTGTCTCGTTTTCTCACATCACTATGGAATATGCTATAAGTATTACCGACAACCAAAGTATAAAATCCGTCTAAAACATTCATAGGTAACAACCTCCTGTCAAAACTAACCTGTGTGTCTAACCGCACTTCTGAACCCCCCAGATGGATGTACTGGACCGACTGGGGCAACACGCCCAAGATCGAGCGCGCCGGGCTCGACGGCTCTCACCGGCAGACCGTCGTGTCGTACGACGTCAAGTGGCCCAATGGACTCACGCTGGACCTGGTCAGGAAACGCGTTTACTGGGTGAGTACGATCAGCGGCTTCTTCTTCTTCTTCCTTGCCTTATCCTTATTTAGGGTCGGCTTTGGTGGTCATGTCACGCCATTTAACCCTATCCTCTGTCATATCCTCATTCACTCCACACTCTCTCATATTTTCTTTCACGCAATCAAGCCACGTCTTTCTTGGTCTTCCTCTCTTGCGCCTTCCTTCGGGTCTCATTTCCAACACTTTCTTTGTCACATAATCATCTTCTCTTCTCATGACATGCCCAAACCAAGAAAGACGATGGCTTTTCATCTTCTCCACTATAGGAGTACGATCAGCGGCTTGTGGAAAAAATTTGGCGTTCTCCTGATAGAACGCGAATTGCTTTCGTAATCAATATGTTTGATCGTTTGAGGGAATGTACTGACAAACCGAGCATTGGGTGGCGTTCTATAAACCCGAGAGATGCCTAGCCGAGGCATGCGACTTGTGGATATGAAGCTACATTAAATTAAGTATAATGAAAGTTTAATAGCTGTAAAAAAATGAAAATTACAATCCAAACACCTCAAGGCTCACGTTTATCCTTTTCTGGATTAGCAAGGTCGAAATAAACCTGCATTATGATGTAACATCACAGATTATTGATTATTTGCTAGGTATTTATGTAATTGCCTCTTACTGTACATACAATTTCTTGATAAGATTACAGCTGTGATAAAAACAATAGACTGGTATATTTTTACGATAAGTTAGGTAGGTAATTGATAGTTTCCCACAAAATTTAACTGATGTTCTATGGCTTACAAAGTTATTATTTTATTGCACTGTAACAATTATAGGTATTATTACACTCCCGGGCAATGAAACAGTTCCACTCACAAAATTCCGACACCAAACGACCCCAATTTTATCCAACATTCAATTTAAAATTGCAACAAAATATTATCGTTTTTAGTTGGTAATAACCTGATGCTCTGTTAAATTTACTTCAATATTGTAGAAGGCTTCATTAAGCTAGCTTTTTCCGTTTAGAAGTACTTTGGTGATTCTCTCAGTGGAACCTTTTTATTGCCCGTGGGTGTATTTCTACAGGGTCTTGCAATAAGGGTGTACCTAGTAGTCGGCGGAAAAAGGGTCACGCCCTCTGGAGTTCATTCTCAATAGCTTTTGTTGTACGACTTTCGAAGAAATTTATTTATTAAACATATAGCATGTAAGATTATGTAAATAAATAATCCATTATTCTAACTCTCAGGTGGACGCAAAAATGAACACAATATCGTCCTGCGACTACGACGGCTCGGCGCGGCGGGTGGTTCTCTACTCGACCGACGTGCTTCGACACCCGTTCTCCATCACCACCTTCGAGGACTCAGTCTACTGGACCGACTGGGACAAGGCCGCCGTCTACAGAGCCAACAAGTTTAATGGGAAGAATATTGAGGCGATTACTTCTACGCATACGGTAAGAGTTTAGAAAACAGCAGTCTGTTTTAGAGAGGGCCTAGTGTCCACCTAGTGTAGGTTTTTCTCAAGCAGTAAATAAAGACGCTTATTTTGTAATGTGCGGAGCTACTGCATCGCGTTTACTGCTGTGTAGTGTAGTGTGTGTAGATACAAGTATTTTATCCATGAAACATTAGCAAAAATTTATATTTCAATATATTTCAAATTATACTTAAATGAATAATTATTAGACCTCAAATGTATCCACATTCTTAATTTTCATCAGTTAGAAAGAAAGAAAGAAGAAAGAAAATACATTTATTTCACACACACACGGACACAACATAAAAATAAATAATAAAACAAATAATAAAGAGGTTTAAAAGTAAAGGAAAATGAGCAAGGGTGTTGCTTCCCGGTGCAGAAACGGGTTCTAGCTCAGCTTGGTGCTATGATGAGTTAGGTACTTTGGTTATGGATCTCGAATATCTTCTTAAAACTTAGTAAATATTAACAATGACCATATCTAATTTTATAGCAGTTTAAAGTACAAAAGCGTAACCTACAAAAGCGTATCTAGCTACCGACGTCAATGGCATAATCTTCAATAGATATTTCTCGGTAAAGATAGTTTAATGGTTGTCATACTTACTTTCAAATATTATCTTTATCTATTACCTATTTATTTATTCAAGAAAGACTAAGCAAAACAGTACATAAATTTTATGCTCAATTTGCCTAATTAATTCTTTTCATTTTACTTTCCCAGAAAAATATCTATATTTTTGAAAAATTACCTTGAAACATTATTATTACTTATCTATTTTTATGATATTTGGATTTTCAGAAACCCAACGCTAAAATTAAATCCTCGCTCAACAACAACCCATCGTAAAGACGTCACGAAAACAAAAACAAATCCACCTGAACATCGTGATGACGTCACAAAACAAAACACTAACTTTAACCCATTCCCACAGCTGCAAAACCCAATGGTGATCCACGTGTACCATCCGTACCGGCAACCGGACGGCGTGAACCACTGCGCGGCCGTCAACGGTCACTGCTCCCACCTCTGCCTGCCCGCGCCCAGGATAGGGCCACACTCGCCGAAGGTGTCCTGTGCATGCCCCACCGGCCTCCGCCTGCTGCCCGACAACCAGATGTGCGTCGAAGACAGTGAGTATACACAGCTTTATATTTATTCAGGCGTTCGATTTTTGAATTTGACGTTTTCATTTTTTTTTACGTTTTTTTTTCTAAGCTGTCAGTTTGCGGTTTTTACGAAATGAAAGTTCAGGTTGCGCGTTGATGTCTTTTGTATGGAGAAGAGTTGTTGAAGCATAACAGGTGTGTTTTTAGACACAACAAAGTGATTACGAATTTCCAATTAATCTGGATTAGTGAAATTACACTGTTATCAAGCAATCAGTGTTCGCCGGTAAATCCAATGATATATGAGTATGGATGGAGCTATATGTATGTTAGTTCTGATAAATGTAATTAAGTATTGTATTATACTATTATCCTATATGATAGGGTATTTACTAGGATAGTGACGTAGGTACTTATCTACGAATTATGTATAAAAAAGGCAACGGTTTTTTCAGTTTGTTTAGAAAAAGTTTTGGTTTTTGGCATCTTTAAACTTCAATGAGCAGTTAATTAAGTTAATTTTAGAATGAATGCTAATCAGCTAGTTACATTATTTCCAATAAGAATTTAGTCAAAATACATCGCAACGAGGCCACGCGACTTTTGACCTCAGCTATTTTCAAAAGGATGACTGACATTTTTTTTAGCCTTTGAATAATTTCAAAGTTGCCACCACAATAACGTATCACGCGTTCTAAGAGTGAACCGATTAGAAAGACTATCTCACTAAGACTGAAAATTGACTTGTTGTCAAATGATTAAATTATACGAAATAAAGAGTCCGTTGAGTAAGTGCCACTTATTCGAAGTATTCGAACAGGGGCCCTATCGCGAAATATAAATGAAGTACCTAACATTTTGGTAAGTACGAAATATCCGTAAGAATACGAATGCCAAAAAGATTGACAAGTTCGCAATAGAGGCCTAGAGAGAGAGATACCTAATACCTACCGTCAATATACATATCAAGATACCTATCCCAAAAACCATAGATATGCAAGAAATATTTCAAAAATACGGTACGGTACTACGCTGCGTGAATAAACACTTACATAAGTACCATAGGTAACTCAACTAGTCCCTTATGTAGGACATGCAAGGAAGTGGATGAGACGGTTGAACATATTCTGTTAGCTGATCCACCTACTACTTAGGTACCTTACCTTACCTTAAATATAACTAGGTAGGTATTTAAGCATACAGCGGTAGTAATCTGAATCAAGGTCAAATTAAATTCTGTAACCCACTTTACAATTTACAATTAAGTAAGTACAATCCTCTTTAATTGCAGTAAAAAAAACAAATAAAATAGGAAGGACTCAAAAAATGTTGAGTAGGTGCCTAGATAGGTAGACAAATACCTAATTTAGATAAGTACCTAGGTATACCGTCTCGATGAAACTCTTTGAGGAGCCTCCTTAATAGTTTTTAAATGCGCTTCAAGGAAAAGGCAATGATGTGCGCAAATTTCGTCATCGCTATCAGAATAATATTTATGCGTGTAGCCGAAAATGACGCATGCCGCGCCACACATCATACGATACGGTCATTTAAATAATATCTTACCTTGTCATTTTACTATCCAAAAACCTTACTCAGGTAGGTAAAAGTACTCTTATTCCATAATATATTATAATAAGTATGCCTACACGTACACAGCTAGTCAGCTACTATAAAATAACATGACGTTGTAGCTATTATGAAATTATAATGCGCTTAATAAGGTACCTATAGGTACCAACGTTATACCTAGGTTATATAAAATACGTAAAGTAGGTGCCTATGCCTATATTCTTAGTCACTTAGTCAAAGGTTTAAGAAGCTTAAAAGGTTACTTACCTTCTTACTAATTAGGAAAGTACGTGTAGGTTAGTCTAGCTAGAAGAGTGAAGTTTATTAAACTAGCAAGTATGTAGGTCAATAGATGGTCAATAGATACCTAATTACCTACTCAATACAGTGAAATGCTGACAGCAAACCATGACCTTTAATGCCTTGCCTACCTAGATGTTTCTAGACCTACCTAGTCATCAAATTAATGGTTGTGTTGTGACGATGACGTCAGAATACCTACCTAATTCAATTCATTCATTCCAAAGATAAAGGTAAGGAGTACAAAGTACCTAGGTATTGTGTTAAAAAAAGTGCAAGTTTCGTGGTCATTGGACAGGTGGTCAGGCGAGGCGAGTAGAGCAAAACGCCTAGACGCGAGTTGCCCAACCAAGATTGGTCGATTTATGAATAAGGTGACGTGACGTCACAGTATCACGCCACCTTTCGTTTAGTGAATTCGCGCACGATCCGGCACAACGCTCACTCGCTAGGTGCGTGGCGCGTGACTCGGTGCGTTTTTAAAACTCTGACAACCAAGTTTTGTCACGTAGAGTGGTAGATTTTTCATTCTTTTTCATTTCTGCCCACTAAATTATATGTAAGTTACCGTGCAGGCCTTGTTTTTTAAATAAAAACCAAACGATACTATAGTTTTGCAAGAACTGAATTTAACTCAGTTCTAAAAAGAAGCGTGTGCCGGATCGGTACGGTTAATTTGACAGCACATCGCTACATCGCTAGTGGTGGGGTAGCGTAGCGTTTCGTTTAGTTTTGTCATCACTTTTACACCGCTGGCCGTGTGTAGAAGCTGGTTCTAGTCTGTAATTCTGCAAATTACATTAAATTTTAAACTGATGACTTAGATTAGTGTTTATTTTAGCAAGTTTTACTATCCCGGAAGTGAAAATCAATTTGTATTACCAAATCCAACAGATGCTACTGTTAAACCTGAAGTGGACGTGCAAAACACGACAGTGGTTCCTATAAGAATTGTAAACATTGAAGAGAAACCCGTTACTAGTGAGTATTTGGTGATCCTTTCCCTGTTTTCGGAGTTCTATCCTGTCCTTCCTTGAGACTCTGTTGTTTTCCTCGCAAACAGTTCTGTGACATTGAGGTTAGAATTTGCATTTGAAAGTGCTAATGTAACCGACTTTAAGACCTTTCGGTTGGTTCTATTGTTAATTAAATAAGTGCATTATATCGTTCAATTATAATACTTCAACTATACCTACCATAAAACTATACCTATTTATTGTAAATGTCACAGTTCTCTTCGCTAGGAGAAATGCACTTACTAACATGAAGGGTTTGTTTTTCCAAACATTTACCTGAATGCCACATTTGTATTAATCAAATAACTATCAGATTAGATAAACAAGTCTCCACTTCACACCGGGTGATGGCTAACACTCGCCTCAGTAACTCCCATACCTCTGTCTGACTAACATTGTGGTGATTGTGTTCTATGTATTAATAATAATATTATTATTTTTGAAACTGTGTAAAATCTGTGTGTCTTGTCTACAATAAGGGAATCATTGACTGATTTGCAGGGCATGCCATACAGCTAGCATACAAACAAATGAGCTTTGAATGTCAAAGATTAGAAGTTAAGCTTGTCCATCAATGGTGAATTTCAACCGAGAGGGGCTCGTCCTTCTATTGAAGCTGACAAAAGGGCTTTTCGAAGAAGAGCCCTCGAAGGAACCGGAACAAGTGACTACCCCGGAGCCAGACAGTGAACCAATGAAAGCATACTGGGAGAGTGACAAAAAAAACCTACGCGACAGTAAACAACCCTACGTAGATCTGTTCATGAAGGATGTTGCATTAGCACGGATACCGGACGCAACTGAGGAGCCCATCAAAGAATCTCATTACAATTACGAACAACTTAGTCTTGTTTATTTGCCTGAAGCTGTGAAAAATTTTAATGTTGAGGGTAAAGTATTAATCTTGATTTTTAGTTCTTATGTTTTTTGAAAATTATTTTTCTACAAATTCAAGATGAAATTTCTTTATTAATGAAAAGACACACAGATCAGTTTGTGCCGCATGCTCAGCAAGTTTGTAATTTCTAACTGTATCAAAAACACATGAGATTGTAGTTTATATTTGAATATGCAATTATTGTAAAGTATTGTCTTAATAGGTTTATAAAATAATACATTTAAGTTTACAAAATTACTGTTAAACTTAAATATTCAGAGGTTATTCTATAAATTTTCAGAGTGATCATATTTTAGGGGGCCTTTCTAATGGTAAATTTACAAGTCTGTGCAAAAATTCTCCTAGAAGAGTGTAAATCTCCGTGCAAGCCATACATAATCCATCTTGCACTCATTTACAATGCAAAGCATGAAAAGAAATGAAAGCAATTTAAATTCAGTAAATTGCATGACTTTACAAATGATAGTACACACTCCATAATTCATGAAATTATCTACAATCCATTGTCCATGGTACAGAATTGATGTAGATTGTCACAATGGGATCACAATCATCAGAGCATTCTTTGTTGAAACAAATTGAATGAATGGGTTGTCATGTGGCCACTCTACGTAACTGGGCATAGCAACAATACAATATCCTTCCTGTCCTTTATCATCCCATTATTATGTATGCTGTAATAAAACACTGATTCAGCTCATTAAGATGCTACCTCAGTGTTATATTCTGTAACTGTAGATTAGTGTAGATACATAAGTACACTAATATTGTATGTTAAGTAACAAAAATAGTAACAATAAAATTAAATAATACTGAAGTAGGTATATACAGGTGTTGCAAAGGTGGTATACCAAACTGAAAGTGGGTGACTCTGGGGGTCAATCTGACAACTTTTGAGAATCAGCCCCTTTTGGCTTAGTATAGCTTTGCAACAACCTGTATTATGTAAGTATTTCAGTATTATTAAATTTCATTGTCACTTTTTGTTACCTAACACACAACATTAGTGTAAGTATGTATCTACAGTAAAATAGGTTAGGATATTTCGGTAGCTAGCAAAGCATAGGCTGGCACGATACATTGACATTCTCTTTAAATAGATCTCATCAGTTTCTAGTTAGTTCTTAGCTGCGTTGTTATTCTTTTGGCAGGATCTTACAAAACAAATTGAAATAATTCTCATGTCATTTCCTATGTTTACATAGACATGCTTCGTCGTTTAACCCAACAAAATACCTAGTTGTAAATAATGTAAAACACTGAAAAGACGTCATACTTTACGTCAAAAATAATAGACACAGGTGAAAAGTCAACACTTTAATGTTATACCTAGGTGTAGCTATTTCTTGACCCTGACTAAGCTATTTCCTTGAACTTGTCAAGTACCTATCTGACACTGTGTATTGTTATAAAATATTGCTCATAAGCACTTCATAGAAAATGCGCATCAGAAGATTTAGAAGGAATGTCGTGTTTTGTCTTCGACCGTGTTTTTGTTTGTTTTACATGAGTAACGTCTGTATGTCGGTTTTTGTAGGAATTTGCTAACGAAAAATAGTAATAACCAGTCATTTCTTTGAACTTGGTGGAGGTTTTCCTTGCTAACATTAACTTTGTGAAATACCTCTCTGTTTCACTAGTACATTGTAAGTTCGAGTCAGTGAAGCTTCGGTTGGTTTTCTGTTGATTACTCGACGATGACACCTCTAATCGATTATCTGTTCTACATTCTATAAGACGGTTACTTACATATACTGACGAAAATCGAAACGAGAGCTGTCGTTCAATCGGCAAGTTTAATACAACGAGATAGAGTAGTGGCTCGCGCTTCGAATCTTCGTTTTTTGTCATATAGAGTGCCCCCCCCTCTGACTCGAATTACAACGTACTTTTCTATGTTTTGTCTCGGACATTGTGACTAAAATTAAAACTATAGCTTCCGCTGTCGTCAGTTTCTAATGTAAATAAACATTAACGTGGAATTAGATAAATTTTTACGCCTCACATTCTGTAGGCGTTTTTTATACCTATTTGAATGAGTCACAAAAATCGCGTGATGTTAGAAACTGACGGCATCATCGTAATAATGATTAATCATCACCTCGAAAAGTTGTTGACCCAGTAAACATGTATACAACGTGTTTATCTTTTGGCTAATTTAATTACGCTAACCTTATCAGAGGACTTAATTGACCTTATCAAGAATAACTACCTTATTCAATCAAATCTTTATGTCACTTTTAAAAGTATACAGCTGAAGATAAGGTCGTAGGTATAAATTTACAAGGCGCGTACTCAGAACGCAATACTTAATATATTTTTATGATGTAATTATAACGAATCAATTAATGTATAACGGGCTTTTGAGATTAGCAACGGAAATTTATACCTAATAACTTATACTTATAGTATACGGTATATACTTAGTAAAAACTCCTTATGAACCCTGCCCTCCATACAGTCACAACATAAATAATATTGCGTTCTGAACTCCGCGCTCAATACTCCACGCAGTTCGTCAACCAAAGAGGTCACAGTCTCATAACTTTTTAATCAATTTCCAGGTGTTCCCGAGCCGCCCAAGACTGGTACTGGGATCTCGAGTAGCGGCCGAGACGCCGGCGTGGTGGCTGGCATCGTCGTTGCTGTCATCTCTGGAGTCATCATCTTGGCTGGACTGGTGAGTTTTATCATCAATATATTTACTGAGAGATAGGAAAAGGGAGTTATGGCATATTAATCGTCTACCGAGAGTGGTGGACTAGGCCTGAAAACCTTCCTTCATTGGAAGGAGACCCGTGCCCCAGGAGTAAAGACGTGATAAGTTGTGATGATGACGATGAAACACATATAGAGAGATAGAAATATAGAGGGCTAAATTTGGTAGAGACGGAATGATTCCTTAAAAAATAAAAATAAGCAGAGTATTCGGCAGATGGACCTATAAACGATTTTTTGTATTAGAGTAGAGGAGTTCTTTAAGGCGCTGTACATTGTACAAGTACCTTTATACCTAATATTATGAAACGTAGATGGGCAGAAAACAAAGATACCCTATTAGAGGAATTATCACTTCAATATTCAATTATCGCGTTAAAAGTTTCCGAGCCGAGCGATCTGTTTACTCACAACACTATTGTTCCGGGTTCTTGAAAGTCAACAGTACCGGTTTGTAAATTGCTGGGTAACATCGGTACCTAGGTGATTTTAAAAATCTTCCATTGCATTGATACAATTTTCTTATAATTACCCAGTAGGTAATGCGAGCAACTCATAACTACTCTCTTGAACGTGTATAATATTGTGCTACCATGAGATATCCCCCAAAAGTGCCATAATCAAAACCCCAGACATTTTTAATTGACGAAAAGAAGGTAGCTATTCTTGGCATTGCCATATAAACAGTTAAGGGCAAAAATAGTCTGACGGGCACCCATCTGTGGCTATAACAGGTTAAATTTACAGTTAGGTTTAAAAATAAAACACAAAAATGCTATATTAAGCAAAATTTCCGCCTCGACTAATTATAAACTCTGACGTAGGTAGGCAATAGTTACCAAACTAATCAAGGTTACAACCGTGTTACGACAATAATCAGGTCAAATATCTGGTTTAAGACAATCCGTGTGTGGTCAATGAAAGTGACATAGTTCTCGCAACTCACGGGCTACAATAACACATTATTATCTCTGTATTGTCATTAGTCACTGCAATGGTTAATGCCTATGACGTACTTATACTCAGGATCTGCGTAGGTAAGCTATAATGTTTGTTTGGTTAGCGATTCTTGGCCAAAAGAAATATTTAACAGAGTAGGCCGTGCGTGGTATTTTTCAGATAACGTTTGACATGAAGGTCAGATTCTTTGTTAGATCATTTATTATGAAATCTTATCAGCGAAACGCGAGTTTTTTTTGTAAGTAATAAAAATAATTAAGCCCGTAGTACTAGTACGTTACGTGTAATGAGACTAATGAGCATATCGTTAGCTTTGGAATCAATTTCTAAAGTACTTACTACAGCTGAAAGGCTTCGATAAATGTTAGATTTTTGATTAAGTTATCGACAGTGTATATTTAGTAAATAAATTAAAAATACTTATAAAACACTCAGTTATGCATAGATACACCTATAACGTATTGTTTTTCCTGCATCAAATTAACATAGCATGCAATACCACATAAATGGCAAAACTTTCCGTAATATGATTTCGAAAAGTTACCTATTAGGTATATAATTAAATTAATATAGGCAGTTATATGTTAACTTTGTTGTTGTAAGTCCAATCCATTTTAATTCAGAAGTATTCCCCATTCATAAACAGAGCATGTTTCCAGAATTATCTAGGCGACCCGATAATACAATTAATTAAACGATTAATCGTAAATTTCCAGTACAATCTTCAATTTCTAGTTAATGGTTTAATGGGTTTACTCTCATTGGTTAATTTGTCTATAATTGTTACAATTGACGTTGTTAATTTCATTAGACGTAGGACGATGACGTTTGTTTTTCGGTGCAATTTTTTTTACGTTCCATCCATTACCAAATATCCATCCAAATCATGTGTTTCAAATTATTGTAATAACATGTTTTCGTTCCTCTATTGTGTTTTTTTGCTTAATAATTATTCAAAAACGTCTACTCAAACGTCTATTCAAAATAGAGATTTACAGTACTTTTGATTTTTTTTCTTTAGAAACGTTAATGGTTGTTTTATTTTAGACGGTTCAATGCGTCATATTTTTCGTGAATGATTACTAATTCATAGGTACAAAAGAATTTATGAATAACTTCTAACGGTCTCTGATGCCACTTATGATATTTCACCAAGCCAAGGCCACCGAAAACAACATCTACAACATTGAATACTTGGTGTTGTCCTAAGGTACCCCAGTGTTTCAGAAGGCCTTTACAAGCGTGCGCTACGCCGTCCTGTCCTCAGCAACCGCTCTGGCCTCCGCCGAGCTCAGGCCTTGGTTTGCAGCTCGTCGTCCAATGTACATTATTATACTTAACAATTATTAATTTACGCCTTATACTTTCCCCAGATCGCGGTGGTGATGTACCGTCACTACGTGCACAGGAACGTGACGTCAATGAACTTCGACAACCCTGTGTACCGGAAGACCACTGAGGAACAGTTCGCCCTAGAGAAGAATGGATACGCGCCCGGCAGCAAACTATATCCGAGCACCGTTGGAGAAGAGGTGAGGGCACTGACCGCCATGGAATGCACCCTTAACATACAGAACAGCCTAAGATAAACCAAAACATAGACAGCCGCATAATTAAAAAAAACTATCCGCAGTCAATAATTTGAAGTATAACTGTCTTCAACGGTTGAATGTTTTAGTTTGTTTCGTGTGTACAATGAAGTAACAAAGACCCCATGTTCATGGCCCAAAAGTTTACTAAACTAATGTGTAAATAAGAAAAAGATATTTTAGTGTTACTATTAAAAACTTAAGGTCTTGTTAAGGCATTTTAAAACTTGATGTAATGGACTTAGAGTAAAATTAAAATTTAGCGGAAGCGGTCGGGTGGGTTTTAGGTATTATTTTATGATAGATGTAAGTAACAGGCCAATTTATGTGCCAAACATTTTTACCGCATCAGTATTAAAATATAGCCGCCAAAAATTTGGTCTTGATCGTAGGTGTACAATGCTGTAAATAGTCCCATTTTAATAAATTCATTTTGTAATTTACCTCTGCTTAATCGTTATATATAGTATATTACGGTATTACTGCTGAGAATTTGTTTTTCATGCATTTACGAGCGAGGGCTATTAGGTAAGTTCCTTGTAGACAACGTTAGATCGTACTTTTTATTGCATGAACATGTTTTTATGTCATACTTTGACCGGTCATCATAAAACAAGCAGTTATTTGTAAAATTTAAAGACACGGAGGATGTCACAGCTCTAATATGTTTTTATATACCAATTTAGTAAGTTCACTTATTGAAAAAGAAAGCCTTTTAAGGTTTAAAAGTAGTCATGCTTAGTAATTAATAAATTTAATAATGATTTTAACGTACTGTTTTTCTTTCCAGGCCCAAGAACCACTTAACACTCCTGGGACAAATGAATTCGTATAGTGCGAGAGCCGGCAGTAAATATATTAGTATGTCAGTAAATGTTAAAAGAAAAAGAAGGACATGTGATACTTAAACATAGTTTTAACCAGTGAATGGACCTAAAGCTGACAATTTTGTAGTAAAAATGTTAGTGCTAGTGCAAGTGTAACGTGTCAAGATAATCGGCTAAATCCGGACGCCCGCGCCGTTGGAAACTCGACCGTATTTTGACGAGCATAGGAGTCAAGATCTCTCGGTTGAAGTGCGTCTCCAGCTAAGATGGAGTAAGCTATTTGCCTCTCTTTCTGTTATGTTAGAGCGTAATTATTATGTTTGTTTCTTTGGAACGCATCTTGACTAGGACAGCTATTTTAAACACACTTACATCTTTCATACAAAACTGAAGACTCGAATAAATATTAATTTAATGTATGTTCTACAGTTACGTTAAATTGATATGTAATTTCTTTGCGCCCGTATCACAAAGTATTGACGTGTTTGACGTTATCTGTGGGATAAATATTGTGCTGTCTGATAGCATGATGTTTGATTTTAACTTTTACGCAGACATTGTGGAACAGGCTCTTAGTCTCTCGTCTTGTATTGAGAGGTGTTTATTAGCTCTGCAGTGCTAGTGTCGGTTAAATATTCAGTAATGCCTTACAATTTTATGAGATTTTTGGTCGGTAAAGGTTTTTTGTATCACAATAAAAGGGATATTTTGCTAAAGTTTTTGTTAGACTGTGACTAGAGTTAGATATTTTGCTTTATCGAGCTATTTGCCTGGTGCATTGTAGTTATTAAAATATAAATGTACTTTACAATTATTGTATTCCATTTTAGTTAAGGTTTTTTTATTGCTAACTTTGTGTAAAAAGGCAAAGCATGAGATTTTAGATCAAACGAGACTCACAGTTTTTAGTGAGATGTACTTAGTAAGTTAAATTTAATCATTTTAATTACTAATCTTGATTATTGTTATAATCGAGCAAAATTTTTTGTAACTTCCTAGTAACTCGTACTATGTAAATAGTCTAAACAGGCATCACTATTTATTTTATCTAAACTTAGAATACATTTAAAAGAATTAGGCTAAATAAATAAAATTGCCACATTTTAATCTATGTGCCAATGTTAGAGTCTCCTAATTCTATCCCTAATCGATGTAGTAGCAAATTACTTATTTTTTAAAATTTAATCTCCAATGAATTCTCAGTAAATATCAGGTGTAATTTATTCAATATTATGTTTAAATAAACTGTTATGTATTTGAAAATTTATGTAAGTAGTGTTTATTAGCCCTATTTGTTTTATAAAATAATATTTACTATGACTGTTTGGGATATGAAATTTTGTCAAGCAAAATCCTGCCAAATGAATTCTGCTAAGTATATAATATGTAAAATTATATAACTACCTAGAAATGTAATCCGATTACATTAAATTATTGCACATTTCATACAATATGCCTAGCTCAATAAGTGTGGTCACTCAAAACTATCAAGTGTAAATATTATCAGTAAAATATATGTAAAATGTGTTAATATATAAATACTTTTTTTACTCCTTCCTTGCAAAAGTAATTATGATTAAAATGATCAGGAATGGGTAGCCGGTTTGTATAGTCTAACTAAAGCAAATAAAGCTGATCCATCCACCATCATCAAGTGACAGAGTGCCATCGGAGAGGAGTCAGGTTTCTTTCCCAGACAATATAAAGGCAAATTAGGGAAGGTACCTACTTACTTTAACTAAGTAATTATAGGATAGGACTAGTGTTAAAATAACCACAAAATATGAACGTTATTTACATTATAATTATTTACAACATCTGTCTATGTATTTACATAATTAAAGTTTTTTGCCAAGGTCGAACGAAACATCTAACCTAAATATCAGAAAAAGCTATTGTAGATTGTAAATGCAGTACAGTAAGGGCCATTTTAGGGGACTGCTTATGTGAAACATGGCATAGTATCTATTCTACATAGACGACAGGTGTGAATATTAGATGTCACATGCAACCAATTAAAACTCATCAACGAACACAAATATACAGGGTGAACATTGTTGACATGTCACGATTTCAGAGTAGAGTTTAAATTGCCTTATCTGATAGATATCTGTGGTCTAGGTCTTATCTGGTAAAAGCTATCCAGCAAAGCTTTTCAAGTGTGTTTTTTTAATGCGTACTATATTAATGTTAATATGACCAACACAATGGAATACCTAATGGTTATTTTCTTCTGTATTCAAAATTAGATACCTACTGAAGGTAAGGTAAATCGGAATAAACACGCTATGAATAAATGTATGTCAACAACTACCAGTTACCTCTTGTAAACTTAATTGTAACTTAATGGTTTCACGTAACCATTAAATGTAGTTAAGCGGCTCTCTCTATGAAAATTACAAAGTATTTATTTTTTAAATCGCCCTGAAAAGCCGTTTAACCATGGCGCGTGAAACACTGTCAGACACGTTTAACCACAATAAATTATTTTGGAGAATTACCGGCATTTGGTTTCGCCAAGTAAAGAATAAAAGATTCAAATACTATGCTATCCCACTGATAGCCATAGTATTCGTAGCCTACGATATCTTTTTGACTCTTAACTTAGTCTATACACCGAAAAAGCTGGAAACTTTTATGCCGGAACTTATTTTTTACTTCTGTGAAGTACAAAATGCATTCAAAGTGTACATGGTCATCTTTAAAAGTCACCAGATTGTGCAGGCTTTCAATATGATGGACAGTGACATATTTATCGGTGAATCGGAAGAACACAAGCGGATAACAATAAAAGCGAAGTTATTATTCATTAAAGCTTTCAAAGTCTATTTCTGGTTGTGCAACGCTGGGTTTGCATGCAATTCGATTGTGCCCTTCATATCCTTCCTCATCTTTCGCACCAAGTTATATTTACCCGTTTGCAATTATTACTTCCTAAGTGATGAAACCCGCGACCATTATTTCTGGTACATTCTGACATATCAGACGTACTGTGTCTATAACCACATGATGTACAACATCAGTATTGACACATTCATGTCAGGTTTGATCCTGATGGGTCTGGCGCAGTTCAGAGCTCTCAATGACAGCCTTAAAAATATTAAATGCGTATCAAAGAACAAGATCACTGATGAAGCAGAGGAGAGAAGACTGCGGACGGAACTAGTAAAGTGCCTAAAGCACTATGATTATCTGAGAGAGTAAGGCTAATTTTGTTTATTTTGTATTGTGGTGTGACTAATATACCTAGCTATTGTTTTAGTGAATTCTGTAAAGTTGGCGACTGACTGTCCTATCTAAGCAATCGACTTATTATGCTTACACCTACTGTTGCTGCCGTATTTATTTACTTTTTTGTCTCTCTTTACTGCCTATTTAATGGACAACATTTCATTTTCTTTACCCTATATTTTTATTAGCTATTCGGAAAGAGTATAGATAATTAGTGGACCCGTATTTTTTTATTTTGTATATACATTAATTTTTGCATGTTATTTTTAACTTTTAAGTTAATTATTTTAAAACCGGAAGTGAAGTCACATATTAGGCTCAATTTTTATTTTTGTCTATTGCCTGAGTCTCGAAAAAAAACATAAATGACACTGACAAGTGTCATTTAAACTTTGTTTACATGCCAACCAACAAATGGGTCATTTTCAAATGACATTGATATTTCTGATGATGGAAAGTAGGTACTTATCATGTAAAAAAATAAGCAGAAGCATTTTTTCAGCTGTGTAGGCGGTGGCATGCTCTGGGACATATTATATAGAGGTCATCTGTTAATAATAAATAAAAAAATAGTCAGAAAGTGTCAGAACAGAATTAATGAAAATGACCCAAATAAACAACAACGTCACGATAAAATGTCAAATTCAATCAAAAATGAAAGTGACAGTTACTTTGTTTTTAAATCTATAGGCTTTGATCATCAAAATGCATCGCACCTGATGCATGACGTCATCAGCACTTTTTTACTATTTTATGATTTTCTCGAAAATGATACATCCAAAACATACAAAAAAATTTTTTTGTGTCCTTTAGAGCTAAATCTCGAAATGGTTTTCGATTTATAGCAGCTTTAGTTTTTTGAAATGTTGTCCATTGTGAGTGATGATCACTGTCATCTGTTTTACAGATATTGTTCTCTAATTGAAGAAATATACGACCCGGCCATGTTCGTTCAAATTAGTGTTGGAGCAGCCAGTAACTGTGTGATTCTTGCCTCATTACTTCTGGTAAAACAACACATTTATTTAAAAATTTATGAACTGAACATGTATGAACAAATTGAACATAACATATTGTTCCTGAAGTTGGCAGCGATTACACTTCAATGCTTTCTCAAACTAACCAACTGACAATCTTTGAAAGAATGAATAGGCGGCTTGTTAGTAGTACAAACATATTAGTACATAGGTACGTGCCAATAACGTGATACGTGCGTAATTGCGTATCATGGGGTGCACTCTTTCAATATTATATGTGCAATTAGTAAATTATTAACTTATATTTTTTTGTTTCTGAATATACCTACTTATTGTTTCAGTCAATGTCTAGTAACGACAAGTCTTTCATTGTACTGTACGGTTCAGTGATGGCACTAGAGATATTGATGCCCGGCTACTTGGGATCTCAGTTGACATATGAGGTACCTATGCCAGTTTCTTATATTATTTTGCTGCTGAGCTATTCTCGATATCTACCTCAAGTGAGAAACTGTCCCTTAACCTTTACGTCTAGTACAGGTTTGATAGTTTATCTAAAACTATAAAAGTTTACGTTTTCTCGCATACAAAGTGAAAATATCATTAAACTTTTTACAGATAATGTATGCAGATGACAAAAGGAAACCTAAACATTTATCGTTTTCAAAAATTGCAAAACCTGTACTTACTAGACGCCCAGGTTTCATAGTTGGTAAAAAATATGAAAGTTTACGTTTTCTCTCGCACAAAGTGGCGCCTCTAGCGGAAACTATCATGAAACTATTGACAAAGCAGATGACAGAAGAAAATCACTTAATTCGTTATTCTTTGCACAACCCGTAAGTAAGTACTAGAGGCTTTTATTGAGATATTTTATGTTTACAGAGTGAGGAGTTAGTGAGGTCAGTGTACGAATGCGACTGGATAGAGAGACCGGAGTCTTTCAAACGCATCTTGAAACTGTTGGTGGAACGCGCTAAGCAGCCCATCATACTGACTACTTGGTACATTGTGCCCTTGTCTTTAAATACTTTTATTTCGGTAAGATTTACGTAATAATAACTGAGTTAGTTGTCGGCATTAAATCTATGTCTCTGTCTGTTCGTATACCGAGAAAGCAAGACAACTATACATTTAATGTCAATTGCAACTGAGGGAATATTATGTACTTAACTAGCTTTTCATAGTTATTTTAATGGTCTCAACAAGTTCCCACTTTTCACTTTATATTCTTACCATTCCTGAATAACATTTAATTATTATGCCGCATAATTAGATCAATTAGGTAATATTGATGTCATGTTTAACAGGTGGTAAATATTTATCTGTCCCTTTTTAGATCATGAAAACAGCCTACTCCAGCTTCACGATTCTTCGGGCAGTGAGCACCAGGAATGCGGAAGAATCAAGTTAAACATTACAGTTTAATATTAAGTACCTTATTATTATGCTAGATAACAATAATTGTTTACCAGTCTTGGCGTCGGTACCAAATAAAATTCCATCAGTAAGTGGGTATTTTTTTTATTTATATACATTAAACTACCTATAGGTAAGTAAGGGGCAGAAAACCTGACCCCTCTCAGAAGCATTGTTACTATGGGAGGGGGGTCAGGTTTCTCTGCACCTGACCGTACGCAAAGCATTTGAATTTGCACACGACTAAAATAATTACTTACACTCACGAGCAATTGAAAAGTTTCAGTGACATTATGATATGGCAATGGCCTGTGGCACTTTTTCATAGTTCGCGAGTGTATTTACACAATGTAACCTGTTTTTTTTTAATGAAATTCATACATTATTTACGTCAGGAGATGGCTAGAAGTGGATTCTTGTATTTACAAAATGTTAGGCGGTTCTTACACTGCCTCGTGTCACGTGTGGCATTTTAACGGATTTCTACTTTAATAAATATTATACATCGATTAAATACGGTCTGTAACAATTACTTAGGATCCACTTCCGTTTTCAGGATTTTATAGTTTTACTGTAGATGCGTTTGTACTGTGTTGGTTCTGTGCGTGTTTTCTATAAGTACAAACGAAGATACTTACAACAACTTTAAGATACGCCTTCAAAAAACGTGCTGCGTAATGTGTTTCTGCGTAAGAACCGCCTT
This sequence comes from Plutella xylostella, assembly GCF_932276165.1. Lineage (NCBI taxonomy): Eukaryota > Metazoa > Arthropoda > Insecta > Lepidoptera > Plutellidae > Plutella > Plutella xylostella. The sequence continues at coordinate 10,847,385 of NC_063985.1, forward strand.
ATTTTTTGTTTTTGTGGGGCTCCACAAATAATCTTCGTCGGTCGTTCGAATTAAATAAAATAATATAATAATTATCTAAATATAATTCTTATTGAATGATTAATGTGTTTTTTTTTCGTATCACGCTTATCTACTTTTTCATTTTATTGTGATTATTTGTGAACCCTACAGGGTGTTGTAAAAAGGGTACACTAAACTAAGCCAAAACCTACGTGTTGCAGCATAGATATCTAAAGCCCGAAAATAAAAACGAAATACGCGAAAAAAAAAAAAATCCATAAAAACTTTGTTGGTCACTTGATTTTTACTATGGAGAATAAGATATAACATGCTCCACATGTAAGTTTCGGCTTAGTATACCCTTTTTGCAACACCCTGTATTTAATAATAATTGTTTCAAATAATATAACTTATTTAGAATTCGATTAAATAAGTAAGTGTTAGGTACAGTGAGACACTTTAATTTTAAGGTCCAACAATGATAAGTTCTTAATCATTAAAGCTTTCTTTGAAAAGTTGCCTTCCATCTAATGGCCCGGCTACACGTTCCGTCTATAGACTTTTGATCAAAATGTTTGTGTTTGGACGGTCATTATATTTTTTGTTGACTGTACCTAGGTAAGTACCTATTGTAATGGCGATAGCGTGGGATGTGACATTCTTTTTAAGTTACCACCTACAGGCGCCTACCACCAATTTACAAAACAATTACTTCACATAATTAAAGGAAACCTAAGGCTTCGTCCCCACTGGGGGACTGGGATAAAATATCACTCACAATCAAAAAGTGAAGTATTTGAATATTTTTATTGAATTTTGGGGACATCTTGCACTTAATCTATGAAGAGCCATATTATGAATGTTGGACATCTAAGATTTATCTAGGAAAAAGGTTGATAAAGGATTATAACTACCTGCAAAGAGGGAATGGCTGGTACAGCCAGAAAAAAAGTATGAAGAGAAGTTTATTTATGTTATAAGGTTTTTTTTGTGCTGATGGTAAAGGGAATGCTGTATAGTGCAGTTAATAGCTGGTAATTATGTCCTCTATCACACTGTTTTGTCGACCATGACTCACACAGGGCCACCCTGTGGGTGAATATTTAACCTCAAGGCTTTTAGGCCTCGATAAAAAAATACTATCTATTTAATTCATGCCATGATAATATCCCATGATGATTACTTTACTTACTCTTTTTCGGTGTCACGGTCAACCCGTAGTTTTTTTCATTTATCTATACGCCACGCAATACCTACCTACGCAATAAAATAGCTTCATAGCTAATTGATAACAACTGCCATTAGTTACGAAAAGTAAACTTAATTATTATGTATCGTTTAAAATATAATAGGGTTATTCTTTATTATATTAGTTATAGGTCCTCCGCAATTTCTCTTTAACACCCGTTTAATGATGGCGCGTGATACTTTGTCTGATACATTTAACCAGAATAAATTGTTCTGGAAAATAACTGGCATATGGGTGACCCAAGTCAAGAACAAACGCTTCAAGTACTATGCAATTCCTGTGATAGCTATAGTATTCGTCGCTTACGATTTATTCCTGACCCTAAACTTGGTTTATACTCCGAAAAAGTTAGAAGTTTTTATGCCGGAGCTTATATTCTTTTTCTGTGAAGTACAAAATGCATTTAAAGTTTACATGGTGATGTTCAAAAGCGAACAGATTATACAAGCATTCAACATGATGGACACCGAAGAATTTATCGGTGAATCGGAGGAGCATAAGAGAATAACAAAAAAAGCGAAGCTCCTTTTTATTAAAGCTTTTAAGGTATACTTTGTGCTTTGCAATGCAGGATTCGGATGTATTTCTGTGTTACCGTTTGTGAATTTTGTACTCTTTGGCAAAAAACCGAATTTGCCTGTTTGCAATTATTACTTCTTGAGCGACGAGTGGCGCGACCAATACTTCTGGTGGATCCTCCTGTACCAGACGTATTCTGTCTATAACCACATGATGTACAACATCAGTATTGACACATTCATGTCAGGATTGATCCTCATGGGCCTGGCACAGTTCAGGGCCCTCAATGACAGCCTAAAAAATATTAAATGTGAGTCAAACAAAGTCAATGATCCTGCAGAGGAGTGGCGACTAAGGACGGAATTAATAAAATGCCTAAAGCATTACGATTCCTTGAGAAAGTAAGCAATCATTCACATTATACTATTTATTAACAGGATTCTGAATCGGAGATAGGTTCTCCGACAAACTTTGCACTACCGAATGTATAGCCGACATAATATTTTGTTTGTGAGTTTTACTCCAACGTTTTTTTACCGAGATCGGTTTCAGAATCCTTCACATTATATTCAAGCTGTAAGTACTAATTTATTAAGTATTTTTGTATTTTATAGGTATTGTACCCACATCCAAGACTTATACGATCCGGCCATGTTTGTTCAGATCAGCGTGGGAGCAGCCAGCAACTGCGTGATCCTCGCCTCCTTGCTGCTGGTAATCACAATATTATTAGAAAAAAAGAAAAAAAAGAGAGAAAGAAATTACGAATACAGAAACATTACAAAAATAAGTAAAATGAGTCGTTGTGCTTCTGGATGCTAAAACGGGCTCTATTCTTATTTTAGGTCAGCTTGATGCTATGGTAGACCATGGCTAGTTTTCAGCTAGGACCCTGGGATTATTATAAATAATGTACGATTGTACCTACTTATATGCTCAGCAATTCTCCCGCTTTGTTGTCTGTACTTACATAGTTTTTTGTGTACTTGATGCTGTTGCTGACTTTACCTACATTTTTTATAAATTTTCAGTCAATGTCCAGTAACGACAAATCTTTTATTATATTATACGGATCGGTCATGGCAATTGAAATATTGATGCCTGGCTACTTGGGATCTCAACTGCAATATGAGGTAGGCAACGTTTATAAGTACTAATATAAAAATAATTATACTGGCTGGATCATGATAGACATGGTCATTCTGAACAACTTTTGTACCTACTAAGAATTTTAGAAATTTATAACTAAGTAGCTTTTCTATGGAACATATTTTATTCCTTCATGTGAGTTTATTAAATCAAAAAATATTTTTTCACGTATTTTCCAACAAAAGAGGTTTAGAATGGCTTTGTACGACTCTTGATCGAAAGTATCGAAACCTACCTAAATATAACATTTTGTTAAATTTCCAGTGTGATGAGCTAGTGAGGTCAGTGTACTCATGTGATTGGATAGAAAGACCAGAATCATTCAAAAGTATTATGAAACTGCTATGTGAACGTGCTAAGCAACCCATAATACTTACTACATGGTACATAATTCCCTTGTCATTGAATACTTTTATCTCGGTAAGATTTCGTTTTTTTATCGATATAGGTACACTCACGGGCAATGAAATAGTTCCACCACTCACAAAAAGCCGATATACCAAACGACCCCAATTTTTTCTAACATATAATTTAAAATTTGAAGAAAAGGTGAGGTTAGTTCGTAATATCCTGATGCTCCATTAAATGTAGGTACTTCATTGTTGCAGAAGTCGTCATAAAGCTAGCTGTTTCCGTTTAGGAGTAGGTTGAGATGTGTGTTTTTCTCAGTGGAACCTTTTTATTGCCCTTGAGTAGTTTTAGGCCATAATAAATTATTAGAGTGGTCTCAATTCAAACTGTGTATTTTATTTATTAATTTAATTATAATTTTCAGATAATGAAAACAGCTTACTCCAGCTTTACTATTCTTCGGGCAGTACACACTAGAAATATGGTTGAATAATTCCTCTCGGGAGATATGATAAATGAGAATATTGTTAGATTTCAGTACTTATTTTTTTTTATTTTATTTATTGAGGCACACAAAACAGATAACAATGGTTACAAAATTTAAAAAATACAACTAAACATCTGTTCTACATTGATACTTATTGTACTATTAATACTTAAAATAAATACCTACTTAAATGCATGTTAGAAAAGTATTATAATTTAATCCAAAATTACATTTAAGTATAAGTAATGGTACTTTGTCTTTGATGAAAGTATAATGATTCTAAAAGAATTGATTGTAGTACCAAAAGTAACTAGTATTCTAAGTAATACACTCACGAGCAAAGAAACAGTTCCACTTAAAAATTGCGTCACTGAATATCCTAAATTTTATAAACATTTAATAGAAATTTTTCAAAAAAATTTAAGTTTTCAGTTGGTAATATTCTGGTGCACATTGAAATATAGTTCAATATTTCAGAGGGCGTCATTAAGCTAGCTATTTCCGCTTAGGAGTAATTCGGTGCTTTTCTCACTGGAACTTTTTCATTGCCCGTGAGTGTAGTTACTTTTTGAGGATTAGGTAATAATGTGATAAACGCAACTCGTGCGCTAATCGTGGGAACATTCTTCTACAGTAGGCCTTGTAGAACCTAATAGCTCATACCCTTTAATTGATATCAACTGCCACTAGTTACGAATACTCGATATAGGTAATTATTATGTGTTGGTATCAAAAACATAATTTCTCTAATAGTTTTGTTATCACGTAGGTAATGAATAGGTATTTCCTGTAATGTTCCTGCAATTGTCCTTCAATAGTCGTTTAAACATGGCACGTGAGACTTTGTCAGATACTTTTAAGCATAATGTATTATTCTGGAAGTTTCTTGGATTGTGGATATTCCAAGTGGATGATAAACGATACAGATACTATGCTATCCCTGTAGTATCTATAGTATTTGTTGCTTACAACATTTTGCTGACATTAAATTTAGTCTATACGCCCAAGAAGCTAGACACATTTATACCGGAACTTATTTTTTTCTTCTGTGAAATACAAAACGCATTCAAAGTGCACATGATCATGTTTAAAAGTAAACAAATAGTGGAGGTATTCGAAATTATGGACAGCGACGTATTTATTGGTGAAAAGGAAGAACATAATAGAATCACAATAAAATCAAAGCTTCTATTCATTAAAGTTTTTAAGATATTCTTCGTCGGTTGCAACATGTCTTATATATGCCACAATTTTTTGCCATTGATTTCTTTTCTCGTTTTCGGTACGGAATTAAATTTGCCTGTTTGCAATTATTATTTCTTGAGCGACGAGTCTCGCAAACATTACTTCTGGTGGATACTGGTGTACCAGACTTATGGTATCTACCATCACATGATGTACAATTTGAGTATCGACACATTTATGTCGGGTTTGATTCTGGTGGGACTGGTGCAGTGTAGAGCTCTGAATCACGGACTTCAAAACATTAAAACGTCTGTACCGAAGAAAGAGAATGACACGGAAGACGAAAAACGTCTTCGAATGGAATTGGTGAAATGCATACAGCATTATGAATCAATCCGAAAGTAAGCAATCATTTTGTATATTCACATTAGTACTAGCCTGGGACAAAGAAACCTGACTCCTAGCATTGTCAGTCTTGGGGAATCAGATATCCTTTATCAAGACTGTACATTCAAACATTTATACTTACCTAACTAGTAAGTTCGGTTCTGAATAAGAATGTTGTGTGTTTTACAGATATTGTGCTCACATCCAAGACCTATACGATCCGGCCATGTTTGTCCAAATGGGTGTTGGGGCAGCCAGCAACTGCGTTATCCTCGCCTCCTTGCTACTGGTAATGCTTTACTAGATGTATCTTATTATCTTTTACAAACGAACGAATTCGTCCAATTGTGTTCGCGATACAGCTCCTGTCCTGATGTCAGGGTGGTTATGGGCCTTTCCCGGCTCCTGTTGGTTGATAAGCAAGGAGGTGTCTACATAGGTGTAGTCTCCAAGATATATGTATGTAAATACTACCCAGCACAAACACTTTTAATAGTTTGTGTAAATATTGTAGTAAGTTTTTCAATATTTTTCAGTCAATGCCCAGTCACGAAAAAGCATTATATGTATCAGTATTAATGTACGGAACGGTAATGGCAATAGAAATATTGATGCCTGGCTACTTGGGATCCCAGTTGACACATGAGGTATGTATGCTTTTATTTAGGCCCGGGTCTCCTATTTACGCCGTAGATCGCGTCCAACGTCACGCCGTAGGCCGCGTCACCTTGCTCACTATAGAAATGTACTGATGCGGTCTCCCTCACACGCCGACGTTGGCGCGTAGACGCCGTAGGTAGGCCGTAGGACGTTGATAGAAACGTTACGCGTATAGCATAAAATAGGAGACCCAGGCCTTAACACTACCGGATTATTAGCAAAGATAGTTGATTCCTTACCCATCTCTACTTCTGGCAACGTCTAAGAACGTTGGTCAGACGAACAGATGGCAAATCAGGATTTTAAAGGTCAGTTGTCTTAGCTCCGTCACGGATCTTTAATTTGATTGTTTTTAGTTTTCTTTTGTTAATTTTTAGTACCATTGTGTAGTGAAGTAATTATATACCTAGGTAGGTACTTACTTGAAAAGTTAATTTACCCTAATACCTTCATATAATTTATTTCAGAGTGGACAGATAGTGAGGTCAGTGTACTCATGTGATTGGATAGATCGGCCAGAATCATTTAAAAGTATATTGAAACTACTATTGGAACGTGCTAAGAGGCCAATAATACTCACTACAGGATACATAGTCCCCCTATCTTTGAATACTTTTATTTCCGTAAGTATTCTTATTTTGCAGATTAACTTTTCGTACAAAGAATATTTCTAGTTGGTTCATTGTTTGGGTCCTGCCGCTTCTGCCTTTAATGATCAATTGATTGAATATTTTCAGATAATGAAAACAGCTTACTCCAGCTTCACAATACTCCGAGGCATACATAAAAGAACATGAATGACTTTCACTGATTATAAGACAAAGTACCTACTGACTTAAAATTTCTGATATGGTTGGTTTCTACCTAAGGTAAAGTCAAGTTAGAGCAAAGTGGTTTACCCATTAAAATGCGAATATTGAAACAATATTTTTAATGAATAAAAGTGTAAGTTACGTCTTTGTGTAGATGTTGCTTTACTGTGTACCCCCATAATTCAGGGATTTCCCATAATTATATGAAAAAGGTAAACAGTAGGTATAAAAAATAGTTAGGTAGATACTTAGTGATGTTATATCGCTTAAACCTATCATTCTTGACTCTAATAAGCAGATTTCATAGGAACCTACAAAAATTATTGTTTGAACATCTGCAGTCGAGACCTCTTCCAGTATTATGTACCCAGACGCTTATGTAAATAACGAACAATAAAGACGACTAAATATCCCAAAGTCCACAAAACGCTAAGGAGTATAAATAACGCGCACTCAAGCTAAAAGGGTGCAACCCCTTATTTTATTGTTTCAACGAATATTGCAAGACTTAATGAAGATATTAATTAACTTTACTTATTTAAGATTAGGCCCCAGCAATTTAAAATATTAATTGCCTGGGAAACGGGCTCTGAATACAAGTTGGTAGCCATTTTTCACCTCTGCATGCTGCGCGCATTTCACTTTGACATATTTTATTTGCTTGACTATTCAGAACTTAGTAAGTAGGTATAAATTAACTTAGAAGTGCTCAGTAGGTATATTTTAGGGAGAAGGAAGTTCTATTATTTGATAATTCTGTATTAAAGTTTATAAGGCCGTTTGTTTAAAGGCACAACAACCTCAGTTCATAATGAATGTATTTATACACTATAATATGTAAGTATGCTGCGAAAGGGAAGGAAAATATATTAATTTTATTATTATCATCATCCAGGAAAGTTGCCTGTATAGAAGGTACCTTTTCTAGCAAGAAAAATATATAAGTACCTATTTACTTACATTATTTCAAACTCTGTATGTCTGAGGTAAGTACTCGTATATAATAAATTGTGTGATCTCTAAAACTTTTATTCGATGTTCAATAAAGTTTTTTAGGGTTCCGTAGCCAAAATGGCAAAAACGGAACCCTTATAGTTTCGTCATGTCCGTCTGTCCGTCTGTCCGTCTGTCACAGCCGATTTACTCGGAAACTATAAGTACTACAGTGATGAAATTTGATGGGAATATGTGTTGTATGAACCGCTACAAAAATATGACACTAAATAGTAAAAAAAAGAATTGGGGGTGGGGCCCCCCATACATGTAACTGAGGGATGAAATTTTTTTTTTCGATGTACATACCCGTGTGGGGTATCAATGGAAAGGTCTTTTAAAATGATATAAAGTTTTCTAAAAAACATTTTTCTTAAAGTGAACGGTTTTTGAGATATCAGCTCTCAAAGTCGTAAAAAGTATGTCCCCCCCCCTCTATTTTTATAACTACGGGGTATAAAATTCTAAAAAAAATAGAGGTGATGCATGCTAATTAACTCTTTCAACGATTTTTGGTTTGATCAAAGTATCTCTTATAGTTTTTGAGATAGGTTGATTTAACTGTAATTTTGGTTAAGTTATTGTGCTTACACTATATTTGCTGCTACGGAACCCTTTGTGCGCGAGCCCGACTCGCACTTGGCCGGTTTTTTTCTTCTCTATTCTAATATCGAAAAACGAATAAAAAAGTTAATAATAGGAGTCGACGGCCACGGCAGCTGCAGGGTAAAAAAAAAGATGGATACGAGTATACGTGAGTTATGTTCGGTCGCGATCTTCAGTAATGGACATCACTAAATATTGCCCTGGAGGAGATAAATTACCACACTTTTTCAGCTCCACAAAAAGCCTGAACTTCAGGGGCAGAGTGGGGAGAATCTTTAATATGTTACGTTGAGCGCTGATTAGGGATAGGGGATGAAGGGATGGTGGCTGCGTCAGTTTTGCCGGTAGTTTCTTTTGAAATTCATGTAAAAAGTAGTGGGTTGTGGGCCGTCGTAGAGAGCACGGCAAGAATTTATTGATATTTTTATGGGTAAGTATAAAATTTACATCGACTGTTTTTTCAATTAGGTAAATAAAATATTGTATTGCTATTTCACTAATACTTATTAATAGATAATTAAGTTGCGCGTCAAGTAAAAACTTAGCTGTTAGCATGACGAGGGTGATGGGCTTGGGAGTTTTAGGAAAAAACAGAAGTTATGACTTTTATCAATTGGCGGCGCTAGTTTTGGGTAATAACTAAGCAAATGAGCATGCAAGATTTTTAAAGTTTTTATTTAAGTACCTTTTCCTTTGCTTTTTATTCATAGTGGGCTGCATGGCTGCATGTGATCTTGCATTAACTTACGTGGCATTAATGCGGCAACGCAACCTCGCGTCTCACTATGAGAGCAACTTGTTATGTTGAGTTTTAGCCACGGAAGCAAGCACCCTGTGCAGTAATATTTTTACGGGCATATTTTTTTAGATGCATAAAATTATAGTAATTTTAAAAGAAGCACATGTTGGTAAATATATGTTGAATCTATGGCTATATAAATTCATGAATGAATATTAAAAGCATCTCTTTATTAAATTTTATGGTGATTATCTTACAAATTATTCATTTTCTTCTCGGATGTTCATTGCTCGAACTAATGTGAAACAAGAGTATGCTCCTTTCATGATCTGGAATGAGAAAAAGTAATATTTTAATTACTTATAAGAATTGGTAGGTATTATGCAATATAATATGTGCAAATTATTCCCCCGTTTATAACCCTTAGAGCGAAGATTGAAGAGGTTGGGGTAGACTAAAGTCCAATCCACACACAATCAGTGGGCGACAGAGGTTTTTTCAGAGGTCGAAGTACCTTACTCTAAAACTAAAAAAAACGGATATTTCGCGTCGAACGACATGACGCTCGATCCTCAATTTTATTGTTGTAGTGAAGTAAAAGGAGTTCCACCTGCTGCCGTTTTACGAGATCGTTACTTTATCGACGTAGATAAACGGTATTATAGTATCTTGATTTGTCATAAATACGGCGCTGTGATTGATAGAACGCGCATTAAACGAGTTTATCGATAACGAACTCGTGTACCGGCCGCTTATGTGCTACGGATTCAACAGCCAATAGACCAGTGCAGCGATTAAAAATTTCACGAACCTCCGTTTACGTGGTACGTTACGTTAAAAGTGACATTTGTTTTTTCCATAATATACTATACACGTATAATGTTTGTATATTTTCGAAAATAGTATCGTATCCTATGATAGGCTTACTGTGTAAATGAAATTTACCGAAATAAACGTGGCCAGCGACAGAGGGAACATAGAGCAGGCGGTCAGCTCCACGGCCTGGTTGGCTCGCTCCACCAGCAGCACCAGGCTCCGCTTGAAGGAGGCGGAGCGCGAGATCCAGTCGCAAGAGTACGCTGCTGATGTCGTCAGCCCGCTCTGAAGTTAAAGTCAAAGTCAAGTGTTTTTATTCGTCGTATAAATATAAAATTTTCAGATGAACGTCAATTTTTACAAACTACTATCCGTTCGGATAAGGGGCTCTTTCTGTCTTAGGGCGGATTCGACCAACGTCGAGTAACTTTTTACTCACGAGTAAAGTACTAGTTACTCGCGAGTAAGCAGATTTTGCATTCTACCAAACCTGAAACCAAGATAAGTAGCTTATCCCAAGAATAAAATGTTATACCGCCAAAATTGACCGTGTAACGAGCTTATCCGAGAGTAATTTTGTAATGGCGGCGGCACATCAGCTGATTAGAAAACCGTCACAATGACATAATAAACACATCTGTCAAAACATAAACAAAAGTACGTTTAAAGGCAAAGTCTCCGAATAACAACAGCGAATAAAATATTAAAACATAAACAATTTCATACTTTTATAATCCATTCAAACTAAGTTGGCATGTCATTTCTATTGCATGCTTTGAAACGCAGCTATTTTTATTTTAGTTGCATTACAGTTTCGTTCCTCGTTCATTCAATTTAATCATGGTATAACTTGGTAGAATGCAAATGTACTTATCCTGGATATTTACTCGCGTATAAATTTTATTCCGGTATAGTTATTCTCGTGTAACGTGATGTTTGGACGAATTCACCCTTAGAAGATCACAGGGGATAAAATAAATAACGGAGATACAGTCATAATTATGCTCACGACTGTAATCCCCGAAGGGGTAGTCAAGGTGACTCGCAAGTCACCCGCTTTTCGCTGTACATTTGTACTCACGTGATAGGTCGCGAGCCGTATCGCCGTTTTTAAATGAGTACAATGCGAGTACAAAGTTTCGTCACGATTTTTTCCTTAACCGTAGGTACTCCACCTACGTAGTATTATTGTATTTAGGTTTCTTATTTTTAAAGAATTCATTGGTACATGGCAGGATTTGTACCCACGGCATTACGAATGAGAGCCAAGACCTTATCCGTTGGGCCACCACGACGCCTCATTGGTACATGGTGAATCATGACTTCTTCTTTTTCTTTAATTTAGGGATACGAGTTAAAGATTTTTTAACCTATTTTTCCCGCTGCACTGGACCGTCAGAATTGGCGATCTCTTGTATTGGAGGCCAAGTCTCACTTTGGGTCGCTGAGCCAGCGGAGTAAAGTTAAAGATTAGTACCTTATAGGAAAATTAACATTGCCTTACTCTAGATAGGTTTTAATTTATATTTGTTCAGTTACCTCATGGGCCAACTGAGTTCCGGCGAAGCCTGGCGTGAATATCTGTACCGTCATCATGACATCGTATAACATCATGAAGAACCTTCCTTCTGTTGGTTGCTGAAATGAACAAAAATACGTAAGTCATCTTTTGATAAAAGAAACAAGGATAATGACTGTATGGGTGCAAAAGTGGTATACTAAGCCGACAGGGGGTTACTCATGGTTTACTGCACAACTTTCGAAAAATAACACTTGACCAACTAACTTTGTAGAGGTTTTGAGAAACAACATTTTTCGTCGCAAATTTCCAAAAGTTATTCAGAATGACTCCTTGATTCACTTCCTTTGGCTTAGTATGGCACTTTTGCAATACCCTCTATAATAAACAATAATATGATCACTTTAAAATCTTGAGGTGCTGACGAAATTACTTTTCATTTGGAAAGAATAACTTCAATATAAGAAGAATTTGATTTAAAAAAAGAGGGTGCGAGAGGCGCCAAACATCATAAAAATATTCCATGCTCACCTGTAGCAAACCAATAAAAGCTACACAATTGATCAATGCGCCTACGCCGAACTGAACAAACATGGCCGAGTCAAATAACTCCTCTATCAGTGAGCAGTACCTTGAAACAAAATCGATGAGTTGGCAATTTAGGTACTAGAAATTAAAAGAGCCAGAATTATTTTTTGGCGAAAAGGCGGTCTTAGCTTAGGCACGCTATATTCTGAAGGTACAAAAGATGTAAATATCCAAAACTCAAGTAAAAACGAGCTGAAAAATTAAACCTACATTACGGGGTACCTACTCATTGGTACAGTTGTACCAGTAAGGGAATTGGTAGTAATATGTAGTTATTAATGCTTACTCTCTGATCATGTCGTAGTGCTTCAAGCACTGAACCAGTTCCTTTTCCAAGTGTTTCTCATGCCGCAGATCCTTTCCTTTCTTAGATTTGCTCTTAATATTGGAGAGCCTCATATTGAGAGCCTTAAACTGCCCAATTCCCATAAAAATTAAACCAGGCATGAAGGTGTCAGTATGCACGCTGTAATTCATGTGAACATAGTTCCCAATAGACTGGTAACACCAGTAGAAAAATAATTTATCTTCCTTTTCCTCGTCAGTAAGAAAATAATATTTGCAAACGGATAGAGTCAACTTTTTGCCTATGAAAATAAATTTCAGTAAAGGTATCAGAGTGTATCCCATGAATGCTATATGTCCGATCCAGAAGTACATGACAAAAGCCTTCCTGTACAAAGATATGAAGGTTGCGTTTATTTCCTTGTGCTCTGCCGTTTCGCCCGCAAATTCATCGCTGTCCAATATACTGAAAACTTTCAGTATAAGTTTGTTTTTGAAAACAACCATGTGAATTTTGAAGACAAGCACGACAGATGTGAAGTAGAATAGAACTTCTGGAACGAAATCTTCTAGATTTCTTGGACAATAGAGTAAGTTTAAAGATAACAGACCATCGTAAATGACGAAACATATTAACAAGGACAAAACAGCGTAACATTTGTAGTATTTATTATCGACCTCTCGGATCCACAGGGCTAACACTTTCCAACCGCGTACATTTTGATCAAAAGCTCTGGATAAATGTTCCGCGGCCATGTTCTAACTGGTGCAAGTAAAATACGACTACCTTTAAAGTGATTAATTAAATGACTTCAATAACAGACATAGGTATTAACATTATTAAGGTTACATTCTGAAGGCTGCAGGCATTTTACTGTCACCTTCAGTAAAATTAAATATGGCTTGAAATTGAAGATAACTGTGAAATACCGTTTACGTTGGTACGTAACAGTTATGTTTGTAATTGAAGCTACTGTCGTTTAATGACATAATTTAATGCAAGCGTAATTAATGCCACGAGTCTGTTGTGCTTTCAGCAGCTGTAATAATAATAATAAAAAATAATAAAAAAAATGTTATAATACTTAAATGAAACAAATACACTTAGACACATGTCCAGCTTATGGGCTCATGATGATGATCATGATCATATACTTTGTGATATGCTACTAACAAAACATTTCATTAGTTCATTTATCTTGATAGAAAAAATCTTGAACAATGAAATTGATGAGTATATTACAAAGCTATATACATTATAATTACAAGCCATCTCTACCAGAAAATCTTTGGAAGGAAAGGATAGTTCAAAAAAGTTTCAAAAAAAAAGTAGGTATTTTAAACACTACGTAAAGTAATTAAATAAACCAAAACTCAAAAATATAGTGTACACAGATCGTACTTACATAAAATAATACACCATAAAAATATATTTAATTGGTCATGGTCATTGAATGTACAATGTATATAGGCAATGCATTTTGACTGTTTATTTGAAGGAAGCCTGCATAGAAGCCACGTCTTATTTCCTCAGGAAGAGTATTCTATAGCATAACTGCTTTTGTAATGAAAGAGTCACCGTGAAAATCAGTATGGTGGAGGAGAACTTGCAGTCACAAGTTCTGTGCAGACCAAAGCGTAAGGTGGTGCGAGCAGTGACGAAGCTGGAAGATTAAACAGTATTTTGTAAAGACTTGATAGTATAAAAATGATTATTGCGTAAGTCTGTGTAGCATTCGTAGCGCGTAGCTCGTAGCTCGTAGCAAAACATTTGTAGCAATATTGTAGCATGTTTGTAAAATACTTAAAAAAAATTATACACATTATATTATGTACTTATTACACCAGGTTTCTTCAGTTTTAAACAAAATAAAGCATCTTTAACAATCTTTTCAGATCATAACAGTTGGGACAAACATTTAAACCAAATAATATTTTATTGTGAACCACGTTTTGCGGCAGTTTTCTACCTATTCCATCTTGAAGCTGTTAATATTCTACAGCTCCCGTAGCCAGGGGGCTCTGACTATATCATTTACCGGGGCATTGTTTATTCATAGGCTTTCATTTCTTGGCAAAGCGTTTACCCTGGCTCCTGGCTTGTTATTAATATTGACCTAGGTCAGGTCAGGAGTTGCCAACTTACTCATCTGCATTTTGATAAAATATACGTTTTAATACTTATTCTGTGAAATTCCCGTTCTATAGAGATGGATATTAATACCTAATGTGTAGTTTCATTGTCTTACTTGCCTAACATATCATACCACCATATCATAGTAAAGTTAACCTACTCCGATCCGAAATCTATACATTTAAATCTGAAACCCTTTCTTCATTGGAAGGTGACCCGTGTCCCAGCAAAGGGTACCTGATGAATGTGCGGTGGTGGTAAGGCAGCAGAACTAATGATAACATATACAATAATTTAATTATACACCATATTGTAGCATTGTTTTGGTAGGTTTGGAACATCTGATGGAAGCTAATCCAGGAAATAGATGAAAATATCCTAAAGAAAATGGCTTCTTTAGCAGAATGATAAAACAAGTGTAAAGACGCTATCTGGCGGCGCACGACATGAGGTTGTAGGAGACAACGTGTCGTCAGTCGCTGCAAAATTTAATTTCATTGGAATAAAAGTGTCGTTGCGACATTTCGACTGCAAACTCATGTCATGCGCTCGCAACGCTTGTGTGGCATCATTTCAAGATTTTAAGGCGGTTCCCACACTGCCGCATAATTATCACGGTGCAGAACGCGTGAACGCCCGTAGATGTGCATGTTTTCTATACAAACAGATAACAGGAAACGTTATATCACGCATTTAGGCAAAATGCACCGTGATGCTTGGCAAGGCGGGAACCGCCTAAAGGTAAGCGTCCAAATATCGGTATCGTACGTATAGGACCAATCGGATATTAATAAATGTATGGTGAAACGCACTAGTGTGAATTTCTATACAAAAAATACTGAATGCGATGCGGCTGTCTGTCCGATACGACGCCGAAAGGTGGACGCTTACCTTTAAGGTAACTATTCTGTGATACCACGATGTTATGCAACGCGAGCATTGCATCTTGTGTTGAACGGCGGCAGTGTGAGAAGCGCCTAAGCATCGTGAATATCTAGCCGATGGCACTTAGCGCGTATTTGCCGTGGCGTGGCGGAAGTCCGGCGGCGACACGCCTAATGCAGCTTGCACTTAGCAGACGAATCAGTGTTGCCAGTTGCCGCCGTAGAGTATAATATTGTACAATTTAGTCCATTGCATACATCCTATAAAGTATAGGTACTACACTCACGGGCAATGAAAGCGTTCCACTCACAAAATTCCAATACCAAACAAACCAATTTTTTCAAACTTTTATTTTAAGACTTGAACAAAATATTCGCCTTTTTTGTTGGTAATATCCTGATGCTCCGTTAAATATACTTCAATATTGTAGAAAGCGGCATTAAGTAAGTCCACCTAATACTTATCTACGAAATAACATGACTTACATTTGAATATTAACTACAACTAAAATGGATGATATATACGATAAATCTATTCAGGAACTAAGTCATAATTCATGGAATGATTTCACACAAGATATAAAAACAATACGTGGCGAAAACCAACTTACAATGTTAAGCGTAAATATCAGATCTCTTATTAAAAACTTCGCACAACTAGAACTGATAGTAACCAGCAGCAGCAGCCTAGTCCACGTCGTGGTGGTGACGGAGGTGAACATCACTGACACTACAAAACCATTATTCCAGCTTCAAAACTACGAGATGCACTCCGAATTGCGCAATGCAAGAAAAGGAGGCGGTATTTTATTGTATGTACATAAGAGTGTAGCATTTACAAGGTTTAAAGAAAGTTGTCTCACTTATGAGTGCATTTATGGAGAATTAAAAACCAATTTTAATTATAAGATAGGATTATGTGCTATTTATAGACCACCAGAGAGGGATAAAAATATTTTCTTTAAAGAAATCTCACGCTTGATCTCAAAATACCCAGTAAGACAAAACTTTGTAATGTTAGGAGATATTAACATAGACATTAAGCTATCTAACTCGCATGTACAACAATACCTAAACATAATGTATGAATCAGGCATGGAATGTGGTATAAATCAGTATACAAGAGTTGAAAAAAAAGGTAACTTAATAACGAAGTCCTGTATCGACCATATTTTCATTCGGAATGTCTGCGAAAGCAAAACTAAAACATCGGTCATTCAAAATGCTCTGGCCGATCATTACATAACTGGTCTTTCAATTATTAACAAAAATCACCACACACCTAACCAAATAAACTATAAATTTGTAACTCGGCAGGACAATGAAAAAATACAATCTGATCTATCCAAGATAGACTGGAATGCGGGCTTAACCCATAAAAACCCAAATGATATACTAAACTTCATTGTAGAAAAATTTACAGATGTTTATAATAAATGTAAAAAGGTAGTAAAAATCAAATTAGGTAAAAGACAAGAGTGTGAGTGGATGACTAATAAAATAAGTTATATGTGTTCGCAAAGAAATAAACTATTAAAAATTTGGAAAGAGGACGAAAGTATCTTAAAAAATAGATTATTATACAATATTTACAGAAATAAAACTAACAAATATATTAACAAAGTAAAAAATAATTATTATAAGAAAGAAATAGATAAAAACTTTAAAAACCCAAAAAAACAATGGGAAATTATAAATAAATTATGTGGTAAAGTAATTAAATCCATAGACGAAATAATAATAAATTCATTTAAAAATATAGATACATTAAATCTAGTAAATAATTTTGCCATAGAATTCCAAAACAATGTAAAAAAAATATGTTGTTATTGTGATAAACCACTATTAAACGCCCAATCTTACTCCAATCAACCCGATATCACAATGAGGTTAAAAAAAGCGAATAATGACATCATATTCTCCATAATCAGACACATGAACGATAAAAAAAGTCCCGGTATTGACGGAATAAGAATGAAAGACTTAAAATGTATAAATTCTCAAATAACTCCCTTGATAACACATCTCATTAACTCATGTATTGTATATTCCCAATTTCCCGATAAACTTAAAGTAGGTTGCATCCGACCGGTATACAAAAAAGGTGCCAAAAACGAAATAAACAACTACAGACCAATAACTATACTACCGTGCATAGAAAAAAATATTGAGAGGTACTTAGGAAACGAATTGAATAAATTTATTATCACTAACCAAATCATAAACAAAAAACAATTCGGCTTCCAAAAACATAAAAATACTTCACAACTGCTTTCACAATTCACCAATGAAATCAATCAGCACATGAATGATCGATGTCATGTGCTGGCTATCTTTATCGATTTCAGCAAAGCGTTTGAAACACTCAACTATACCACCCTCTTTTCAAAATTACAACAAAACGGCATACAGGGACCCTTCCTAGACTTACTAAAAAACTATCACACTAATAGGTTCACAGTAGTAAACATAAACGGCGCCTACAGCCAGAAAATACCTACTGAAGAAGGAGTAGCACAGGGGTCAATCACCGGGCCAACCGAATATCTCATTTATGTAAACGACATGTCCAACATATTTACGGAAGGAACGGTCTATCAATTTGCCGACGACACCTGTCTAATTACTGCACACAAAGATATCTCCATAGCTCAAATACAACTCCAACACAACTACAACCAGTTATGCAAATGGGCTCATGACGTAGGTCTAATCATAAACGCACAAAAAACTAAATTACTACACATTCACTCACCACACCTACACACAACATTCACGCCTCACATTTCATCTCACACACACCAGTGCTTCCATTCCGATAGCTACAATGCGACTTGTAATTGTGATAGATTAGAACTGGTTAAACAACATACCTACCTAGGTCTAATCATAGATAAAAATTTCAGTTGGAAACCGCATATAGAACACTTAAGTAATAAACTGAGGGCGTTAATGTCTCGGTTGCAAATTCTAAAATTCAAATTACCCTTCAATATATTAAGAACGCTGTACCTATCACTAGCAGACTCCATTATAAGTTACTGCCTTAGTAGTTATGGCCGTACATTCACAACTAACATAAATAAAATTTACGAATTACAACGTAGGATACTGAAGACCATTGTACCTCCAAAAATAAAACAAAAATACACTCACAACGAATTAGGTTTGTTTCACTACTGTAAAACATTAACTGTTCACGACAAAATCGAATTATGTATTGTGGATGAGGAATATAGTCGCATCCCTTCTTTAGAGAAAAAGTCAAGGCCAAAAAATCTGCGGACCTTGAACTATTTACCTACTTATGTTACTCCGCGGTATAATAATACTTACGGACAAAGGACCTGGGAATACATGCTCCCCAGTATTTTAAATAGGATACCAAAGATAACCGTCGATAGCCTCACAAACAATGTATCCAAGAGAAAAGCCGTGTTGAAAGCATATTATTTTTCCTGTTACATTAAGTAATATACCTAAGTAAGCTACATAAATATATATATATAACTAATAATTTTTCATGTAAAATCAGGCCTTAGTAAAAGTCAAGTTCTGATTGTGTGTACCTAGGTAAGTACTCATTTTTGTGTCTCATTGTCTTAACTTTTTTCTTGTAAAGAACATCATAATGTACCTATCATAAAATATATTATTTTTATACGTATTCAGGTTTAAAATAATAATTAAAAAATGTAGACTTTTTTATATTGTTTAGCGATATAGCGATCTCACCATGTCGCACTTAAATCTAGTGGTTTCAGCGCATGGTTATTGTACTTTAACTTTATGTAATCTTACATGTATTAAATAAATAAAGATAAAAAAAAAAAGCTAGCCTTTCCCATTTAGGAGTAATTTGGTACTTTTCTCAGTGAAACCTTTTCATTGCCCGTGAGTATTTGTCTAATAAACTCTAATTCTTACCGCAGCTTGGATTCTTAATTTTTGCTTAAAGGATTAATAGAAACGCAAAAACGAAAACTCCTTTTAATACTTAGAACTCTATACTTTGACTTCAGTTTAAGAAAAAAAATACACATTTAAGTATACTACTTTAGTACATAGGCTCTCTAATCTGTGATGTAAGTATACTTATAACGTTTCTTGATTGTTAACAGCTCGAACCAATGTGAAGCATGAGTAAGCGGCTTTCATAATCTGCAAATAAAATAATTCATTATGTTAACAGTAAGTAATTAAAAAAAAAAACCAAGGTCTACGAAACTGACCCCTCTGAGGTATTATTTTAGAAGGGTCAGGTTTCTCTGTCCCCAACTATACAATACATACCGAAATGAAAGTGGTGAGTGACAGAGGAAACATGGACCGAGCCGTTAGTATCATGTTCTTGTTCGCTCGCTCAACTAACAAAATCATATTCCTTTTGAACGAGGCTGATCTCTCTAACCAGTCGCAATCGTACACAGCTGATGTAGTCAGGCCACTCTGTCAATTAAAAAAAATAAATATTTACAAATACCTTGCTTTTTCATTTCTCATTTCATGATGAATTTTTCTTACAATGTGTAATATTATACTTTATATACCATTTCAGGTACGGAACCCAAAACACGCAGTGGAACTACTAAGTATATCAATATGAGATAATTACAGGCGTTCCTATAAGTTAACGTTATCCTATTAGGAGGATACAAATTGTCATTTTTATTTTTGGGAAGATTCCGGAATACTTCACTCAGAATAATAACATTGTTACTATAACACAATTGAGCCTTAATTGACAATTTAAATCCCATCAAAAACATAAATGTAATACAAGAGCCAAGTTCAATACCATGAATGCCTTGGTTGTTGACTTCAACGACAAAAGAAGTGAGATCTAAATGGGTGCCAAGTTCAATGGTCAGTCCTGTAATTTATTTATAAGAAACAGTACGTATAACATATCATATATTATCTTCTTATAACATAAAATTGTGTATTGTAGCCTAAGGTCTGATTTGGCTAGTTTTTATACACCTACCTGTTTCATCGCTAGTTTCTACCAACAATACAAATTATCGGAATTATAAAATAAGAATTATTGTAGGTTTAACTTGTGATAATTTATAATTCATATATGAAAACTAGCCAAGACAGAACTTAGGCTACCGTATCGTACCGTACCGTACCGTACCGTACCGTACCGTACCGTACCGTACCGTACCGTACCGTACCGTACCGTACCGTACCGTACCGTACCGTACCGTACCGTACCGTACCGTACCGTACCGTACCGTACCGTACCGTACCGTACCGTACCGTACCGTACCGTACCGTACCGTACCGTACCGTACCGTACCGTACCGTACCGTACCGTACCGTACCGTACCGTACCGTACCGAACCGTACCGTACCGTACCGTACCGTACCGTACCGTACCGTACCGTACCGTACCGTACCGTACCGTACCGTACCGTACCGTACCGTACCGTACCGTACCGTACCGTACCGTACCGTACCGTACCGTACCGTACCGTACCGTACCGTACCGTACCGTACCGTACCGTACCGTACCGTACCGTACCGTACCGTACCGTACCGTACCGTACCGTATCGTACCGTATCGTACCGTATCGTACCGTATCGTGCCGTATCGTACCGTATCGTATCATTACCATCCCATCCCATCCATTTACAGCTTTCTAGATAGACTTTATCTCAAAGCCAGTACTACAAGAGTTATGATCTATACGTGAATGAGTCAATGTTAAAAATGAGGATTTTTGGACATTAATATCTTAATAACCGTTTGAGATAAGTACGCTTATGAAATTTGGAATACGCTTATGACATATGTATCTCGGTAGTCTCAATATACAGGGTGTTGCAAAATTGGTATATCAAGCCGAAAAGGGTCCACACAACTCGTTCTGGAAAAGTCATTGGCGATGTCAGATTTGGGCGCACGAATAAAAAAAAGTTCCATACAAAACTTAATCCATATTTTATTTGTAACTTTTTTGACAACCCTGATGATTGTTTCTGGTAGCCCTGGTACCCTACTTCCGTATAACTACAAACATGACATACCAGACGACCTTATACGCTATAACCCTAGTACCCCACTTCTGTATAAGTATTAGATGCACTATAGCACAAGCACGCATCTCCTGGCTGGCGGACACGGCTCAACCACCCTGGTACCTACCTTTTTTTTTTACGTTAAACGTGGATTTGCACTAGACAAGCCTTAGATACCTAACCAGTTGCCTACTAATGACTTCATCAAACGAATTTCATACCAAAATAAATACCATAGATAATAAAAAATACTACCTACGTACATTAAATAAAGATTGGTAACATACCTCTTACATCCAATAGTAGGTAAGAGGAAAATCCTCTGGTAACCGTGAAATAACGCCGGCCGGCACATTGATTTTGTTTATCATTATTAACACTTCACATTACAACTGAACTTGGACACTTAATTGTCCTTTTACTTTTCATTCCAAGGTCTACCATACGATATTAGGTTTTTCACTACACTTTTAAAGATTATGCTTAGATACCTAATTATCGCCGTATCAAATAACACAATCAGGTTGTTTATGAACTCTCACTTCACATTACACGGATTACGCCACCAATATTACGCGAAGAAACCCAAATAACTAATTAAATTAGCAAAACAATGCTTCGCGGTGCTATGCGCCAGGGCAACTGAACTGATTGAGAGACCGCCCGCGCCCGGCGGCATTCCTTTGAGTCCTATGATTTCTAATTTCGCGCCGAAAATATTGACGCGCCGCGAACCAATCATAGCGTCACTGAGGAAATGCAGTTGTGTTGACAAAAGGCTTAGCTTTAAGGACGAAAATGCATGTTATTATGCTGTTTCTTTCTATTTCACGCGAAGGCTATAAACAACGAAAAGTTTTATCTCTTTCTTACGCAAATCATCATATTAACACATACATAGACAATTAGACATTAAAATACTTTAAAGTAATACAAATAAAGAAGTATCTATCTCTCTTTTACTTCATAGATAAGTTATATCTTTTTTCTTTTTCTATCTTAATAATGTAGTTACTTTTACTAGGACAATCTGAGTTCATTGGTTCTCAAAGTTTTTTCAGGTAAAGTGGATATCGTAGATACGTTGAGGTAGGTAAGTACCTACTTCTTCTCCTAAGCGTGTCGGTGAAAATATTAGAGCTGAACTAGGGTTTGTCACTGTCGTGTTGGTATTGGTTATGATTATGAAGGTAAAAGTACGTATTAATACTCATTACTCACACTATGAAAGTAAGTAGTAATTCACTGTGCCAACTGTGCTTGCATGCAGTTTGGCAGAGTGCTGTAAATTAAACTTTGTATTTTATAATGAATAAAAACATTAATAATAAAAAAAAAAAAAAAAAAAAAAAAACTCAATCGAATCGAATTCGTGAATAAAATACCTACAATAGTACATTGCACATTGTTCTGTTACCTAAGTGGTGAAAGCTTATTTAGAAGCAGAGTTATCCTTAAGTACCTACATCACCAATCAAAATATTCCCTCACGTCACTGTGCTATGAAACGAGCTCAATGCCTTTTTTCATGCAATTCTTTCGGTGATTATCAGTTTGAACAAGCATCGCGTGGCGACTAACTACCAGGAGACCATTATGCGCTGCTCGCGCGCGAATTCTTTAAGTTGGAGAGCCATTGGTCAAAAGTAATAAATTTTTATTGGTTTTTCTATTGGTCAAAACTCTCGTCTCTCTTTTTATCTTCTTTCTATCTTTGTTTAATAATGGTTTAGATAAGATAGTGCCTATGGGATACCAGAATCAAATAAATAAATTACCTGAAACTAGCTTTGGCAGAACCCGATCGTTGGGAGATATGATTAATTAGTAAGTAAAGTACACACACCCGCATTGACCCGTGTGTTGCGCTCGCGATTAACAGAAAATCAGTAGGTAGGTATGAATAGGAAATACGTAATTCTTCTAACTAGATCAAAGAAGTTCCGCGGCGCGGCGCGGCGGCCGGCAGCGTCAGGCGGCGATATCAAAGCCAAGGGCGGCGGCTTTGACAAATGCACATTTTGTTGTTATTTAGGTACTTTGATTTAGTCACATTGCAAACTTTTAAGCATACACAAGTGTAGTGTCGATTGTGTAATGCTTTTACATATTTCTGTCGCGAAATGTTTGTTGTAAAGACAGTTTTTAATTTATTTAGTACCTACTATGGAAGAAATAGGTAGGTAAATTTATTGTGCGTTAAAACCAAGTGATAGTGGGTAAGTGTGATTGTGTTTATCAGAATATTCGGGATGTTGGATGTCGCACGTAAGTACCTACCTAGTTACACGATTAATTTGATTCTAGGCTGTAGTAGGCAATTGTAGGTACCTATGACGTAAATTATCTTAGTTTTACATTTCCTGAACACTACATGTAAGCACTTACTTAAATGTAGCTAAGTTCAAATTCTGTTGTGAATTAGTTTTCCCTACTTTTAGGGAAAAGAGAAAATGGGGTAAAATGGCAATTATTCATATTTTGTGCATGATGTCCTAGTAACAGAGACAGAGTTCATTGACATGTAGGTCAGTGGGTCTTGTAATCAGCTGTTTTAGGGTTGTTAGACCACTTTTTTTCTGCGTGATTTTTTGAAACTTCAATCGTCAATAACTCGAAAACGGTAAACTTTTTTGAAATTCTGATTTCAGTTTCGGGCTTAGATATAACATGCTGCACATGCTGGTTTCGGCTTGATATACCCTTTTTGCAACACCCTGTATAAGCCAAATTTGATACGTTAATATGAAATAGTTTTTGATTTATGAGGGGCTCGAAATGGTTCGTGTAATATTACACACGGTGCGGCTCGCCAGTTCTGTTTCTCGAACTTGGCTTGACACGCTACCGCGTGTCTAGATAAATACATCATCATCATCATCATCAGCCTATGTCAACCCACTGCAGGGTATAGGCCTTCTCCATGTTATGCCAAGTCCACGGTCCTGTGCTACTCTCATCCAGTTTGGTCCAGTCACTCTCCTAATGTCATCGGACCAACGGGTCGGCGGTCTACCGACTGATCGCCGTCCCTCCCTTGGCCACCACTCCGACACTGCCTTGGTCCATCTGCCGTCTTCCCGCCTTGCCAGATGCCCTGCCCATCTCCATCGTGATCGTGATCCGTCTCCCAACGTCTTCAACCTTTGTCCTGCGTCGAATTTCTACGTTCGGGATACGGTCCACTAGCGAGATGCCTAGCATAGTGCGCTCCATGGCTCGTTGTGCTACTTTAATTTTGTGCATGCATGTCTTTGTGAGCGTCCATGTTTCGGCACCATAAGTGAGGGTAGGCAGCACATACTGGTTGAAAACCTAGGTAACATAATGGACAACATTTCATTTTCTTTACCCTATATTTTTATTAGCTATTCGGAAAGTTTATTAAAAATTAGAGGACCCGTATTTTTTTATTTTGTATAAACATTAATTTTTGCATGTTATTTTTAACTTTAAAGTTAATTATTTTAAAACCGGAAGTGACGTCACATATTAGGCTCAATTTTTATTTTTGTATATTGCTTTATTCTCGAAAAAAAACATAAATGACACTGACAAGTGAAATTTAAACTTTGTTTACATGCCAAACAACAAATGGGTCATTTTCAAATGACATTGATATTTCTGATGATACAAAGTACTTATCATGTAAAAAATAAGCAGAAGCAGCTGTGTAGGCGGTGGCATGCTCTGGGACATATTATATAGTGGTCATCTCTTAAAGCTGCGTACACACCGGGCCAACGAACGCCCAACGAACGCCAACGGTTATCCCAACGATGGATATTAACATACATAATACAGGGTAGATTGCAGAAACGAAGGCCAACGAAAAACGTTCGTTGGCGTTCGTTGGCCCGGTGTGTACGCGGCTTAATACGCACTAATCATTTTATATGATAAATAAAAAAAATAGACAGAATGTGTCAGAACCCCAAGTAACATTTTTGGTTTTAAAAAGGTTTTGAAAAGGTTCTAGAACCTTTGTATGGAAATCAACTCGTGAGACTTAGAAGGCTCGATAACCTTATATTAACCTTATATTAACCTCCTGAGTGCAAAAAGGGCCCACGTTTTAGAACCTTTCTGAGAGCTACAGCAAAACCTATAGCTCAAACCCAGAACCTTTTGAACAACTTACACAGAACCTAAATAAAACCTTCACAACCTTAATTTAACGTTAACATAACCTTGGAAGACAGCTTTTAAGTTCTAAATTAGTCCTGGATGTAACTCTTCTATAACTTGAAACATATTTGATGGATATTTGTAATGCCTTCCCAGGACTCTCGGGTCTTAAAATGTTTCTGTGTAAGATTTTATAATAATTATAATAAATGGCGCCATTACCTGACACTTTCCAAGACTCAAAATGGCTAACTTGTAAGTGTTGTATTAATACAAAATATAGTAAGTAGTTAGGCTGAAGTCAGGAAATATGAAAACCTTGTGCGACTAGCACTTTATTGTGATACTTTCGGATAATAGTTCTGTATAAGTGACGGGCCTTTTGTAAATGATAAATTTGAAGATATTTTAATTAAAAAAAATAGATAAAATTTTATGTTTGGTGTAAATTTATATTAGAAATAAAAGTACTGTCTATATAAAAAAACATATATTTGGAATAGTATAGGAAACGCTACTGAATTTTCCCTTATTAATTAAAATGTATCTTTTTGGTAAGTTTTTTTTTTATTTCAGTGAAAAAATATGGCGGCCGTTAGGAAATTACTAAAAAGCATTAAACATATTATGAGAATGCCTCTAAAGCTTTAAAATATTCTTGTAGGACTTAAATCATGCCTTTAGCTCATAGCCAGTGCTTAATGCTTTTGGTTTTCACCAAGTAGTCCTAATTTGTTTGCCTAGACACCTCTTATCAACCTAAAGGTTTAAGATAGGTTTTAAAAAATACTTATAAGTAATTTAAATATTCCATAACTTTATAGTTGTATCAAGGTTAAAAATTTAACCTTAAGCTCTCACTTTAGCATTAATGCTAGCTTTTCTAGAAGTAAATCAGGAGTCTACGACAACTATAAGATCCTAGAACTATATGCTCCTGAAATACATGTTAAAATAACGTTAATATAAACTCTTATCAGCAGCTACAAGGTTGTATTAATAAACAATTAGTTTTAGGACTTAGTAATCATTCTCAAGTACTCAATATGACCAGATAGCAAAGCATTAACCTTTTCACAACCCTTATAAAACCTAAAGGCATTTCTTACAACCTAAGCTCGAATGAAATGTTACTTGGGACAGAATGTATGAAAATGACCCAAATAAACAACAACGTCACGATAAAACGTCAACGTCAATCAAAAATGAAAGTGACAGTTACTTTGTTTTTAAATCGATAGGCTTTGATCATCAAAATGCATCGCACCTGATGCATGACGTCATCAGCACTTTTGAACTATTTTATGATTTTCTCGAAAATGATACATCCAAAAAATACAAAAACATTTTTTTGTGGCCTTAAGAGCTAAATCTCGAAATGGTTTTCGATTTATAGCAGCTTTAGTTTTTTGAAATGTTGTCCATTATTAATTATTAACTTGTGGGAACCTGCGTGAAGTTAGCAGCCTAAAGTTAGCAGCCTATGAATATGCGACCAAATTAAGATGGTCACTTCACTCATCCTGTTCTTATTCAATTAAAACGTATGCAAAGGCTTACGTTGTGTATAGTAGTAGAACTATATGCTAATAAAAATTTAATAAAAACCAATATTGTCAAAATTACCATAATTCTAACTTATTTAAATTAAAGTCAGCAGCCTAAATGGTCCATTTGTAAGAAGACACCTGGAAGTTGTCCAGAGGCCAGCATCTCACCTAATTTATTTTGTGTGTTGTTTCATAAGAAAAGGCTGACAGAAGTTTCATCAACATTGAAAGAGGATAACAGGGGCAACGGGAAGAAAGAATGAAATATAAAGTTAGCAGCCTAAATGGTGACTTTGTATGGGGGCACCTAGAAGTCGTCCAGATGCCAGCATCTCACCTAGTTTATTTTGTGTATATTCCCATAAACAAAGGCTGACAGAAGTTTCATCAACATTGAAAGAGGATAGCAGGGGTAGCCGGGCCACTTTATAACTGATTTTGGTGAAAAATCGTCATTTTGTATGGAGACACCTGGAAGTTGTCCAGATGCCAGCATCTCACCTAGTTTATTTTGTGTGTTGTTTCATAAGAAAAGGCTGACAGAAGTTTCAACAACATTGAAAGAGGATAACAGGGGCAACGGGAAGAAAGAATGAAATATAAAGTTAGCAGCCTAAATGGTGACTTTGTATGGGGGCACCTAGAAGTCGTCCAGATGCCAGCATCTCACCTAGTTTATTTTGTGTATATTCCCATAAACAAAGGCTGACAGAAGTTTCATCAACATTGAAAGAGGATAGCAGGGGTAGCCGGGCCACTTTATAACTGATTTTGGTGAAAAATCGTCATTTTGTATGGAGACACCTGGAAGTTGTCCAGATGCCAGCATCTCACCTAGTTTATTTTGTGTATTGTTTCATAAAAAAAGGCTGACAGAAGTTTCATCAACATTGAAAGAGGATAACAGGGGTAACGGGACGAAAGAATGAAATAAAAAGTTAGCAGCCTAAATGGTGAATTTGTATGGGGGCACCTGGAAGTCGTCCAGATGCCAGCATCTCACCTAGTTTATTTTGTGTATATTCCCATAAACAAAGGCTGACAGAAGTTTCATCAACATTGAAAGAGGATAGCAGGGGTATCCGGGCCACTTTATAACAGATTTTGGTGGAAATACGTCATTTTGTATGGAGACACCTGGAAGTTGTCCAGATGCCAGCATCTCACCTAGTTTATTTTGTGTGTTGATTCATAAGAAAAGGCTGACAGAAGTTTCATCAACATTGAAAGAAGATAACAGGGGCAACGGGAAGAAATAATGAAATATAAAGTTAGCAGCCTAAATGGTGACTTTGTATCGGGGCACCTGGAAGTCGTCCAGATGCCAGCATCTCACCTAGTTTATTTTGTGTATATTCCCATAAACAAAGGCTGACAGAAGTTTTAGCAACATTGAAAGAGGATAGCAGGGGTAGCCGGGCCATTTTATAACTGATTTTGGTGGAAAATCGTCATTTTGTATGGAGACACCTGGAAGTTGTCCAGATGCCAGTATCTCACCTAGTTTATTTTGTGTGTTGTTTCATAAGAAAAGGCTGACAGAAGTTTCATCAACATTGAAAGAGGATAACAGGGGTAACGGGACGAAAGAATGAAATAAAAAGTTAGCAGCCTAAATGGTGAATTTGTATGGGGGCACCTGGAAGTCGTCCAGATGCCAGCATCTCACCTAGTTTTTTTTGTGTATATTCCCATAAACAAAGGCTGACAGAAGTTTCATCAACATTGAAAGAGGATGGCAGGGGTAGCCGGGCCACTTTATAACTGATTTTGGTGAAAAATCGTCATTTTGTATGGAGACACCTGGAAGTTGTCCAGATGCCAGCATCTCACCTAGTTTATTTTGTGTTTTGTTTCATAAGAAAAGGCTGACAGAAGTTTCATCAACATTGAAAGAGGATAACAGGGGTAACGGGACGAAAGAATGAAATAAAAAGTTAGCAGCCTAAATGGTGAATTTGTATGGTGGCACCTGGAAGTCGTCCAGATGCCAGCATCTCACCTAGTTTATTTTGTGTATATACTCATAAAAAAAGGCTGACAGAAGTTTCATCAACATTGAAAGAGGATAACAGGGGTAGCCGGGCCACTTTATAACTGATTTTGGTGGAAAAACGACATTTTGTATGGAGACACCTGGAAGTTGTCCAGATGCCAGCATCTCACCTAGTTTATTTTGTTTGTTGTTTCATAAGAAAAGGCTGATAGAAGTTACATCAACATTGAAAGAGGATAACAGGGGTAACGGGACGAAAGAATGAATTAAAAAGTTAGCAGCCTAAATGGTGACTTTGTATGGGGGCACCTGGAAGTCGTCCAGATGCCAGCATCTCACCTAGTTTATTTTGTGAATATTCCCATAAACAAAGGCTGACAGAAGTTTCATCAACATTGAAAGAGGATAGCAGGGGTAGCCGGACCATTTTATAACTGATTTTGGTGGAAAATCGTCATTTTGTATGGAGACACCTGGAAGTTGTCCAGATGCCAGCATCTCACCTATTTTATTTTGTGTGTTGTTTCATAAGAAAAGGTTGACAGAAGTTTCATCAACATTAAAAGAGGATAACAGGGGTAACGGGACGAAAGAATGAAATAAAAAGTTAGCAGCCTAAATGGTGAATTTGTATGGGGGCACCTGGAAGTCGTCCAGATGCCAGCATCTCACCTAGTTTATTTTGTGTATATACTCATAAAAAAAGGCTGACAGAAGTTTCATCAACATTGAAAGAGGATAGCAGGGGTAGCCGGACCACTTTATAACTGATTTTGGTGGAAAAACGACATTTTGTATATAGACACCTGGAAGTTGTCCAGATGCCAGCATCTCACCTAGTTTATTTTGTTTGTTGTTTCATAAGAAAAGGCTGATAGAAGTTACATCAACATTGAAAGAGGATAACAGGGGTAACGGGACGAAAGAATGAATTAAAAAGTTAGCAGCCTAAATGGTGACTTTGTATGGGGGCACCTGGAAGTCGTCCAGATGCCAAAATTTCACCTAGTTTATTTTGTGTATATTCCCATAAACAAAGGCTGACAGAAGTTTCATCAACATTGAAAGAGGATAGCAGGGGTAGCCGGACCATTTTATAACTGATTTTGGTGGAAAATCGTCATTTTGTATGGAGACACCTGGAAGTTGTCCAGATGCCAGCATCTCACCTATTTTATTTTGTGTGTTGTTTCATAAGAAAAGGTTGACAGAAGTTTCATCAACATTAAAAGAGGATAACAGGGGTAACGGGACGAAAGAATGAAATAAAAAGTTAGCAGCCTAAATGGTGAATTTGTATGGGGGCACCTGGAAGTCGTCCAGATGCCAGCATCTCACCTAGTTTATTTTGTGTATATTCCCATAACCAAAGGCTGACAGAAGTTTCATCAACATTGAAAGAGGATGGCAGGGGTAGCCGGGCCACTTTATAACTGATTTTGGTGACAAATCGTCATTTTGTATGGAGACACCTGGAAGTTGTCCAGATGCCAGCATCTCACCTAGTTTATTTTGTGTGTTGTTTCATAAGAAAAAGATGACAGAAGTTTTATCAACATTGAAAGAGGATAACAGGGGTACGGGACGAAAGAATGAAATAAAAAGTTAGCAGCCTAAATGGTGAATTTGTATGGAGACACCTGGAAGTTGTCCAGATGCCAGCATCTCACCTAGTTTATTTTGTGTGTTGTTTCATAAGAAAAGGCTGACAGAAGTTTCAAAAACATTGAAAGAGGATAACAGAGGCAACGGAAAGGAAGAATGAAATATAAAGTTAGCAGCCTAAATGGTGACTTTGTATGGGGGCACCTGGAAGTCATCCAGATGCCAGCATCTCACCTAGTTTATTTTGTGTATATTCCCATAAACAAAGGCTGACAGAAGTTTCATCAACATTGAAAGAGGATAGCAGGGGTAGCCTGGCCATTTTATAACTGATTTTGGTGGAAAATCGTCATTTTGTATGGAGACACCTGGAAGTTGTCCAGATGCCAGCATCTCACCTAGTTTATTTTGTGTATTGTTTCATAAAAAAAGGCTGACAGAAGTTTCATCAACATTGAAAGAGGATAACAGGGGTAACGGGACGAAAGAATGAAATAAAAAGTTAGCAGCCTAAATGGTGAATTTGTATGGGGGCACCTGGAAGTCGTCCAGATGCCAGCATCTCACCTAGTTTATTTTGTGTATATTCCCATAAACAAAGGCTGACAGAAGTTTCATCAACATTGAAAGAGGATAGCAGGGGTAGCCGGGCCATTTTATAACTGATTTTGGTGGAAAATCGTCATTTTGTATGGAGACACCTGGAAGTTGTCCAGATGCCAGCATCTCACCTAGTTTATTTTGTGTATATTCTCATAAAAAAGGCTGACAGAAGTTTCATCAACATTGAAAGAGGATAGCAGGGGTAGCCGGGCCACTTTATAACTTATTTTGGTGGAAAATCGTCATTTTGTATGGAGACACCTGGAAGTTGTCCAGATGCCAGCATCTCACCTAGTTTATTTTGTGTATTGTTTCATAAGAAAAGGCTGACAGAAGTGTCATCAACATTGAAAGAGGATAACAGGGGCAACGGGAAGAAAGAATGAAATATAAAGTTAGCAGCCTAAATGGTGACTTTGTATGGGGGCACCTGGAAGTCATCCAGATGCCAGCATCTCACCTAGTTTAGTTTATTTTGTGTATATTCCCATAAACAAAGGCTGACAGAAGTTTCATCAACATTGAAAGAGGATAGCAGGGGTAGCCGGGCCATTTTATAACTGATTTTGGTGGAAAAACTACATTTTGTATGGAGACACCTGGAAGTTGTCCAGATGCCAGCATCTCACCTAGTTTATTTTGTGTGTTGTTTCATAAGAAAAGGCTGACAGAAGTTTCATCAACATTGAAAGAGGATGGCAGGGGTAGCCGGGCCACTTTATAACTGATTTTGGTGAAAAATCGTCATTTTGTATGGAGACACCTGGAAGTTGTCCAGATGCCAGCATCTCACCTAGTTTATTTTGTGTGTTGTTTCATAAGAAAAGGATGACAGAAGTTTTATCAACATTGAAAGAGGATAACAGGGGTAACGGGACGAAAGAATGAAATAAAAAGTTAGCAGCCTAAATAGTGAATTTGTATGGAGACACCTGGAAGTTGTCCAGATGCCAGCATCTAACCTAGTTCATTTTGTGTGTTGTTTCATAAGAAAAGGCTGACAGAAGTTTCATCAACATTGAAAGAGGATAACAGAGGCAACGGAAAGGAAGAATGAAATATAAAGTTAGCAGCCTAAATGGTGACTTTGTATGGGGGCACCTGGAAGTCATCCAGATGCCAGCATCTCACCTAGTTTATTTTGTGTATATTCCCATAAACAAAGGCTGACAGAAGTTTCATCAACATTGAAAGAGGATAGCAGGGGTAGCCTGGCCATTTTATAACTGATTTTGGTGGAAAATCGTCATTTTGTATGGAGACACCTGGAAGTTGTCCAGATGCCAGCATCTCACCTAGTTTATTTTGTGTATTGTTTCATAAGAAAAGGCTGACAGAAGTTTCATCAACATTGAAAGAGGATAACAGGGGCAACGGGAAGAAAGAATGAAATATAAAGTTAGCAGCCTAAATGGTGACTTTGTATGGGGGCACCTGGAAGTCATCCAGATGCCAGCATCTCACCTAGTTTATTTTGTGTATATTCCCATAAACAAAGGCTGACAGAAGTTTCATCAACATTGAAAGAGGATAGCAGGGGTAGCCGGGCCATTTTATAACTGATTTTGGTGGAAAAACTACATTTTGTATGGAGACACCTGGAAGTTGTCCAGATGCCAGCATCTCACCTAGTTTATTTTGTGTGTTGTTTCATAAGAAAAGGCTGACAGAAGTTTCATCAACATTGAAAGAGGATGGCAGGGGTAGCCGGGCCACTTTATAACTGATTTTGGTGAAAAATCGTCATTTTGTATGGAGACACCTGGAAGTTCTCCAGATGCCAGCATCTCACCTAGTTTATTTTGTGTGTTGTTTCATAAGAAAAGGATGACAGAAGTTTTATCAACATTGAAAGAGGATAACAGGGGTAACGGGACGAAAGAATGAAATAAAAAGTTAGCAGCCTAAATGGTGAATTTGTATGGGGGCACCTGGAAGTTGTCCAGATGCCAGCATCTCACCTAGTTTATTTTGTGTGTTGTTTCATAAGAAAAGGCTGACAGAAGTTTCAACAACATTGAAAGAGGATAACAGAGGCAACGGGAAGGAAGAATGAAATATAAAGTTAGCAGCCTAAATGGTGACTTTGTATGGGGGCACCTGGAAGTCATCCAGATGCCAGCATCTCACCTAATTTATTTTGTGTATATTCCCATAAACAAAGGCTGACAGAAGTTTCATCAACATTGAAAGAGGATAGCAGGGGTAGCCGGGCCACTTTGTAACTGATTTTGGTGGAAAAACGACATTTTGTATGGAGACACCTGGAAGTTGTCCAGATGCCAGCATCTCACCTAGTTTATTTTGTGTGTTGTATCATAAAAAAAGGCTGACAGATGTTTCATCAACATTGAAAGAGGATAACAGGGGTAACGGGACGAAAGAATGAAATAAAAAGTTAGCAGCCTAAATGGTGAATTTGTATGGGGGCACCTGGAAGTTGTCCAGATGCCAGCATCTCACCTAGTTTATTTTGTGTGTTGTTTCATAAGAAAAGGCTGACAGAAGTTTCAACAACATTGAAAGAGGATAACAGAGGCAACGGGAAGGAAGAATGAAATATAAAGTTAGCAGCCTAAATGGTGACTTAGTATGGGGGCACCTGGAAGTCATCCAGATGCCAGCATCTCACCTAATTTATTTTGTGTATATTCCCATAAACAAAAGCTGACAGAAGTTTCATCAACATTGAAAGAGGATAGCAGGGGTAGCCGGGCCACTTTGTAACTGATTTTGGTGGAAAAACGACATTTTGTATGGAGACACCTGGAAGTTGTCCAGATGCCAGCATCTCACCTAGTTTATTTTGTGTGTTGTTTCATAAAAAAAGGCTGACAGATGTTTCATCAACATTGAAAGAGGATAACAGGGGCAACGGGAAGAAAGAATGAAATATAAAGTTAGCAGCCTAAATGGTGACTTTGTATGGGGGCACCTGGAAGTCATCCAGATACCAGCATCTCACCTAGTTCAAATCAGTTATAAAGTGGCCCGGCTACCCCTGCTAGCCTCTTTCAATATTGATGAAACTTCTGTCAGCCTTTGTTTATGGGAATATACACAAAATAACTAGGTGAGATGCTGGCATCTGGACGACTTCCAGGTGCCCCCATACAAATTCACCATTTAGGCTGCTAACTTTTTATTTCATTCTTTCGTCCCGTTACCCCTGTTATCCTCTTTCAATGTTGATGAAACTTCTGTCAGCCTTTTCTTATGAAACAATACACAAAATAAACTAGGTGAGATGCTGGCATCTGGACAACTTCCAGGTGTCTCCATACAAAATGACGATTTTTCACCAAAATCAGTTATAAAGTGGCCCGGCTACCCCTGCTATCCTCTTTCAATGTTGATGAAACTTCTGTCAGCCATTGTTTATGGGAATATACACAAAATAAACTAGGTGAGATGCTGGCATCTGGACGACTTCCAGGTGCCCCCATACAAATTCACCATTTAGGCTGCTAACTTTTTATTTAATTCTTTCGTCCCGTTACCAGTGGCGGCTGCACCTCAAGTGCGCCCGTGCAACGCACTACCATTTAAAAACCTTCTAAATATGTACCTTCCTTCTTCCTATACCATACTAGGTACGTCTAAAAAAACTTCACAGTAAATACCAATATAACAACCGTAATACCTACCCTAAACAGAAAATAACATAAATCTGATTATCGTTACGAGTTAAAATAAACCGAGCCGGCCTATTTTGATTTCTACTGCGAAAGAATTAGATCTTATTTTTGCTTGAACAAAAACGGCCTCGTGCGCTCGGATTGTCGCACGGAGCGAGCTCCTACATTAGTATGAAACAGGATGGAAATCGCCCGGCGCGTGAGACGGAAGATGCTCAGTACAAACTGTATGCAGTTCTAGGATAAATTCGTGCGCCGCACGCGACCGGACATTGCCGAAAGAATACGAATGACGCCACGGGAATCGGGAGGCGCGGGCGGCGGCCTTGACCGGTGCAGTGGCGGTGACCTACGAACGATACACTACACTTGTCATGTCATTCGCGCGCGAATACGTAATTAATTTATTTGTTACTCTAATTACTTATTAACTAAGAAAGTAGTAAAGATTTCGTGAGTGTGTATGTGTGTGTGAGTGAAAATAAGTGCAAAATACAATATTGACTTCATAAAAGGCAATATTTAGGACATTTCAAAATAGACTGGACATTAAATCTGCTGGGCCGCCTCGGCCTTTTCTCATCTTAAAACAGGAGTGCAAAACAGAAAATAAAACTTATAAGTACTTATACCTGAATTTTCAAAAGTTAAATGTGCAATAAAAAGAAATTGTTATGTGGATGTGAGAGACTAAATGCTTTATTTTGCTTTCCGTGTGTTGTTTTCGTTTCGGCAAAGAAGCAATTTCGCGTCAAAAAAGGAATAAGGTATAATATAGGTACTTATATTTTTTTTCACTTCTAATTGTAATAATCTATTTTTCATGCAAAATTTACTAAACCCATAAAGTGCACCACCGGGTATCTGAGGCACCAGCCGCCACTGCCCGTTACCCCTGCTATCCTCTTTCAATGTTGATGAAACTTCTGTCAGCCTTTGTTTATAGGAATATACACAAAATAAACTAGGTGAGATGCTGGCATCTGGATGACTTCCAGGTGCCCCCATACAAAGTCACCATTTAGGCTGCTAACTTTATATTTCATTCTTTCTTCCCGTTGCCCCTGTTATCCTCTTTCAATGTTGATGAAACTTCTGTCAGCCTTTGCTTATGGGAATATACACAAAATAAACTAGGTGAGATGCTGGCATCTGGATAACTTCCAGGTGCCCCCATACAAAGTCACCATTTAGGCTGCTAACTTTATATTTCATTCTTTCTTCCCGTTGCCCCTGTTATCCTCTTTCAATGTTGATGAAACTTCTGTCAGCCTTTTATTATTAAACAACAAACAAAATAAAGTAGGTGAGACGCTGGCATCTGGACAACTTCCAGGTGTCTCCATACAAAATGACGATTTTCCACCAAAATCAGTTATAAAATGGCCCGGCTACCCCTGCTATCCTCTTTCAATGTTGATGAAACTTCTGTCAGCCTTTGCTTATGGGAATATACACAAAATAAACTAGGTGAGATGCTGGCATCTGGATAACTTCCAGGTGCCCCCATACAAAGTCACCATTTAGGCTGCTAACTTTATATTTCATTCTTTCTTCCCGTTTCCCCTGTTATCCTCTTTCAATGTTGTTGAAACTTCTGTCAGCCTTTTCTTATGAAACAACACACAAAATAAACTAGGTGAGATGCTGGCATCTGGATAACTTCCAGGTGTCTCCATACAAAATGACGATTTTTCACCAAAATCAGTTATAAAGTGGCCCGGCTACCCCTGCTATCCTCTTTCAATGTTGATGAAACTTCTGTCAGCCTTTTCTTATGAAACAACACACAAAATAAATTAGGTGAGATGCTGGCATCTGGACAACTTCCAGGTGTCTCCATACAAAATGTAGTTTTTCCACCAAAATCAGTTATAAAGTGGCCCGGCTACCCCTGCTATCCTCTTTCAATGTTGATGAAACTTCTGTCAGCCTTTTTTTATGGGAATATACACAAAATAAACTAGGTGAGATGCTGGCATCTGGACGACTTCCAGGTGCCCCCATACAAATTCACCATTTAGGCTGCTAACTTTTTATTTCATTCTTTCGTCCCGTTACCTCTGTTATCCTCTTTCAATGTTGATGAAACTTCTGTCAGCCTTTTCTTATGAAACAACACACAAAATAAATTAGGTGAGATGCTGGCATCTGGACAACTTCCAGGTGTCTCCTTACAAATGGACCATTTAGGCTGCTGACTTTAATTTAAATAAGTTAGAATTATGGTAATTTTGACAATATTGGTTTGTATTAAATTTTTATTAGCATATAGTTCTACTACTATACACAACGTAAGCCTTTGCATACGTTTTAATTGAATAAGAACAGGATGAGTGAAGTGACCATCTTAATTTGGTCGCATATTCATAGGCTGCTAACTTTAGGCTGCTAACTTCACGCAGGTCTTGTGGGAATATTATATAAATATACCTATTTATTTAAAACGTATTTTTTTACCTCATGTGCTATCTGAGTGCCGACATAACCCGGTGTGAAAATTTGTACAGTCATCATTACACCGTAAAGCACCAAGAAAAACAGCTCATTTTTGGGTATCTGGAAATTTCAGGTACAGTTTGATTATGATTATGTAGCGGTAGCTATGATACTCTAAAAGGGGTCAGGTTTATTTTCCCCAGACTGTACTACGGTATTCAAACAGTGCCTTCTGTTTACTTCAGTATTGTGTTTTACAATAACAAAATAGTAACAAAAAGACATTGTAAATAACAAATCATTACATTTTAAATAAGATTTTTACCTGAAGACACGCTATGAAAGTGACACAATTGATAGCCGCTCCAACGCCGAATTGAACAAACATTGCCATATCAAAAATTTCCTGAATGAGTTTGCAATACCTTTAAATTAAAGTTGTATAATGCACATTTAGTACAGTATCGAATCAACAAAAAATTCTGGGTCTTCAGTCTGACCTTCTAACCAAGAACTTAGTTCAAGTTGTTATTAGCCGATTTTGAGTTAGGTCGTTACTGTACTAAAAGTGCGATAGGAACATTTCATATTCACACATAAAAATAATAAAAACATCTTACACTCTTATTGCATCATAATGCTTCAAGCTTTTCACTAGTTCTTCTTCCAACTGTCTTTCTTGCCGAATGTCCAGATTTCCCTCTTGCGATAGACTTTTTATGTTTGCCAATCTGTAGTTCAAAGCCTTGAACTGCCCTATTCCCATGAATATCAAACCAGGCATGAATGTATCACTGTTGACGCTTGTAGTCATATGGGCATAGTTTCCAAGCGATTGGAAGATCCAGTAGAGATAAATATTGTCATCTCTCTCTTTCTCAGTAAGGAAATAATAATTGCAAACAGAAAGGACTAACTTTTCACCGAAAACCAAATGATTTATGAGAGGATAGAAAGTGAAGCCTATATATGATATGTGACCAATACAGAAATATATCAGATAGTATCTCTTGTAATCTGCTACAAATGTATTGTTCATCTCTTTATGTTCTGGAGTTTCACCAGCAAATACATCAGTATCCAAGTAGCTGAAAGCTTCTAATATACGCTTACTTTTTGATATTATCATATGAATTTTAAATGCTACGACCACAGATGTAAAATAAAAAAGAAGCTCAGGAACAAAGGCCTGTACAGTTTTCGGGCAGTAAATCAGGTTCAAAGTCAATAAACCATCGTATAGAACAAAAAACAAGAAAATAAATAGTAATGAGTAATAATAATAGTATTTGTGATTTACTTCTCTTAACCAGAGAGCAAGAATTTTCCAGCATCGAACATTGTAATCGAATGCTGTGGATATGGGTTGAGACGCCATGGCTGGTAAAATAATAACAGTTAAATGACAAGAAAATATTCTGGTACGTTGTATAAAAATGTGACTAAGTGCCACAAACGTGTTAATGGAAGTAATTAAAACAACTATACGGTTCAGTATTGTAAAGTTTAGAAACGGTAGACAGAATTCAAAATAACTAGGCATTAGATTTTGTTTTTTAAGAATAAGAAGTTTTTTTTCTATTGAATATTTTTTTTAGAACAGCTTGGCTACTTTTCTTCTTGGGTACCTAACCTATGCCTGTCCGTGGATGCTGTTACGGCAAGCCTAGGCCTTCGGGCGGCTTGAAAACATCTAACAGTCGTCGGGTTGACCAATAATTACCCTTCAACTCTCTACAGCATCCGAGACCCACGGCCCAATAAGTTACAAATAATTTATCTTTTCAAATAAGTTAACGTTTCTTCTCTTTACAGTTGTGCCTCTAATATACGAGTGTGCTGTCCCACGGTGAGGATTGGCTAATAATAGTTTGGTTGAAATAACAAGGACGGTTATGGAAACTTACCACTTTCAATTACAAAACCCGTTAAAATTTTATTATAAAACTTTAAAATACAGTTTGAAAGGACGTAGGTATTTAATTGTTTAGCGATAGAGTACCTACGTACTGGCTTTGTTAACTTTACTTTCTGTTCGCAAAATTGTTTTCAAGATAATGTAAAGAGTTATTAAAACCTGGCCAAAAATGTCGGAACTTTTCTAAATTTAGACTAACAAGCATCTATTAATGACTTATTTAAGGTTTAGTACTTATGTCTACAGGGTTTATAAAAGAGGTAACGGTTTCTTTTAAGGCATGTATCCCACTACTTAAACTAGCCCAATTTAACCTCTAAGCAAGTTTTCTCCATTCGCTAATTTACCTCGGGTTAGAGCAAAAACGTGTTTTACTGGTAAAGAGATTTCCTGGGAGTTATTTAACTAATTTCACACAAGAAGAAGTTTGCACTTAAGAGCCATCTGTTGGTATTAGCTGCAAGTTTCTGGGACGTGTCCTTGTTCAAGAAGTTTATGTACAGAACCGGCATAGGATAGGAGGTATGGGACTTGTAAGAATTAAATCTTACTAATTAAGTTTTTTATCACTAATTACAATAGTAAAAAAAACTTGAATCTGAACAAAATCAACTTCAAGGGAAGCGCTAAAAACTTCAACACACACACATGCACATAGTTTTGATTATAAATTTTAGACCTTCAAAAACCCGGCTATGAGTTGTTATATGTTCAAAAGTGTGTTAACTGGAACAATGACTATGAATACCACATTGTCAGGATGAATTGAAGGAAATATCGAATTTTATAAGTAGTATATTTAGATTTAGGTATATACCTACCTACTATATTATTATATACTACGGTATACACCTATAACTACTCCAGCACGCGTAGCACAGTATGGCTGCGACAAGATATAAATGACAGCTAGTTGCAACAAATTGTGTGATACCAGTTGTCCTCACAAACGCTAACATGGCCAACACGAAATAATCACTACAAGATGTGAGTTACAATTTTGACAGCGAGATTGGAAGATTTGTCTTATTTCCTAACATGGGTGTACCAATTTGTCCACACTTGTCTCAGTTTGACATTTGTTTAGGTAGCATTTTATCACTCAAATTCGAAGGTGGTGATAACATGTGACACAAATTATTATTTGTTTAGTTTTTGTTAATTTCATCCTTGCTCTACAAGAAGAGATGCAGGAAAGGAAAATTACTATAATACTTATAGGGAGGATGATCCGGGACTCTAATAACCCGTTGAAAATGCTTTAAAAACAACATTTGTCAAAACACACATCCTCTTTTTATTTGACTAAAATTATATATCATATTACTTATATGTAGCGGTGTTAGCTCAGACGGGTAAACGCCCGCCCCTCACGGAAGAGATGTGGATTCAAATCCTGTCGCTGACATGTGCTAATAAGTTAGATAGATAGACATTAATTTGTTCCACT
Source organism: Plutella xylostella (assembly GCF_932276165.1). Taxonomy (NCBI): domain Eukaryota; kingdom Metazoa; phylum Arthropoda; class Insecta; order Lepidoptera; family Plutellidae; genus Plutella; species Plutella xylostella. The sequence continues at coordinate 10,888,102 of NC_063985.1, forward strand.
TAAATTAAGAGGCGAAATGTGTGTTTTGAAGCAGACCAAAAGGGAAGCAACTCAGCGCATATGTTTGCCCTTAGGAACAAACCACAGATTTTCAGTTGTCTCCCATACTTATACTTTATATACTTTAAGTTTGCCTATACGTCAAAGTATGTAGGTAATGAAGTGGCTAATTGAATAGTTTGAATGCTAAATATAGAGTTCACGAAATGTAAATAATACTTATAAACTGTACATTGAATACATCTGGCACACCGGGCAGTCAGCGACTCATTCTAATCCTTCACCACAGCGACAAACCCTAGTCAGGCTTTATGATTTATCAACAACACGTGAACAACACGTTAACTGAGATGAAGTGGCTAATTGAATAGTTTGAATGCTAAATGTGGAGTTCATGAAGTGTAAATCATATAAACTGTACATTGAATACATCCGGCACACCGGGTAGTCAGCGACTAATCCTTTCACTACAGTGACAAACCCTAGTCAGGATTTATTATTTATCAACTACACACTAACTATAAAAAAATAAGTGGGTATGCTAGCATGTACTTACAACTATTTTAAATGGTTATAAAAATATAATATTTTCTTTAGGTAAGTAAAACATTTATTAAACTTTTAATTAATAAATTATAAAGAGTATACTATTTCACACACCATAAAAGCATATTAGGTATTCTTAGTTATCAACTATCACAATAATCAGTCTGAACTTTGCTTATATCAGTCATCAAATGGGTCTCATAGTATGTATGCCAAGTTTTTCAACTTTTTCAGTTCGGTGCCGCTCCAGTTCATTGTTTCACCACAAGGTTGCTAATGTCATCTGACCATCATTCAGCACCACCATTCACCATTCAGGTGGTTTCTGCCAACAAGAGCTCTCCAACCGTGTCTAGGGCATCAATTTCTGACCGGTTTTGACCATCTTCCGTCTTGCCTACAAGCCAATTTCAATGTTCTGTAACAAACAAAAATGTTTCATTAGTTTTTAGTTATACTTATGAACTAAGATTATGTCTCCTATTGTCCTCTTCATCATCATCATAACCCATCACGTCCCCACTGCTGGGGTAGGGGTTTCCTTCCAATGAAGGAAGGGTTTAGGCCTAGCCGACCAAGTAGTGCCATGTGAAAAAAGTTTTTTGAGTTGTTTTGTGTGCATATGCCCAATTATAATAACATGTCACGGGTACTGGCACTTACCTACTGTTTTTTTCCTTCCATTGATTATATAAATATTATTCAGTCAGGCCGTGGGACAAGCATCGAAGATGATATTCTGCGCCCGTCAGGATCCTGCCCGGGCTTTTTTCTCAAGGCCTTCTAGCTCCTGGGGCCGGGTAGACAGTGGGTGGGTCATCAGTCAGGTGGCATGCTGTTTTTGTTCTTCGTCTCAGGGATCCGATGCATCGACGGCTGCCGATAGCAGGAGCTCCCAAGGAATCTGAGCGTGCTTGGTCGGGAGCAAGCTTGGTCGTATATCATTTGATGAGACGATGTCCAAGAAACTCAATAAAGTAGTTTAATGAGCCAATATGAATCCATGGGGTAGCGCAAAGCAAAGTAATATTACCAAAATAATACACTCGAAACTCTCGAAAGCACCAAACAGTCAAAATTTTCTTCAAGTTTGACGTTTGGTGACATTTTAATTGTCAAAAAACCATAGACAATACAAACAACAACCACAAATGAGAGGTTTTCGGAAAAAAATAACATTTGAAAAACTTATTTGCACAGAGCAGAAAAGTTACAGTGTCACTGGGACTAATGCCGAATCACACAAATAAAATGAGTCCCATGTACACCCTATGCTAACATTTAAGACTGATATCAAAAAGTGACTCAATTTAATCAGTCACTTCACATGTTGTCTTATTATGGCCATACTAGCCGTGCAGCATGGTACGAAACTGGTGCGTTTTTGTCACAGAAGTGGACGCGAGCGGAAACAATGATTTCGCTTGTGACTAGATAAATAAGATGTCGCGATGTGACGAGGGTCTCTGAGCAGTTTTTACCAAAAACCCCGCACTAGCCCCACCTGCGAGTCTTTGTTTAGGATCCCCAAATACATTGTTAATGCGGATCCACTATAACAGGGGTTGGAAGTCAACATGCTCGCTGACATTTTGGGACAAAAGCGTTTTTGTCCCGGATCGTTTCCTACATCTATTTTTACCGGACTATGGCGAAGATATAGGATGGATGTTAAGAATTTAGCAAATGCCTTACATAGTTTATATTAAAGAAAGAGGTGAGACAAAACATGATTGGCCTGAGGTTCTGATTACCAGTCATAAATCACAACACTTTGTCCTTAGCCTTACTTACTGTATACCGTAAATTAAAGACGGTACCAAATTTAATCCAGCACAATTTTTCCATCATAAAAAATAGAAGTCACCCATATCCGGAGTGGCTAGCAATGATTTAGTGGCATCGCGAAGATTTATAGGACAGCCCTCTTCCCGCTGCCGACTTCAATGAATAATAAATCGAAGATCTTTTTCGATATTATTGATACTTCGGTCCCGCTTGTGATAAATGTTCGGGGCGAATTGAAACCCTTTTTATTAAAACATATATTACTACAGGTCCTGAAGCAGACACTGAATAATACGAGCTCCTTAATATTCCTCGTGCGCCTCTACTATTGCAGGTTTTATTGTGCTCGTTTTTATTAGAAAGCCTACGCTATCCGAGTGTCAGTCAGCGGCGGGCTTTTCATTACTCACAATATTCACAATAGGTGGAATGTTATTTGTTTATTCAGTGTGCTTTTGTTATTTCTGCTCTAATTAGAGAAATACATATATAAGAGTTTAATGAATTTCACCCCGAATATTTTTGCAGTTAATATACTTGTCTGAAATTTTTGTAGGGTGAAAATTCTGTCCGTACAGACACGGTACCTTTCTATTCTATTCTATTCTCTGTGGGGGTGTAAGTACCTGCACCTGGCTCTCTCGAGTGGAACCTTTGTGCATATCCCCAAGGTCTAAACTGCCTTCCTAAGCTTGGACCATTGTCCACCACGCTGGTCCACTGCGGGTTGATGAGTTCACATATCTAGATGTGCTAAATCTAGATATGCAGGTTTCCTCACGATGTTTTCCTTCACCGTAAGAGCGATGGTATACATTCTACTTAAGTTAAAAGAACTCATTGGTACATGTCAGCTCCGGGATTCGAACCCGCATCTCTTGCGTGAAAAGCGGGCGCTTACCCCACTGAGCTACCACCGCACGGTACCTTTATTTACATAACTAATTATACACTCACGGGCAATGAAAAGGTTCCACTGAGAAAAGCACCTAATTACTCCTCACTGAAAAAGCTTAATGACGCCTTCTGCAACATTGAAGTACATTTAACAGAGCATCAGGATATTACCTACGGTATGGTAATATTTTGTTCAAATTTTAAATTAAATGTTTGAAAAAATTGGGGTTGTTTGGTGTTGGCATTTTGTGAGCGGAACTTTTTCATTGCCCGTGAGTGTATATTATTATGACGTCGCGATCGAGCTGGATACTGGAAGTAAGTAAACTGACAAGTAACTTTTTTCGACAGATACAAAAACTTATTTTTTTTCTATTTATGCAGTTTATAAAAAAAATTAAATATGCAAGTAATCGCTTGTTATGTAATACAATTCTAATAATTGTGCACGTTAAGTGATAATAATAATTATGTGTTTTGTTAACTACTATCTTAACTCGAATCTTATTTAAGCTTCGTCTTCTCGTGACTGCATGTGACGCAGGAGGGTGAAGAAAGAATACGCTGAATTCATTATCTGAAAGTAAACGTAACGTATTAAACTCAACTCAAAACTCAAACTCAAAATTTTTTATTCATCGTAAAAATATAAAATTTTCTGATGAACGTCAATTTTTACAAACTACTCTCCGTTCGGGTAAGGGGGGCTCTTTCTTTCAAAGGAGAAGAACGGAGGCAAGAAACTCCTGAGCCATCTTTTCAAAAAAAGACTTAATACTAGTTAGTATACAGTACTTATAAGCTTAATAATAATAATTATAATAATATGAGCAGAGCTAACTATTTATCACAGCCATGCATTAACGTCCTCTAAGTAATCATCAATTTTATAATAAGCTTTTTTAAAGAGTTTCTCTTTAATGTAACACTTAAACTTATTCTCTGGCATTTGAGTAACTTCTGTTGGAAACTTATTATAAAATCTAATACAGTATCCTAAAAACGATTTATTAACTTTCGCTAGACGCATCGCTGGAAAAGCCAGATTGTGCTTGTTCCTAGTATTAATGTCATGATTACTGCCAATTGTATCAAAAGTTGAACTATTCTTTCGTACATAGGTACATTAAATTGGAAAAAATGAACTGACATGGAACTGTAAGGATGTTAATTTCTTTAAAAAGTTCTCTCAATGAATCCCTGGAACCAAGTTTGTATATAGAGCGGATGGCTCTTAAATAAATATACATACAAAGAAATACCCAAAATTCATAGCCGTTTTTTTAAGTTTTACCCGAGTTTTTAACTGACACAAAGTCGAAATTCGTAGGTATATATATAATATTATTACAAGTGACAAAAATCTTTATGAATTTGGGGGTTAATTTATTTAATGCTGTATCAACTGCCAGTGTTTTGCTGAATTTCCTTAAACTTACAGAAGTGAATGTGACCAGTGACAGCGGGAACATCTTGCCTCCAATGATGGTGAGGGGTCTGTTTAGTCTCTCTACAAGAAGTCGCAGGTTGCTCTTGAATCTCCGTGACCGTGGGGTCCAGTCGGAGTCGTACACCGCCAGAGACAGCTGGCTGCTCTGGAATCAAAGTTATAGAAAGAAAAGAAAGAAAGATAAAACTTTATTTGACAATGACAGCAATCATACTTAATTATACACCATAATATATAAACTCACGTATAAATTTGCTGTCCGCCAAAAAGGCGTCCACTCAGCTATTGCAGCGCCCTTGGCCACAGCCAAGGACACCGCGCTGGTGTTTCAGTGGAGGCCTCTTTAGTAGTGACGCACTATTAAATAAACAAAAAAATACGAAAGGCTAACAAACACAAGGGAGACAAAGTGATGAGTGCGCGAGCGACGACATTGAGGCGGAGCGCGTTCGCCCTGAAACCCGTTTTCAGGCAAGAACGGGACACCCAGCCGACCACACGCGTCGCGCGCGCACCGAAACAGACTAAACACGGAATAATATCAAAGGAAAGTCAACATAAACATCATACTTATGGAAAGAAAACAAAAATGGAAGGTAAGAAAGTACACAATTACAGATTACCATTTAGTTACACAATACATTATTAAAGGTGTATTAAACCACGGATTAATAAGGCAATAATAACCAAACTGTTATGGCGTAGGTAGTTAATTGATACACCGGCCACTTTAACTGACTTGTGTACGGTATGTATAGTGTAAAATGGTGTAAACTAAGGGGCTATGAGGGATTAAATAAATAAATATAAATAGTGCTATACCTAGTTAATACATAATAATATTTTATTTGTTTACAGGTTATAATTATAATAAATACATATGCCTACGTAAATAAGATGCTTCAAATTGTTCATGGATGAGCAAATCCGGGAGTTAGCGCTTATACCTACTTAACGACGACCCACCCTGCGCGTCGTGAATAACTTCGAGGTAAGTGCCGTCTAATTAGTGCTTTTTTGTAGATGTAGTAGGTATTGTTTGTACCGTATCTTAAAAGAGCTTATGGTTTTCAGATCACGTATAGGCGGTGGGATGTTATTAAAGATATGACTCGCAAGATATTGGAAGCAATGGCGATACATAGCAGTTTTGTGTTTGGGCGTAAGCATGAGATATGCTGATGCTCTCGTGCTAATGGAGTGGTGATTGCGAGCCCAGTCCAGCTTGTCATAGAGGTAATCAGGTGATTGCTGCTTCACTACACCGAAGAGAAGTGTTGCTAGGTGCAGCTTCCATCGCGCTGCAATTTTCAAAAGACCCCCCTTGTTCAAGAACGGTGTGACGTGTGAACGAGGAGGAATCGTGAAGCAGTATCTTGCGCATGCGTTCTGAACCCTCTGTAAGATTTTTTCTGTTTTACGTAGTAAGCAAGGTCCGTATACAGTGTCAGCATAATTCAGTTTAGAAAGTATAAGTGATTCGCACAACTGTATACGGAGTCTTACATCAATGTACCGTCTAATCCTATAGAGAATTTTCAGTCTGTAGAAGCAATTTTTTACCATTTCCATCACGTGTTTTTCGAATCGTAGGCTACTGTCAAAGTTGAGACCGAGGTTACGCGCTTCTAATACTCGTTCAACCATAGTTCCGTCCAACGTTATACAAGGGTCTTTAGCTAGAGTATCCTTCACCTGCTTTTTGGTGCCAATAACCATGTACTTGCTCTTATTTGGGTTCAAGTGCAGAGCATTTTTACTTGACCAGGCTGCGATCCGCTCCAAATCATCGTTTATTAGTCTACATGTGTGCTCAGTATCCGATGGTGGCCCGGACAGATAAATTTGTAGGTCATCAGCGTAAATATGGAATCTACAATTTTGCACCACCTCAGTGATGTCACAAGCGTAAAGTATAAACAGAAGTGGTCCCAATATGGATCCTTGTGGAACACCCCTGGTCACAGGATACCTCGCAGAAAAGCTAGTAGTACCGTCGATTTTTTTAAGTTTCACTATCTGCGAACGCTGGTCTAGGTAGCTATAGAACCATTTCACCGTGTTCGGCTCGAAACCGTAGTACGATAGTTTAGCCAACAGTAGCGGGACATTAATGGTATCAAATGCGCGGGAAAAGTCAAGCAGCGTCAAGATAGTAACTTTACCCTTGTCTTGAGAGTCCAGAATATTGTCAACCACATCGAGTAGGGCTGTAGTTGTACTTCTTCGTTTACGAAACCCGGATTGGACAGATGGTAAAATTTTGTTAAATTCCAGGTAATTGGACATTTGTGAATGTACTATCTTCTCCAGAATCTTAGACAGAGTGGATAGGAGGCTGATTGGTCTGAGATCTTTATATTCCGTAGGGTCTGTTTTTTTCGGAATTGGATTTAATAAAGCTATTTTCCAAAGTTCAGGAAAAGTAGAAGTATGTATGGAGTAGTTTATTATATACGTAATAATTTCTAGAGTACGGGGCAGTGTAAGAATCAGCATATCAAGGGATATTCTGTCATGTCCAAGTGCATTTGATCTTAATGTTTTTATAATTTTACTAACATTTTCTTCATTTGTTGGTTCAATCTTGAAAGTATATGGTCCATGCTTATTAGTCTCAAAGTAAATGATATCAATTAAATTTAAATTATTGTTACCTGGAAGATCAAGAAAATGTTTATTAATTTCATCTGGGTCATTAAAAAAATCAGGGAGATCAGTGTTTTTGTGACTACGTAAAACAGTATTTTTTAAATTCTTCCACAGTGCAGCCGAGTTTTTTATATTATTATTAATGTTGGACTGATAGTAAGCCCGTTTTTCATTGTGAATAGCGGCTGTTACTAAACTTTTCAAGTCCTTATATTGCTTTTTATTTGATTCAGAACTTGTGACGCGACACCTTTTATATGCTGCATCTCTCAAGCTCATCATGTACTTAACATTGTCTGTAATCCAGGGATAACTGAACGTCTTTACACAAACAGTTCGCTCTGGAGCATGGAGATCGAATAGAGTGATGACGTACTCAGTGAACTCAGATGCCATTCGGTTGACATCATTAAAATGCCTGATATTTTCCCAATGAATCGAGTTTAAGTCACTAGTAAATTGATTTAAATTAATATTTTTTAAGGGCCTGTACGTAATCCACTGAGGTATTGGCTTTGGTTTTTTTACATTGAGCACAGCAGTTAAAAACGCATGTCGATTGATAATTATAGTTGATTGATAAATACATTAAGTATAAACAAAAAATATAAATCATGAGTTGCACGACTTATCGTATCTCACTATCAACTGTTTTTTTTATATGTACAGTTCCCCAAAATTGATAATGCGCATAGAAATCTTCGCCATTGTTCGGCAACGGTCGTATTTACCCGAGCGCCAGAAAACGATATGTATTTAGAGTGGTTAAGTGCATTTTCTTCATGCATTTTTTTTAGATTTATGTGTTTGGTGCTAAAAGAGATATTGATTTATCAGTAACGAAACTTGAGTCGGTAATTCATAATATTGTCATAATATTAAAAATTACTTCGAAAATGTTACAGTACTTTTCAAATGTCTTACTCAAGCTGGTGTTAATATGGATGAAATAAGGTTTGAATAACACAAGGTTTATGTTAGAAGAAGAAATATGGATTTCAAACACAGGTTTACATTAAAATCTCAGTTCAAAAGTATTTACAGCGCTGATCATTCACAATAATATTACAATTACAGACTTGGTCTTTTGGGTGTTGCTTTATTGGCAAAGTGAAGTCTATCAATGTGACGTATATTTTATTCTTAAATGTGCCTCATAATATGGCGTCGTCAAAAATAATTAAAGTTTAAATTAAATTCACATTTGAAAAAAATAACAAGAACGATGTGTAATTGCAGCTCTTTATAATTCCACAAAAGTAATACTGATCTTGACCTTGAGACCTTTGACTGATTGGTGACAGCCACCGACCGCCAAAATTGTTTTCGATTATGTGTCACATGATATTGACTACTATTTATTTCGAACAAGGATCAAAATGCAATTGCTCTTTCGATTCAATGATTCGGGTGTTTCCGGGAATACGACAGTTCGCGAAGATTTGCATGCGCATTATTAATATGGGAGAATTGTACTTACGTGCGGCGCAGATTTTCACTACCTTATCCTAACCCTAGACTGGATCTTGAGATTTTCAGTGACACGCTAAGAAGAATAAATTATGATGTTTTCGTGGCCAGCCAGTAAATCGATCCATCAAAAATACCTACAACGAACTAGTTAAATACTACTACACCTATGGCTAATTTACATGTTAATAAAGTAAAGTACAACTTTAATCAAATTTTACTTACTTTATAAATAACTCGAGTTCCAAACCAACACGGCACGAGTATTTGGCCCACCATCACAAACACATAAGTCACCAAAAATATATAATATTCTCGAGGAGCAGGCTGCAAGAATAAAAAACATATTGTAAATTAAAATTGAAGTGTTTTTGTAAATAACAGCTAGTTTTAGTATTCTAAATACAAATCTTACCAACGTGAACCGGAAAAGACAAACACAAAGAATGACCGATGCAATGCTAAATTGAACAAAGAGCACTAAACTGAAAACTTCTTCGATAAGCCCACAATACCTGAAGAAAGGAGGACAAAAGTTAGGAAACTGAATAAAATATACTACATTACCACCGTTAGTCGACTAGTTGACATCTACCCAAAAAAACACATACTTAGCAACGTTGTCAAAATGGATGATACATTTATTTAACTTCCGAACGTAATCTATATCTTCATTCGTATCCGATTCATTACGAGAATCTTTATCAATATTATTATTTTCCGTCACTTTCCTCAGTTTATCATCGAGTAGATCTAGTTGAGCTATTGCTAAAATGATCAATCCTTGTATGAATGAATCGACATTAACGTTCACCAACATGAAAAAGTGCATTCCAATGCTCTGGTAGGTGTAACAATAATATATATAGGCATTTCTGAAATCATCGGCAAGAAACAAATAGGAACAAAGAGGTAGCACAAGGTCTGCTCCGGTCAATAGATGAGTAAATAAAGGTGATAGCACATGAGTACTATTCGATAAGTACGATATAGCAGCCATGACTTTCCAGTAAGTAATGTTGAACTTTTTCGCATCTTTAACTATTTTGATTCTATGATTTGTGTCAGGTTGAAACATATCACTCTCCAAAATATCTAATAATTTAACGACTTTGTCTTTCATGCAAACAAAAGTGAAAACTTTTGCTAGTACTGCCACTTCAGTCGTGTAAAATATGGTTTCTTCAATGAAAAGATCCATTGGACCGGGAATAAACCAAAAATTTAGGGTTGTCAGGGAAATGTAAAATACAAAGAAAAAAGAGATAAATAAAAACGAATAGTATTCGTATAAACGGGTCGTATCTCGCCGTGGATAAATGCCCAAAAATTTCCAGTATTTCACGTTTATATTAAAGCAATCTATTTGACGGTAAGTCGACATTTTGAATAAACACGGCCAGATTGCACCAAAACCAGAATCGCAAATGGCAAAGAATCATTAAATTTTATTTCCAGTCGTATATGGATTCTTTAGAAAAAGAAGTATTTAGGTAGATATTTAGCACCAGTCTTTGATCAAGTAAATGGTCAAAGAACAGTTAATTTTCTTAATTAATAGAACAAACGGTGAAAGTGTCAATGTCGATGTCGGCTCGGTGCAATTTCTATGTTGTGAAGGTCATTTTTTATGATAGGCAAGTGAGTCAGCAAATTTAAATCGAAAAAGAAAAAAAATTGCACAATATTGAGGTTTTTTTCTTTATTTTAATACTAAACAAAAAAAACAAAGCTAGGTAGTTAATTTCGTTTTACTAATATGTTTAAAACGTACCCATAGTACCAGAAAAACTTTAATTTCGGTATTAAGTACTTTTGTCGGGACTTTAAAAAACTTTATAAATGCAGACGGTATTCCTTACCGGTATGGTATTCATTATTGCTCATAGGCTTTTCTAGGCTAAACGGATGTAGGTTAATTGCGGGAAATGGGGATTTTAAATGAGATGCAATTAGTGAAGGTGACGGTTTGCACCAGGGGGGTCACTTTAGCTTCACGTAAACAATTAAAAAGGCTGCACTAAACACGACTCTATTCTGTGGCTTTCAATGTACCGATTACATTACAGATCTCCCCAACCTCGTATTTCGTATTGCAAGAGATGGGTGGTCACTCTATGTGATGATAAACTAAGTTTCGGAGCTCAGTAGAGCGATCCGGAAAAAACGCAGCACATTCTATTCGATAGTCTATTCGAAAGTGCTGTCAACCTGTCAACAACAAAATGGAGGTGTATAGATTTGCGAAAGTTTGACAGCTATCATTCCATAGGTCATTGTCAGAATAATATTATGTACTCTGTGGTCATTCTTTTCGAAACTCATTCGAAAGGTAAAAAGTGTTCGAAAGTGCTGTCAAGTTGACAATAGTCGCACTCGCATTCGATTCTATTCGTTAGCTCGAATTTTCGTGATACGGGTACTGCTGTGTGAGCGACGACTCTATCTCGTTGTATTAAACTATTGCACGACAGCTGCTGCTACCGTTCGTTACTGTTTCGCCAGTATAAAGTAACCATCCTGACTCTATCCTCCTGACCCCAAGAGGTATAAATGAATTAAAATTTTAACTACTGAACTGTTTTGTCACTTTGTCAAAAAACAAATTGTTTAAGGGATAGATACTTTATAAAACTTTAAAGGAATAACAGGGATACTCAAAAAAACTTTTAATATAGGTATTTTTAAACTATATAATATTATTTTTTTCAATGTCCTACTCATAGCACGCCAGGTGTCAGGAGGCTATAGCCTGCATCCGTCGCACACAATACATTGCAATTGTCTTTAAATATAAAATGTCTTTTCTTTCTTCTTTCTTTCTTTCAATTAACAGACCTATTTAGTGGTTTCCTTTCGCTCTTCCGTAAATGTTTAAACAAATTGGTTTGTTAATGTTAGTTATTGTAAAAATAAATGGATATACTTAAGTAGGTAGGTAGAATTATTTTGATTAGCAAGAGAAAGTTGCTTACCAAACCGCTTAGTCGTATTCTGAGACACAATTCTTCTTCTTATCGTGTCGACGACAAACCAACAAAGTCGCTAAATAATACATGCCCAGAACTGGGCCACTGATAGACTGCTACTGCACTGCTGGTAGCGGTCATGACATGAGCTGTAAGGTGCACCATAGTTTGTGGCGCTTCACACAAGCAATTCAGGTTTTGTGCATCCTTGAATCCCCACCTAGCCATATGGTCCTTACTACGACATCCTAACTAATATTATAAATGCGAAAGTAACTGTGTCTGTCTGTCTGTCTGTCTGTCTGTCTGTCTGTTACTCTTTCACGCCAAAACTACTGAACGGATTTGAATGAAATTTGGTATACGTATGGTCAAGACCCTGGGAAAGAACATAGGCTACTTTTTATCCCGGAATTCCCACGGGAAA